>NC_134475.1:20181479-20246984 GCF_964194025.1 Convolutriloba macropyga
ACAATTATGCTGTTTATGGTTTTCTCATCTCACAAAAATGATATCCGGTCGTCAACAGCTGTCCCTTTTATTTGCTCCAAATTCTTACGGTATCTAACTGGACTATCAGTAAGTTGATTTTTTCCGGAGAAAACCGTACAAAATGCAGTAGTTTAAGTTTGTGAAAATTTTAATCAATCCTAATTTTTGGGTAAGTGCCATTGTTTTTCAATGTACATGATTGAAATCGTGTACATTCGAATATCACCCTTTTTCTTTCAAATTCTTAAAGCAGTAAAAAAATAATTTCTTATTTGAAATCTTCATCTGAAAGACAATAAATATTGGGACAAAATATTGACGAAAGACGACAGTTAAGCACGAATATTTTTTATTAATGTCAAGGACAAGATTCAAGTATATCAAGGAGACTCGGTAATGAGCGTATGCGCATAATGTTATGACCCCGCTCACCCACATTTTTGACTTAATTGGCTACAAAATGACGAAGAGTTAGAAAACATTGACAAACATATATATCCTTTAATAAGCCACTAATAGAATTCAATAATGCCACACTAATGGGCATATGACGATTGTTGTTAATAGGACTACTAGAATAGACAATGAAAAAAAGTCAAATAACAAACATTATTTACGACCAAAACTAGTTGTCTATATTCTAAAAAATAATAACACAATCAACAAAACAAATTAAACTGTACTTCACTAGAAAAGATATGGGACCTGTCCTCAATAAGAACGGGTAAGAGGTCGACAAAAAGGAACAAAAAGATGCGAAGTTAAAAAAAAAGTTTCTATTTCAGCAAATAATGAATTTCAAAGCAATTAATATCATTAGGTATGAACTGAAATCACTAAAAGAAGAACTTCAGTATCCAGTGTACGTCATACGACTACAGAGGAAGAGACAAATAACGGCAAAAATTCGATTAAACTTTGTGCAAAAAATGGCAGTGAAGCATTTAAAATAAAAACTTGTCACTCTGAGCATTGAAAATGATTAATTGCCTAAATTTCAAAGCCAGTGGGAGCAATCATTATTGATATAACTTAAGAAAACGGAAATTTTTTATAATGTAAAATTACAAAATTATCTCTAACATTTTTTGAAGTTGAAACAACGCCGAAAATCAAAAACTAAAACCATTATTAAGATTAAATTATAGCTTACTGGAAACGGGTTATGACCTGTCTTTACAGAGACCAAGCTACAAACGGAACAAACGCAATTTTAAAAAATGGCGAAGAAATCCTAATATGTTTGTGACAGAAAATATTTGCAAATCCATAACAGACATATGATTTCCACACAAAGATTTGGATTAATATGGATCAACTCAGGGAAAAAAATAAGGTGTGTTATTAACGAAAGTACACTAATTCACGAGACTACGAAAGCAAAAAAACACAAGCAGAAGCAAAATTTCCACAAACAAAACTAGGACACCCCAGAGTTTAAAGCATTATAGTTATATAATGATATCTGCAAGAACTGTAAATCATCACTTGGTTCTAATTTGAAAATCAACGGTCTTCCTTTTAAAAGGAATACGTGGAAAAGACGACAAAAAATCCAGAATTCGATCACTATAAAAATCTCGAAATCTCTTTGAATTAAATGGTCGAAGCCATCAGAAAAAACAGAAAACCAACCGAGGAAATCTAGTTTGAACCAACACAAGTTGTGGAGACTTCTCTTTAGTCATATTGAGTTACATTGTGACAAAAATGAAAGTGAAAATAAATTTCCAGTTAATCGGCGTTGAGAAGCATTTGAGAACTATCTTTATCAGTTATATGTCCTACAACAACTAAAAACAAAGGCAAACACAGGAAAAGTAAACAAAAATTTCTTAAATTTTGCAAGATAATTTTGTCTCCGCCCAAAACTGTTCAAAAAAAACTATTGAAATAATCAGAGACACCATTTTTAAGACCTTTGCATTTTGACCTTGTTCTATACTTCAGTTGGTCCCGTAATAACGTCACAATTCAACAATGAAACAAACTGTATTTAGAAAATGCGCAATTAAGCTCGAACTTCTTTTAATAAAACATTGAAAACTCGTAGTATCAAAACCAGCAAACCATTATTGAAAAATAAAAACATTAGCAACATTATTTTTAATCACAGGAAAATTTTTTCCCTTGTTTTTAGTGAGACTACGCGTTGAGAGAAATATGATAAAAGTAGTGGCAAAATTCAAAAATTAACCGATTTTTTCTTAAAACAATTGCATGAATCTAAAACTGTTATAAAAATTAAATTTGTAGCAAACTAGAAACGAGTTGTGACCTGTCGTTACAGAGACCAAGCTACAAATTGAACCAACGCAATTTAAAGAAATGGTGAAGAAATTTAAATATGTTTATGACAAAAAATTTTCCAAAATTCATAACACACATGATTTCCACACAAAGATTTGGATTAATTTGCATCAACTCTGGAAAAAATAAGTTTTGTTATTAACGAAAGTGCACTAATTGACGAGGCTAAGAAAACAAAAAACACAAGCAGAAGCCGAAGTTCCACAAACAAATTTAGGACACACCAGTGTTTAAGGCTCTATAGTTATATAATGTTATCTGCAAGAACTCTAAATCATCAGTTGATTGAACATCAACGGTCTTCCTTATAAAAGGACTACATGAAAAAGACGACAAAAAAATCCAGAATCCGAACACTACAAAAATCTCGAAATTTTTATGAAACTAAATGGTCGAAGCCATCAGACAAAATATAAAACCAACCGAGGAAACTTCGTTTAAACCAACACAAGTTGTGGAGACTTCTCTTAAGTGATATTGAGTTACATTGTGACAAAAATGAAAGTGAAAAAAAATTTCAGTTATACGTCCTTGAGAAGCATTTGAGACCTAATTTTATCAGTTATATGTCCTACAACAACTAAAAACAAAGGCAAACACAGGAAAAGTAAATGAAAATTTCTTAAATTTTGCAAGATAATTTTGTCTCCGCCAAAACTGTTCAACAAAAAACTATATTCAGAGACGCCATTTTTATGCCCTTTGCATTTTCGCCTTGTTCTATACTTCAGTTGGTCCTGTTAATAACGTCATAATTCGACAAGGAAACAAACTGTAGTTAGAAAATGCGCAATTAAGCACGAACTTCTTTTAATAAAACATTGAAAACTCGTAGTATCAAAACCAGCAAACCATTATTGAAAAATAAAAACATTAGCAACATTATTTTTAATCACAGGAAAATTTTTTCTCTTGTTTTTAGTGAGACTACGCGTTGAGAGAAATATGATAAAAGTAGTGGCAAAATTCAAAAATTACCCGATTTTTTCTTAAAACAATTGCATGAATCTAAAACTGTTATAAAAATTAAATTTGTAGCAAACTAGAAACGAGTTGTGACCTGTCGTTGCAGAGAACAAGCTACAAATTGAACCAACGCAGTTTAAAGAAATGGCGAAGAAATTTAAATATGTTTATGACAAAAAATATTTCCAAAATTAATAACAGACATTTGATTTCCACACAAAGATTTGAATTAATTTGCGTCAACTCAGGGAAAAAATAGGGTGTGTTATAAACAAAAGTACACTAATTCACGAGGCTAAGAAACTAAAAAACACAAGCCAATTTCCAAAAACAAATTTAGGACACCCCAGTGTTTAAGTCACTATAGTTATATAATGTTATCTGCAAGAACTGTAAGTCATCACTTGCTTCACATTTGAACATCAACGGTCTTCCTTATAAAAGGACTACGTGGAAAAGACGACAAAAAAATCCAGAATTCGAAAACTACAAAAATCTCGAAATTTTAATGAAACTAAATGGTCGAAGCCATCAGACAAAACATAAAACCAACAGAGGAAATTTCGTTTAAACCAACATAAGTTGTGGAGATTCTCCTTAGTCATATTGGGTTACATTAAGTCATATTGAGTGACAAAAATGAAAATGAAATGAAATCTTCAGTTATACGTCTTTGAGAAGCATTTGAGACCTATCCTTATCAGTTATATGTCCTACAACAACTAAAAACAAAGGCAAACACTGGAAAACTAAATGAAAAATTCTTAAGTTTTGCAAGATAATTTTGTCTCCGCCCGAATTTGTTCAACGAAAAACTTTTGAAATATTCAGAGACGCCTTTTTTAAGCGCTTTGCATTTTCGCCCTGTTCTTTACTTCAGTTGGGCCTGTTAATAACGTCTTAATTCGACAAGGAAACAAACTGTAGATAGAAAATGCGCAATTAAGCTCGAATTTTTTTTTAAAAAAAAACATTGAAAAGTCGTAGTATCAAAACCAAGAAACCATTAGTTAAAAACATAACCGTTACCAAGGTTATCTTTAATCACAGGAAAAAGCGTTCTCGTGTTTTTAGTGAGACTACGCCAGAAGTTAAAAGAAATATGATAAAGTATTGGCAAAATTCAAAAATTACACGATATTTTCTTAAAACCATTGCACGAATCTAAAACTGTTATAAAAATCAAATTTGAGGCACTCTGGAAACGGTTTGGTTTATGACCTGTCGTTACAGAGGCTCAGCTATAAAGTGAGCGAAAGCGACTTAAAAAAATGAAAAGGCTCAAAAATCCCAAAATGATTTTGAAGACAAACATTTGCAGAATTCATGACGAACATACGATTTTCACATGAAGATTTAGATTATTTGCAACGCCTCAGAAAAACAATGAGGTTTGTTATTAATCAGAGTACACTAAGTGACGAGATTGAAGAAGACTAAAATACAGGCAGAAGCCAAAATTTCAGAATCAATTTCAAAGTGTTTATGGCAATATTGTTATCTGTTTTTATCTGCAAGAACTAAGTTTTCAATTGAACATCAACGGGTATAGCTTATAAAAGGACTACCTAGAAATGTGGACAAAGAACTCAAAAACTGAACACTACAGAAATCTCAAAAAAATTTTGAAACTAAGTAGTCGAAGCCATCAGTCAAAACATTTAATTAACCGAGAAAATATTTTATGAACCAACAAAAGTAGTAGATACTTCTCTTTAGTCAGATTGAGTTACATGGTGACAAAACTGAAAGCAAAAAACAACAATGTGAAAAGCTTTTTTTGGTTTTTTAGAATTATTTAAAACAAATAGCAATAAACTGAAATATTTAAAAATTTCAGTTATACGTCCTTGAGATGCATTTGAGACCTATTCGGTGTATGCCGTTCAACAAGAAAAATCAAAGGCAAACACAGGAAAATCTAATAGACATTTCTAAGACTTTGCACGATAACTTTGTCTCCGCCCGAAAACTGTTCAACAAAATCAATTGACATATTCAAAGACGCAGTTTTCAGCGCTTTGCTTTTTTGCAAGCAACTGTTCTTTTCTTCTGTTTTTTGACAATAAGATGACATTTCGACAAGGAAACAAAATGAACATATAAAATGTGCAATTATGTTCAATTATAAAAAAAACTTTGAATACTCATAATATCAAAACCAAGAAATCATCAGGCATTTATAAAACTAAACAGGAAGTTAATTTATAATCACAGGAATAGCTTTTTCCGTGTTTTTAAAGATACTAAGCCAGACGTTGAGACAAAAGGATAAAGTAGTGGCAGTTCAAAAATTAACCAACATTTTCTTTGAAACAAAAAATTGATTCTAAAACTGTTATAAAAATAAGTTTTTAGCACACTGGAAACGGGTTGTGATCTGTTGTTGAAGAGACTCAGCTATAATTTGAACGAAAGAGATTTAAAAAAGTGGCGAGGCTCACAACTTCAAAAAAGATTTCGAAAACAAACAATGACAGAAGTCATGACAAACATAAGATTTCCACATGAAGATTTAGATTACTTGCAAACCTCAGAAAAACAATTAGTTCTGTTATTAATCAGAGTACACTAAGTCACGATATTGAAAAAAACTAAAATTCAGGCAGAAGCCAAAGTTTAACAATCAATTTCAGGGCACCACACTGTTTATGGCACTATTGTTATCAATTGTTATCTGCAATAACTGTAAATCATCACTTTGTTCTCTTTTGAACATCAATGGGTCTTCCTTATAAAGTGACTAGGTCGAAATGTCAAACAAAGAACCCAAAAATTGAACACTATAGGAATCTCAAAATAATTATTGATACAAATTGGTCGAACATAAAATCAACCGAGAAAATAGATTTTGAACCCACAAAAGTAGTAGACACTTCTCTTTAGTCAGATTGTGTAACATGGTGACAAAATTGAAAGCAGAAAACAACACTGTAGTTTTTTTTGTTTTTTGAAATTATTTAAAACAAATAGCAGCAAACTGAAATCTTTAAATTTTTCAGTTATACGTCCTTGAGATGCATTTGAGAACTATACGGAGTATGCCGTTCAACAACAAAAAACAAAGGCAAACACAGGAAAAAAGTAAAAAAAAAATTATCTTAAAATTTGCATTTCTTAGATAACATTGTCTCCGCCCAAAAACTGATCAACAAAATCAATTGACATTTTCGGAGACGCATTTTTCAGCGCTTTGCTTTTTCGCCAGCAACTATTCTTTTTTTCAGTTTTTTGACAATAAGGTGACATTTTGACAAGGAAACAAAATGAAGTTAGAAAATGTGCAATTATGCTCAAAAATGAAAAAAAAAATGAAAATTCGTAGTATCAAAACCAAGAAACCGTTAAATAATTATAAAAAAATTAAAGACATTAATTTAGAATCAGAAGAAAAGTTTTTCCCTTGTTTTTAGTGAGACTACGCCATACGTTGAGAAAAGTTTGATAAAGCATTGGCAAAGTTCAAATTTAACCGACATTTTTTTGAAAACTCATTTGAAACAGGTTGTGACTGGTCGTCACAGCTATAAATGGAACAAAAGCGAACTAAAAAAAAGTGGCGCGGCTCAAAATCCAAAGATGATTTTGAGAACAAACATTTCTAGAAGTCATGACAAACATAAATACTGCACATGAAAAATTCGAGTACTTATTAATCAGAGTACACTAAGTCACGAGACTAAAAAACTAAAGATACAGGCAGAAGCCAAAACTTCACAATCAATTTCAGGACACCAGTGTTTATGGCACTATTGTTATCAGTTGGTATCTGCAAGAACTTGGTTTGCACTTGAACATCAACGATGCGACAACGTAGAAATGTAGACAAAGAACCCAAAAACTGAACACTACAGAAATATCAAAATATTTTTTGAAACTAAGTGGTCGTAGCCATCAGTCAAAACATTTAATTAACCGAGAAAATATTATATGAATCAACAAAAGTAGTAGATACTTCTCTTTAGTCAGATTGAGTTACAGGGTGACAAAATTGCAAGCAAAAAACAACAATGTGAAAAACTTTTTTTGGTTTTTTGTAATTCTTTAAAACAAATAGCAATAAACAGAATATTTTTAAAAAAATCAGTAATACGTCCTGGAAAATCAATTGATACCTATCCTTATCAGGTGTATGTCGTACAACAACTAAAAACAAAAGCAAACACGGCAAAAAAGTTCAAGAAAACTTCTTAAATTTTGCAAGATTACTTTGTTTCCGCCCAAAAACTGTTCGACGAAAACAATTGAAACTTTCAGAGACACCTTTTTAAGCGCTTTGCATTTTCGCCTTGTTCTATACTTCAGTTGGTCCTGTAAATAACGTCATAATTCGACAAGGAAACAAACTGTATTTAAGGAAAATGCGCAATTAAGCTCGAACTTTTTCTAAAAAAAAATTGAAAACTCGTAGTATGAAAACCAGGAAACCATTAGTTAAAAGTAAAAACATTAGCAACATTATTTTTAATCATAGGAAAATTTTTTCCCGTGTTTTTAGTGAGACTACGCCAGAAGTTGAGAGAAATATTATTAAATAGTTGCATATGAAAATGAAATATTCATGAATAGTGGCATATGAATATGAAATATTCATGTGGTATATGAAATAGTTCAAAAATTCAGCCACATTTTCTTAAAACAAATTCATTTAAAGTCATTAGAGACGTTATTTAATCATTTAAAGCATTGTCTCGGCCCTGCTGTACCTCTTAGAAGACCAATTGGATCTTTGTTTGGGGAGTCTAAGTTAATGGACTAGAAAAACTATCACGAAAAAAAAAGCAAAACATAAAAGTTCTATCAAAATTTACAAAAGCAATTGGTCAGAGCCAGAAAAATCAATAGTTTTTCTCTCAAACCAAAACATATGGTCATTGGTTCCTATTTGGAATTATTTACTGTTAAAAATTGAGCAAGGATTTAAAAATGTTTTTAGTAATTTACATAAATGGAACTATAAATGCGGAAATATTAAAAAATCGCGCCTCATTAAAATCTTTTAAAAATTTCCGTGAGGATCCATGGTGAGATCCCGAATAGTGCTGCGTGGATAATCAAACTCTCAATTATTTCAGATGGTTGCGAAATAGATTCATTTCTAACAATTTTTTTAGTAAATCAAAAATATTTAATGCTTCAATGCTTTTTGTATAATTATCAAGTTTAACTTTGATAAAACTGGCGGAATTATAATTCCAGAAGACTCTTAAATTTAAAGGGAGTACAACTAGCTGTCATTTCTGAAAAAAAATACGGCCGCAATTTAAATTTGTCTACTTTTAATAAACTTGAGGGAAATGGCCTAAAAGGCATATTTGGTCCCATTTTTGAAAAAAAATGTGTAGCATAATTTGTAACCACAAGACTTGAATCGAACGATTGAGCGAACCCCAATAGCACTATGGTTAAAATTTTTTAACATTGTTTAGCGAAATTGACGAAAAACTGCTGAAAATTTGGAAAATGTGATTAAAAACAAAGGAATATCGTCTGCTATTCACAAAACTTTAAACCACGCAATCTCCCTGTAGAGAAAATTAAAAAAAAATTACATTCTACGCTGGACAGGCTTTCTAATGATACCACTTAAAACTCTCTACAAGGATTAAATCGATAAACCAAAACTGACTGATCAAAAAGAGACCATTTGAGTATATAGCTGCTCCTCCTCCTGACTAAAGTGGGTCGGAACAATTATTACAAAGCAATCTCTCAAAATTTTTACCATAAAATCTGAATAGCATATTCAAATTTCTTTCATATTACAGGTTATGGTTTACATTAGCGTACAAAAGATTCTCTTCAACCGGGTTGAGGAGTTCGTCAAAATTTATGTAAGAAAAGCCCTGACAACCGCTGAAAAAAATCAGCGGGTAAATCTTACACATTTATCCGCTTAATCTGCTGATTTTTCAGCTCTTTCTTACATAATTTCAGCACTTTTCAGCACATTAAGCGGTTAACTATGTAAGATCTAACTGCTGAAAATATAACTTTTCAGCGGCTGTCAGCATATTTCTTACATAACTTTCAGGACCTATGTTACACAATATCAGCATTTATCTTATGCATTTTCAATGGTTTCCTTGCACAAGTTGATACTTTTTGAGTTGTTTTTCCTGCTGTACTTTCAGAAGAAGCACCGTGCAAGACTAAAAAGCATTGCACTAGGGCAGTTCAACTTACAAACAGTTGGATATCTGCCAAAAGACTTAAAAGTTTCGTCTAATCTTACGATAAAGCAGTTAATGCAGCTGATGTATAAAACCAAATTACCTGATTGATTGAAAACAGGTAGCTTAAGTATAATTTTTATCCTTCCGTTACATATGATGAAAGTGTGACGGTTTTCAGTTGGTCTGTTTTTCAAAAAAATGATTTTTCATTTCTAAAACACCACGCAGAGTTTTGATTGATCAGTGGCTCTTCATATGTGCAAAAGTTGAAGGAGCCTACATGCTGACTACGTTATAAGCAATAGTGAGCAAAAAAATTGCACGTAAAATTATGTAAGAAAGGCGCTGAGTCCGCTGAATTTAAAATTTTCACAAGTGCCGAAATTATGTAAGAAAGAAGCTGAATCCACTAACATTTTAACAAGTGCTGAATTTATGTAAGAAAAGCGCTGAATCCGCTGAATTCAAAATTTTTACAAGTGCTGAAATTGTGTAAGAAAGGTGCTGAATCAAATGCTGATTTTATGCAAGAGATGCGCTGAAATGTGCTAAATTATTTTATTTCAGCGGATTCAGCACCTTGTTTCATCATTTTTCAGCGCAATCAGCACAAACCTTGCATAACTTTAGCACATTCAGCGGATTTCCTAAAAAAATATTCACTTACAGCTGCTGACCTCTCAACCCGGGCGGTCATGGACAGCTATTCTCTTTATTTATTCCAACTTATTACAGAGGAAGATTGTGTACATTGAACTGTCAGCCAATTCTTGAAAAAAAATTTTAAAAAGCGTTATAGAAAATTTTTGAAGAAGTTTAGATACTTTCTAGCGAAGGAGTGGGTTGAATAATGAATTTTTACACGGAAAAAAGATCACATTTTAAAGATCACAAGTTTGCTTAAAGCACCACAAAACAATACCACAACGTTTAATATAAACTATATATAACAAAACAAAGCTCAAATTCAATTGCTCAAATGCTCAATGAAAGCAGATCTAATTTAGGATGGACCATATATTTGTCTAATTATGTCTTACAAGAGAAAAGTTTGCCAGGTCGAGGTGTGCGTTAATGATCAGACCCATCCAGATTAAAATTGTTCATGATCAGACCCATCCAGACGATTATCTGCCATGATCAGACTTTAAAACTTCAATACCCATAAAAGAATATTATAGCCCATTGGTCTTCCCGCCTTGTGTTTGAATACATTATGTTGTTTCGAAAAGAAAACCCCACAGTATCTAAAGAGTTCATATGCTCCGAAGTGCCATGTTTTTTCAAATTACCAGAGACAGCCATCATACACATCCCGGGTCGAGGTGCAGCAGCTGTAAGCGGATATTTTTGTAAGAAATCCGCTGAATGTGCTGAAATTATGTAAGGTTTGTGCTGATTGCGCTGAATATCGATAAAAAGGTGCTGAAATAAAAAATTTTAGCACATTTCAGGGCATCTCTTGCATAAAATCAGCATTTGATTCAGCACTTTTCTTACATAATTTCCGCACTTGTGAAAATTTTAAATTCAGCGGATTCAGCGCATTTCTTATATAATTTTACGTGCAATTTTTTTGCTCACTATTGCTTATAATGTAGTCAGCATGTAGTCTCCTTCAACTTTTCCACATAAGAAGAGCCACTAATAAATCAAAACCCTGCGTGGTTTTTTTTAATGAAAACTCATTTTTTTGAAAAACAGACTAAGTGAAAAGCGTCACACATTCATCATATGTAAAAGAAGAAAGATAATTATACTTAAGCTACCTGGTTTCAATCAATCAGTTAATTTGGTTTTATACATCAGCTGCATTAACTGGTTTATCGTAAGATTAGACGAAATTTTTAACTCTTTTGGCAGATATCCAACTGTTTGTAAGTTGAACTGCCCTAGTGCAATGCTTTTTAATCTTGCACAGTTGCTTCTTCTGAATGTACAGTAGGCAAAAACAACTCAAAAATGTTCAACTTGTTTAAGGAAACCGTTGAAAATGCACAAGATAAGTGCTGATATTATGTAACATAACTGCTGAAAGTTATGTAAGAAATGCGCTGAGAGCCGCTGAAAAATTAATTTTTCAGCAGTTAGATCTTACATAATTATCCGCTTAATGTGCTGAAAAGTGTTGAAACTATGTAAGAAAGTGCTGAAAAATCAGCAGACTTAGCGGATTAATGTGTAAGATTTACCCGCTGAAACATATTTCTTTGAGCGGTTTTTAGCGCATTTCTTACATCAATTTTGACGAATTCCTCGACCCGGGATTAAACTTTTTTTTACTGCACCTCAAATAAAAAGCAGAATTGAAAAACTTATAAGTAATTCTCGGTTTTATGTAATCAATTTTTTTATTCTCATTTTCAAATTGATAGCAGGTACTGAAACATTTAGTAGCTCAAATTTTGCATTTCTGATTAAAGTGTATATGCATTAAAAAATATATTGCATATATGCAAAAAAACTTTCATGAGATAAATTTTGCTCAAATGATCACGCAATAAGTGAGGGACCCGGGTTGAATTTTTCCGCCCAAAATGATATAAGAGTGGGGCTGCAACGGGAGGATTTTTTATGAAAATGCAGCTCAAAACTCTTAGGTACTTTTGGACTGCACTGGGCTTCCAAGGATAGTAAAAGGGTGTAAGAGTGAGGGGGTAAAAGACAAATAAACCCCCCACTCTTACATCTTTTTTGGTCTGTCATGGAGGTAAAACAATGTAAGAGTTCGGGGGTAATGGAGAAATTACCCCCGAACTCTTACATCGTTTTACTCATTGCAGCCCAATGCAGCCCAATTTTACATGACAATTTCAGTCAGGGGGTAATTCCTTAAAGGTCCTCCCATTGCAGTCCATTGCAGCCCACTCTTACATGGCAATTTCAGTCAGGGGGTAATTCCTGAAAAGTCCTCCCATTGCAGCCCAACTGTTACATCATTTTACCCCTCTGAACAAATTACCCCCACACTCTTACATCGATTTACCCCCATAGACAAATTACCCCCACCCCCCCCCCCCCCACTCTTACAACAAATTGGGAGGATTTTAGGGAGGACTTTTGACTCGGGGAAGAACCGCCAGCAAAAATGCATGCTAATAGATTTCTTCAATTTATAGATTTTGGCAGAGTTCGAGTCAATTGAACACAACTATAGGCAAAAAACTAGTTGATTGTGACAGAGCTAGCTAATTAAATTTCACTATCAATTTCTTTGATTTGAATGCTTTCAAGTTTCTTAAAAACTGCCTAGTTTGTAGTTTGATTAAAATTGCAGCAAGTGATGACTCATCGTTAGTAGCAATTCAATTCTTTTGTGAGTTTGCGCAGAAGTCAGAATTCACTAAAAAATCAGCGGTTTGATATTGTTTCTACCTAAACAAAAAACCAACATGAATTGTCATATACACTCTATAATTCTCAACCTGGAAAATGCTTTTCAAAACTGGACAATCATAAATGAATTGACAGAAAAATTTGAATTTTGCGGTACTTTTCCTTTTAATATAAATGTCCTTCATGAATATGTTCTCTTTGAAAAATATAAGAAAAATAACCAAAAAAATTGACAAGTATTGACAACTCACAAAATTCTTACGGAAACACAGTACTGTTGTACCATATCTGATAAAGTTTTCTAAATCTTCAGTTGTCCTTGTGCTAGTTAACTTACAATTTATTCATATGTATTCATATTATTAAAACTTTACCGCCGACTGTAAAGTCAAAATTTCAGTTTGTTCACCCTTCAGTGTTTATTAACAAAAATTATTTTCCATTCTCATCACTAATTCTCTGAAATTCAATTGTTCTCAATCTCTTCAGTTTTGTCATTAAAAAAGCAAAATAAAAGTACGAGACCGAATTCCACGTCATTAAAATAGTGCTGAATTCGTAACACTATTGTCGGACAAATTTGAAAACTGTAATTCTACATTTCACCGAACACAGTTGATTCGCACCTCGAATCCAACGTCGCTAATTTATTACGAACTCGTGGTTCAAATACGTATCTCAGTAGTAAGAGATATCACCTACAGCACTAAAGACTTAATAGAACCCTTTTGGGAACGGCCGACTTTGAAAACCCCGTTGAGATGAGAACGTTCGAGAATAATTCTAAAACTGGCTATACTCGCCAGAGAGATTATCTTGATAGATACTTTGCAAGAAAAACCACCGGATAAAGTTGCTCTCCCTCCTTAACCCTTCTACGAAAAAGATTTGGACAAAAGTAGTGCTGAAAGGGAAAGAGACCGCACAATTCAGAACGAACAACTAAAGAATGCATGGCTTAACAGGTGTCAGAAGATTGAAACGGCCAGAAAATTGTGCGGTGATAGACAATGGAAGTTTTGCCACCCCAAAGTCGTCTCGCGCACCTACCCTAGTCTTGGTATGGAAGGCCGTCAAATATTTGGCTCCCAGAAACCAACTATTCAAACTGATCAGATATATACAAAAGACCTTTGGGAGAGTTTGGATAAAGTTTTCACCAAGCTGAGGGATATAACATTTGACCGCTATACTTTCCTAACCCGAAAACAACTTAAAGGAGAATCGGTCGAAAAATTCTACGGATGTCTCCGAGAACTCTCTTTGAACTGTGACCTCGGCAGCCATGAGGAATCTATTATTCGGGATGTTTTCATTGCAAATATACAGGATGGCGAAATTCAGAGAGAGCTACTGAAAGAAACGAGGTTGGCTAAAAAGAGCCTTAGAAGTGGCGATGAATATTGAGACTGGTATCCAAAATCAGTTGAAGGTGTCAGAAACAAGTGCTCATTCGAATTCAAATGAGGTAGCGAATATATCCATCAACGTCACTCAAAATACTTGGAACAGATCCTGACCTTCAACGAATAATTTTGTCGAACCTACAATCTGTCCTAACTGTGGTTATGGATGTTAGCTACTCATCGTCAAAATTACCCTGCTCGCGGAAAAAACTGCAAAAACTGCGGCATTGTGAATCGTTTTGCAAAAGTTTGTAGAAAGGATAAACTACAAATGAAACCAAAACAAGGGTACAATCTTCGGAGATGCACAAGCCAAAAACATTCTCCAATGAAAAAATCAAGATCATCGGAGTGATCAATAATTCGGTAGAATGTAACGATTGGGTAGCTACAAACGTCAATGTTACAGTTCTTGAAGACGGTCATAGACCGATAATTGGGCGAGATCTTTTGTCACAGCTTGGACTATCACACACACAAACTAATATTGATAACCTAATTGACACGATACAACAAAATCTAGATACAAACGCATCACATGAAACAGCTTATTTCTCAACTCTGGATTTGAAATACGCATACAGTTATTTAAATTTAGACCCGCAACACGGCTCGGCAGTGCAACTTTAACATTATTAGCGGTGAGAGTACCGGTACATATCGCTCTAATACCGGTTTCTATGTGTTAACTGATATGACAGCGGCATTCCAAAAAGTAATTGACTAAACATTAGTTGGATTATATAATACTCATTGTTTTCTGTATGATATTATAATAGTCAGCCGTGGCTCAAAAGAAGATCATTTAAAGTTAGTCTACAAATGTCTCAAAAAATTAGTTGAATATAATTTGAGAATAAACTTACCCAAATGTCACTTTGGTAAAACTGAAAAAGAATGTTTGGGATAAAAATTTACGCAATCTTGTATCGCACCACTCGAAACTAAAAAATCAGCAATTCTCAATTTAACAGCACCTAAAAATTTCAAACAACTACGATCAAATTTTAGGCTCTGTACATTACCTTTCAAATTTCATCCCTAACCGTTCTAAATTATGTCCCCCATTTCGACTTTTACTTAAAAAGAACACAAAAATTATTTGGAATGATGAAATTGAAACTCATTTCCAACTTATTAAAAAAAAGTAGGAAAACGCCACGGAAAATACACATTATAATCAACACTTGGGAACCCGGATCAAATGCAATGCATCTAAAGCTGGATTAGGAGCGGCATTAGAACAGCCTTCAGCAAGAGGTTGGCATACAGTTGCAACAGGTTAGCAAGTAAATCACAATGAGATAATGTTCCAAGTGCATAGTATTTATGATGCCAATTATAATTCTGATTTTGAAGAGTTTGATAATAATTGTGTTGCTAGAATCTCTGACACTTTTAATATCAGAGAACCGGAACCAGTGAATGTGAACATTTGCATCGGAAATACAGAGACAAAAGCATTAGTGGATTCGGGGCGTTTTCACTATCATTAACAAAAATCTAGCAAATGCAGTAGTATCGAATTTTCAGGAGAGCTTTTGTGTACAACCTCCGGAGATGCACGAGTTAAAAATATTCTCCAATGAATTAATCAAGATCATCGGAGTAATCAATACATTGGTAGTATGCAACAATTGAGTAGCTACAAACGCCAATGTTACAGTTGTTGAAGACGGTCATAGACCGATAATTGGGCGAGATCTTTTCTCACAGCTTGAACTGCCACTCACACAAACTAAACAAATCTCAAATGTTGATCAAATTCAAGGTTTAATCAAGAAACAAATAGCATTCGACTTCCCTGATCTAATCTCTCGAATCGGTAAATCAAAAAAACACTCAGTTAAATCTATATTTCATAAAATATTCACACCTGCACATCAAAAAGGACGCCGAGTACCCATAAATCTTCACTCCTTAGTTAAAGCAGAACTTAAAAAACTATTAGATGAAAAACACATCATAAAGTTAAATAGTTGTTCCGATAAAAATTTTCCTATTGTTATCACGATGAAAAGAGATAAAACAGTTATATTGGCTCTAGACTCTAGAATTTTGAAAAAATCTATTCACAAAAAAAATATCAAATGCCTAATATTGATAACCTAATTAACAAGATACAAAAAAAACTAAAAACAAACGCATCACATGAAACGGTCTGGTTATGAATGAATCAATTCTGGATTTGAAATGCGCATACAGTTAATTTAATTTAGACCCGAAAAACGGCTCGGCGTTGCAACTTTAACATTATTAGCGGTGAGGGTACCGTTACATATCGCTTTATTACCGGATTCTTAAGGTTAACTGATATGTCAGTGCTATTCCAAAAAGTAATGGACTACACATTAGTTAGCCTAGATAAAACTCATTGTTTTCTGGATGATATTATAATAGTCAGCCGTGGCTCAAAAGAAGATCATTTAAAGTTAGTCCACAAATGTCTCAAAAATTAGACGATGATAATTTGAGAATAAACATACCCAAATGTCACTTCGCTGAAACTGAAATAGAATGGTTTGGTTACAAATTTACTCAATCTGGTATCGCACTACTTGAAAATAAAACATCAGCAATTCGCAATTTAACAGCACCTAAAACATTATAACAATTACGATCAATTTTAGGCTCTGTACAATACCTTTCATTATACCTAACCGTTCCAAATTATGTACTCCACTTCGACTTTTACTTAAAAAGAGCACAAAATTTATTCGGAATGATGAAAATGAAACTCATTTCCAACTTATTAAATATAAAGAATTAAACGCCACGGAAAACACACATTATAATCCACACTTGGAAACCCGGATCAAATGCGATGCACCTAGAGCTGGATTAGGAGCGGAATTAGAACAGCGTTCACCAACAGGTTGGCACATAACTACATTCGCGTCCCGTTTCCTGAACTCATTATCATTATCGTTACAGTATCAATGAATAGGAATTACTAGGAGTAGTGTGGTCTGTTGAGTTTTTTAAATATTACTTATTTGTAAAACCAATCATTACAGGCCATCGGGCATTACGTTCAATAGGGAAGGAACATAGATCTAACAAATTCTATACTAGTCGTTTAACCCGTTCGGTGGAACGACTATTACCTTTTGATTTAAACATCAAACATATTCCAGGCGCAAAATTGGGGCTGGTAGATCACAATTCCCGCCAACCAAATCAAAAAGCAAACGATATAAACAAATATAATGAGTAGTTTGCGGTTGCAACAATTACCCGCATTCGTGACGCGATTGCAGTAGTTTATATAAACTCCGCACCACAAAATTGTCAATCACAGCACTTTAACAGCGTCGATTACACACGTTCTACACGTGCCTCAATACCCCGCCAAATAAATCATTCCAACTTGCTTTCTGCCTTAAATCTCCGCACAAATCAGTTGCTTCTTTCTCACTCTGCAAACGCAGCACAAATCAAGCCACTCAAAAACTCAAACATGAGTAACTCAAATGCTGTTCAACAAACCCTGCCAACACCTTCGACCAGCAGAGTAACATTTCAATCAAATCCAATTCAGCGGCCAATTCCACCCGTTTTTCAAATGAGGGCCAGCATCGCCGAACTTGGAACTCTCAAAGGAGGAGGTCTTTGAGAACAATCTAACACAACTAATCACCAAAGGATTTCTGGCGGTTCTCACGAGTAAAGATGCAGTCTTGAAGGAAGTGAGGGACTGAATCCTTCAAGAAGACAAGCAACGTTGCAAGGTCAACCCTTAGCTCCACTTGTATTGAAGGGAGCTGCATTTCCGTTCAGCATCGGTCTGTGCGGTTGAACGTGTGGCCATACCACACTCTATACAGGATGCGGTGCTCGCATCCCTTCATCTTGCCCACAGAGGCAGTTGGGGTATGATTACCCTAGGCCAATATGCACTCGGGCCCTATACGCATATGGAAATCCTCAATAAGGTCGCTCAGTGCAGAGTCTGCACTGAGATTGGTAAGAACCTAAAACCGTCATTCCATCGTCGAAATGGCAACCTTTACAGAATTGTTCTGAACGTAACGAAGAAATTCAATAAGAATTTGGAGGACCAATTATCATTTAAAAAGATCAAGATATACAATTCCTTGCATGTATCAACCATTTCTCTAAGTATCCCACAGTAAACTTTTCGATACAGCTAATGGACTCCATGTAATAAAGTTTCTTGATGAATATATACAAATACATGGAGTTCCCCGAAATATTAGATTAGACCAAGCACGTTGTCTAATTGGATATAAAGTCAAAAATTTTTGTAAACAAAATAATATCAACATTATCACCGCTCCTGCACCTGATCATAGGGCTATTGGATTAGCGTTTAAGACAAACAATTAAAAGGCGTCTTAGATTCATGAAATTATCTGCTAGAAAAAACACATTCACAATTAAAGAAGCAATAAAGTCAGTATTCTATCAATTACGTATATATAAACAAAAGACCACAAACGTGACATCTTTCCAAGCACATTTTGGAAGGAAACCAAATACACCACTTAGTGATAGAATTACGCTACCAATGTCGTCTAATTTGTCATATGAAATTATTTTTAACCACTATTTAGACGCTGACACAGTTCCAGTAGAAGATTACCAGGACGATAATGGCTGGCTGACTGGAGAAAATAGTGAGATACTCGTGGAAGAAGGCATGACGACGGCTCAAGTAGAGGTGCGCAGAAAATATAATGGAGACAAGAATAAGTCTGTCTCCAGATTTATTCTCCACCCGAAATTAACGAACCCAATACCCCGAACCAAACGATCCCTCGAACTGAAGCTGGCTCGGAAGGTTTCTAAGCGTTCGAAGACGGATTTGATGGGGCTTTGGGAGATACTAGCACCCGGCAGTACGGTCATCAGAACATCCCCTACAACGACGGCAATCAAAGAGCCAGACGTACCAGAAGTTAATGTACGCAATAGCGATATTGCCAAGTTTGGGACAAGCGCAGAACGGGAAACGTTGCTCTGGCAATATGCTCAAAGAAGGCCACTTCCATACGATAAAACCACGGAAGAAAAGATCGCCCAACATTCAAAAGAACTGAAGAACAAATACAGGGGAGATATCAAAATAAGACACCGCCAGCCTCAAGCAGATACTGCTTCTGGAATTTCTTCGGCGAATAGCAGTATTTCGAAAGCTATGTCATCCCGAAAGACGAAAAAACCGCAAGCCGGGACAAGTCGCTCACGCAGGTCGTCAGCAACACCAAATACACCCAACGCCTCGTCAATAGCAGCTTTTTCAGCGACCTATTCGACATCTACTCAAACAAACTTGAAGTCTAAGAGGGCTAAAAAAAGCCCCAGACTATTCTGGTTTCGAGAGCTTGGTGAACACAGTGAGTGACACTGAACCAATGCCGGCACCAAAACGCTTGAAATTCATTTGTTGTTCAATTCTACTAAGATAAGTTAAGTCTTTGTCATTTGTTATAAGAAATCTGTTCAAATAAAAGATGATATAATTGTGCTGCATTTGCCCATTAATTTATGTTTTCTGTTTAAATTTGTTTGTAAACGTAAATAGTTTACATTATATTTGATTCTACTTGGAAAGCACAATTCCATTTCACTTAATCTGTTTCAATCGTAATTGCTAGTGTGGGTACTAATTTATTGATTATAGTAACCAGTACATATGTTATTAGTTTTATTGAATTTTAATACCTGCAGTTTAAAATTTGTCAAAACCATGGATATGTGGAACGGTTGTACCATATCTGATAAAGTGTACTTAACTTTTAGTTGTCCTTGTGCTAGTTATTCATATGTATTCATATAAGTAAAACTTTACCGCCGACTGTAAAGTCAAGTTTTCACTTTGTTCACACTTCAGTATTTATTAACTAAAAATACTTTTCATTCTCATCACTAATTCTCTGAAATTCAGTTGTCCTCAATCTCTTCAGTTTGGTCATCAGAATAGCCCAATAAACATTCAAGACAGAATTCCACATCATTGAAATAGTGCTGCATTCGTAACAATATTGTCGGATAAAATTGAAAGATGTAATTCTACATTTCACTGAATACAATGGATTCGCACCTCGAATCCAACGTCACTAATTTATTACGCACTCGTGGCTCAAATACGTATCTCAGTAGTAAGAGATATCACACACAGCACTAAAGACGTCAGACAAAACAAAACCATAAGAGCAAACATTGCCTGGACCAATAGAACAGAACGTTGATGAGATTGAAGTTACTTGTTGACGACAACGAGAAAAAAAATTCGGAAGTACAAAAATATTTTCTGAAAAAAAGAAATTAAATGAAAGTCACTAACACCGTTAGCTATAAGCTGAAATCAGTAAATAGATTCTTTTAAACATCCATAGAAGCAATTAGGTCGTGTAGTCAAGAACGTTTCAAATGACAACGAAAAAACAACAATTAGAGGCAAATACGAAATTTTCAATTAAACTTTCAGAGAGAAAAGTTTTGCGGCCGTAATCAACATAAAACTAAAAAAGAAAGCAAAAATGGTTTGGAAAGTACCGCGCCCCAATATAATCTGAATAATTATTGATTGTAGAAAATCAAGAGTCCAAACCCAGCCTCAATTTTGTTGCGCGTCCATGTCAAAACAGTTACTAATGCTATATGTTTGCAAAAAAGATCAATTAGCAAGTTTAATATTTCATTAAACCAAAAAAATATGCATTTTGCATAAATATTGTGCTAATGTTTCCAAAAACCGGCAAATTTTTAATTCCAGAAGACTCTTATAGGAAACGAAAGTACAACTAGCCCTTTTTGTAGTTTTCAATGATCTTGACAGCGTATGTTAGGTCTCTACTTCAGGCATATTTGAACAAAGTGGCATAAAAAAAACATATTTTGAGCCATTTTTGATTTATAAAAATCTGAAATTCAAAAATATTGCATAATATTCACAAAACGTTCAACCTCGATAACTCCTTGTAAAACACGAAAGTCAGAAAATTCTTTAATCCAATGTTTTACGCTGGACGGGCTTTCTAATGATACCACTCTCAACTCTCTACGATGAAAATATCAATCGGCGAAAATTGATTGCACAAAAAAAAACCATTTGAGTGTACAGTTTCTCCCCCCCCCCCCCCGTGAAGGTTCGAACAAAGATATGAATAATAGAGTACGCCATACTGTGAAATTTTTGAAGTACGTCATATTGAATATTGAAATGGCAAATTTCGCCGCCCTAATGAGACGTGTTTGTTATCCAGAGGGCGTCCTCAGTTCATTATTAAAATTTATTTTGCATTAAATTAAATTAAACGGCAAAGTTAACCATATTTGTCAGTTTTTACAAAATTGAAAAAAAAACTAAAATTTAAGTAAAAATAATTTTGTCACCGTTTTTAATTATCTAAAACTACAATAATTATTTGAGAATATCCAAAAAACATTGACAGATTTTTGCAAACCCTGCCCTTAATGATTGCATCCACAAGAAACTAGTTGCATGTAATCAAACTTCTTAAAAACGCTCAGTTTGCGGTTTGTAGTAAGTTCAGAAGTAGACCTTTTATTGACAATTTTTTTCGGTTATAAAATTAAATGAGCATATTGGAAATAAATTAGCTTGAAATTAGTATTTTGCATAAATGAGTGTCTAAAAGTAAACCATTGTTTCCCTTTTGTTTAATTTTGTTCCAGAAGTAAGAAATTTAACAAGTTCCAGTCATCTAATAGTTCTCATTTATCAATAAAATGTGAAAACAACGTCGTGAGAATTGGGTATTGGTGTTTTTTTAATGACTTTGGCAAGTATTAGATCTGGTTTTGAGAATTTGAAAACACATATTTTTTAGATTAAGGCCATTTGGAATATTGGAACAATAAAAGTGTGCCTCTTGTCAGTTAAAATATCTTTTATAAAAAGTGTCGTACCAGCTTGGCTCACTTTACCGTCCAATGAACGTTTCTTGTCTACTGGCGTCCTCGCCTCGTCGTTGAGATGCGTTCTGATTCTTTGAGTTCCATTCACCGACTCTACTTCTAAAGACGTCATATTGGTCCCTAATCCAAAAAATCTGCTCTAAATACATCTGAATTTGTCCTACTGTATTGCTACATGTAAACTATTTAATTTAAATTTAACACGATTCAGACCATTTGCCCAATTGGTTTGATTTCCATTTTACGGGGAAAACGACTCTTTTTTAAACACTATTACATTTGAGATCAATTTCTAAATTTCCGTCTACTATTCACAAAAATTTAAACATCAATAACTCCCTGTAAAAAACCAAAAAAAAATCTTTATTATTCTATATTCTACGCTGGTCGGGCTTTATAATGATACCAGTCTCGAATCTCTGCAATGAAAATCTCGATCGGCCAAAATTTACTGAACAAGAAAAAACAATTTAAGTATATAGTTCTTCTCCCCGCAAGTTGGTCGGAACAATTATCGATAATGTTTTTGCTTTTTAAATATCAGATAATGCAAAGTAGTAGTAGTAGTAGTAGTAGTAGTAGTAGTAGTAGTAGTAGTAGTAGTAGTGGTGGTGGTAGTAGTAGTAGTAGTAGTAGTAGTAGTAGTAGTAGTAGTAGTAGTAGTAGTAGTAGTAGTCGTAGTAGTAGTAGTAGTAGTAGTAGTAGTAGTAGTAGTAGTAGTAGTAGTAGTGGTGGTAGTAGTAGTAGTAGTAGTAGTAGTAGTAGTAGTAGTAGTAGTGGTGGTAGTAGTAGTAGTAGTAGTAGTAGTAGTAGTGGTAGTAGTAGTAGTAGTAGTAGTAGTAGTAGTAGTAGTAGTAGTCGTAGTAGTAGTAGTAGTAGTAGTAGTAGTAGTAGTAGTAGTAGTAGTAGTAGTAGTAGTAGTAGTAGTAGTAGTAGTAGTAGTAGTAGTAGTAGTAGTAGTAGTAGTAGTAGTAGTAGTAGCGAGAGGCGAGCCTCACCTGTGACAAGTGTGAAAGGAAGTTCAAAACAGTCAATGGCCGAAAAGTTCACCAATCGAGATACTGTGGCAAACCTAAAGCAGCTGCCACACGCGTGTTTTCCTGCAAGGTACAAGATGTTATCGGAAACGAGTTTGAAAACATAGAAGCGTTCAAGTATCTCGGATCATATGTCAGCCTCAAGCATGGAGACCTCCAGGAAGTCAATTGCAAACTTGCAGAAGGTAGACAACGGTTTGCTAACTTCCAAAATCTCTGGAAGAGCAAGCAGCTCAGCGTGCACCTCAAGTGCAATTTGTACAAAGCACTCGTTTTATCAGCCGTACTGTACAGCTCAGAGACTTGGACTCTTTCGAAATTAATGGAGAGAAAACTTGAGAGTTTCCACTGTGGTTGTCTTCGGAGAATTCTACGTGTGTCATGTCTGGAGAAAGCAACGAACGATGAAATTATGTCAAGATCGCGAATGCCCCAACTATCCACGATGATCATGCTCAAACGGATAAAATGGTACGGTCACATCCAGAGAATGGAACCAGGAAGATTAGCCCGCAGTGCCTTCGATTGGGACCCGCCCGATCAATACGCCCATGCCAGACGCGCTCCTGGGGGGCAACGGAAAACGTGGATGAGTCAAATCGAAGGAGACTGTGTACGAAACAAAGTATCGTTCACCAGATTGCAGGAGAAAGCAGCAACCGGTTCAAAGAATGCCTTCAACAATTTCGTCGTACAGCACTTCACAGAATAACCAAACAAATAACTCTTCTTGTTTTGTTTGTATTTGTATTTGTTGCCAACCGTGCCTTTATTTCATATTTGGAATTAAAGTGTTGAAACAGTAGTAGTAGTAGTAGTAGTAGTAGTAGTAGTAGTAGTAGTAGTAGTAGTAGTAGTAGTAGTAGTAATAGTAGTAGTAGAAAAAGGCCCATTTGCTGTTTAGGGAAATCCATAACGCATAAAAACTAAAACAATGACAAATTTAGAAATATAAACGCAAAGAAAGCGCTTAAGACCTGCAAAAATGGTAACGAAATTTTTATAAAAAGAGCAATGGTTTCCAACATCAAATGGTTCAAGTCCTTTAAAAAAAGTATCAAATTCAAAAATTAACCTCTATTTTTAGTCATGTCAAAATGTATTATGTTTCTTTGTAAAATGAAGTTGGCGGCACGTTGCGCTCGGAAGAGGAATTGTTCATCTGTTCTTATTCACTTCAAAGTGGCCATTTCAAGGCGTCCTGGTAGAAGATGTCGCAACACCAAGATCGAGATCACAATTAATAACTCCGTTAACCAAACTCCATAGTACAATCAGATCTGTTCGTGCTAGTTGGAAACAAATAAGCAAAACTTTAACCGCCTCATGCTTTAAACATAATTGCTCTTTCCGGTTTATTGAGTCAAATTCGGACAACGAAATTGGTATTTTTCCAGTTTTTTTGTAAGCACTACAGAGTGGTGCCATGTCGGAGATCCATAATGCAAGATTGATGGAAATGAATGAAATATATAGAAGTTTGTGTCGGGAGAAAGTTACTCCCTTCGTGACAATTCGTTTCAAAAAACTTAAAGCTTTTGACACTTTTGCAATACATTGATTGATAAGTTTATCCCATATCAAGTTTTCATAAATAACAATTCCCAAGTCCACAACTGAGTCTACGTGACCGCATTCTGAAAAAAACCGAGTCTAGGTAACAGAATTTTGAAAAAACAAACAAAGGTATAAGGTCCTTGCCCATAGATGAATCACTGCTACAAAGCTTAAAGGCATTGCAAATGCCAGTTACAGTGAAAGGGAAATCACTCAACGGAATGTCATCCAGCGTTTGAATTTTTTCCTTGAGGCTTTTATCTGGTTTGAACACAGAGCTAAAAAAACATCGAAAAGCTGAGCTTTCTCAAAGCTGCTAACAGCTTTGAGATCACCCTAAAACATTTTGCGTGGTTAAATGGAACCCCACTTAAGAGAGCCTAGGCACTGAGAGCAATGTCTTTAATCGTTCTAATCAAAACTTTCAACGAACAAGCGTTTATCCATCGTAATTCATTCCTCAAAGTCAAGGGCAAGCCTTGTTTTTGCGGCGGTGGTATGAGCCAAAAAAATTTAAAACTTTCGCGCATTGTATATGATCTTGACCACGCTTTGTTAAGATAGTACTACCAAGTTATATAAAACTGAAAAATAGCACAGTTTTAAGAAGATAATTCTTATTAGAAGCCAAATTGGTTTGCGATCTTTAAAAATCCGAATTCGAAGCACATGGTAAAATCAGATCAATTGTATCACCATGCTTTTGTCTACCTTGATCTAAGATTTGACTCAACCCGTAATTATTAATCAGCTCAATGAAATCAAGTTCAGTTGAATTTTAAGAGGTTAGGATTGACCAATCAATTCCAGAAAAATTAAAATACCCGAGAAAGTGAAAATTATAGTTGTTTCTTCCTCTAGAAGTTTAAAATTTTGAAAACTGGTCGAGGTAATCCCTTAAACTGTCAGCCATAGACCCTGAAGTAATAGCAAAAACCGATGTGGCAGTTGGATTGTAGATATGTGCAAAGATATTGATTATCGAGTCTCCTAAAGTTGGGCAACAGCAGCTAAAGGGGTATGACTGCAAGGACAATTCGTTTTACTTCAAAATATAGTCAAACGGAACAACTATCAAGATACACCCGGTTTCTCCATAATCTCTGTTGCTTCTTGCAATAACTTGTAAATTTGATGCCAAGAACACTTCTGAATTGTGCATTTCATTTTTTAACCAAATTTCTGTAAGAAACACGACAAAGGACTCAGATGGTGTGATTACTTGGAGAACAATTTGTCGGCGGTCAAAAGGTCTGATTTCTTGACAATTAAGTAAGACGCCTTAAGTGGCAGCTTTCAGTCATAAAGCGACCTCCATGGCTTGAACACAAACATCCCTAAAGAAAGGCTCCAGATTTTTAATTCTGAAATCAGATCGATCTTTACCTTCCCGGTTTACCATCTCGTAACGTTTCGCTAGAATTTTTTTTTCAGTTTCTCTGTCAGCCGATATCAGGAGGTTCTTAATGTATACCAGATGCGTGTAATTTTGAAACTTGCATCAAGCAAAACATCTCACAAAAATTGGGAGTTGTCAGATGATACCATTAAAGGCCTGCACTTTCGCTTTTCGCCATTCTCGAATTTCGCTCTACCCAGTCGTCGAACAGACAATTTATTTCCAAGGGAATTTATGCTAATATGCTTCAAAATCGATCAATTCCCCTGAGTTCGTTGTCTATTTTACCTTTGACTGAATAACCTTTCGCAGGTACTTGTGGTCTAATACACTTTAGGCTGTCATCAACGTTTTCTAAGTATTTTACAGCACGACTAGTGCTTTTTACCTCTTTAGAAGCCAGCAATTTTTCCTTCCACTAGTTTTTCCCGACTTTTTGGCAGGGTGTTTTCAAAATCAAGACAATTTTTCTCAACTATATCAAGAATCGAATTCAACATACAATCCGAAGAAAAGAGATCAGCGCTGAGACACTTATCACATAGACAGACACAGTTCTTTGACCCTCCCAGCCATTTGACATCTGCTGGCGATAGATAGACATAAGAGCTATGAAACCAAGCGCCACATCAAACTGCACTCATCCAATTGCACATTGGTCGTCATTCTTAACTAGTTTTTGTACAGGAAAGACATTTTGGTTCTCCGGTTTTGTTCCTTGACATTTTAAATTATGTAAATCGGTTATTTACCAAATGGAAATGAGCTCTGAAAAAAGCGCTCAAGAAAGACTCCTGATCAGATCATTCAAGTCGCATTTGGCCTGTGAACATTCCATTCCAGACCATGGAAATCTCTAATCAGATTGAAACCAGACCAACCATTGGCCAGGCTTTTGTGCCATTGAAACCTTGCGATTTCTTGTAACTTTTGGCCTGAAAACACACCGTGCCTTTGACTCGGGTTTGATCAGAGGTCACTGTGTTGAAATTACCCCCCCCTGATTACCCCCATACTAATGTAAGAGAGGGGTAAATTTTCTATGGGGGTAAAACAATGTATGATTCGGGGGTGATGGGGGAAGGGGGGTTTTTCGATTTTAGCCCTCAAAAATACCCCCAAAAATGTAAGGTTACGGGGGTTCATTTAGGGGGGTAAAACAATGTAAAATTAGGTGCGTAATGGGGGAAATATGGGGAAATTTTAAATTATACCCCTCAAAAAACACCCACAAAATGTAAGATTAGGTGGCTTCTTTTAGGGGGGTAAAACGATGTAAGATTTGGGGTGTAAGGGAGTGATGAAAGTTAATGAGGGGAACTTTTGGTTTTTACTCCACAGAAAATACCACCCAAAACTATTTAATATTAGGGGGTAATTTTTGGAGTATTACGATGTAAGCTTAAGAGGTATTGGGGGAATTTTGAGGCTTGGACCACCTCCCCCCTCAAAAAAAATAAATTCTAAGATAAGGGAGTTTATGGAGGTAATGTGGAGCATGCGGGGTTCTATATATAGATTTTACCCAATAAAGACTACCACCCAAAAAGATGTAAGATTAGAGGTGGTATATTTAGGGGGGTAAAACGTCGTAAGATAAGATAGGAAATAGGGAGTAGATTCATAGAGATGGACCGTCAAGAATTATGCAAGCTTTAGTGGTGTACAGGCAACGGAAAGCCGGCGGAGGGTATAGAGGTTGCTGGTTCAAGAGTGTCAGTGAAACAATGAAACAATGTAAGAAAAAGGCCTCTAAGCAAGATAATTACACCTCTACTCTACCTGCTCTTGAATCCTTCTACCACCCAAAATTACCCTCATTACCTCATACTCTTGCATCGAATTACCCCCCCCCCCATTACACCCCAAAGTGATGAAAGAGTGTTCAAGGGCATTGGCTAAAAATTCCTGCGATTACCCCCTAATCTTACATCTTTTTGGGGTAAAAATTTGACATGGGTCACTTCCACATGAGAAATGATGTATGAATCAAAAATCGGCATTTATTTGGCATCGGGAGACTCGATTTAGAAAGTTTTTGAAAATAATTCTTGTTCTTCGAACTTAGCTTTCAAAAACCTGACCAAAGTAAATGGTTATTGAATTCAAGATAACTTCTTGAAAAGTATATTTTATGGTTTACATCAGCTTACAAAAAATACTGTCTTGTTATGAACAGTTTCCAGTTTTTTCTCGAGCTTGTAACAGAAGTAGTTTCAATTCTTTGGAGTATTGGTCAGTTGATATTTGTGAGGCAAATTTGTACAACTAGCTAAACATCCAAAAACTTTGAAAAGTTAAAATTTTTATGCAACCAGTGGAAACAAACCTAAAACATTAACAAATTTCGCAAAATCATATTTTTTGACAGGAACTTCACAATGAAATTTTCCTTGATAAATCATGATAAAAAATTCGACAGATCTGGTATAATCTTATTAATTCTTGTTTTCGCACCCTATAACTTGACAATTCTTTTAAAAGTCCTGTTGATTCTTGCTTGTTTATCTCGCATTTCTGTACATATCTTGACACTTTCTTGCCAAGAATCTTATCAAGATGGGTCATGTTTGAGAAGTTTGTTAGCAAGGTGTCTCAGGTCCCATTTCTTTGGGCAACCTAAGAATCGAGCTCACCGACTGCATACTGAACTCTTCGGCGGAGTTGAAATTTTATACTGAATAATGATGGAGTTGACATTTGGTGACTACTCAGTGCTCGTAGTTATCAAAATGCAAAAAAAAAATCCCCATAAAATTGGCCCGACAAAAATAAAACTAAATTGATTATTTGATTAATTTTATTAAAAGGTCCTACCAGACTTGTCCACATCTCTGCCCAATAAGAACTCGTACATCATTTGCATTTCAGTACTGCTCTCGGGTTCAAACAACTGTCCACCGCTAAAATGAAACATAAGCTAGCAGACCAATCACTTCTGAAAGACGACTCACTATCATGCCTTTGCATCCTATATAGTTTGAACAACCCGGGTCGAATGTCCTGCCTAAATGTTTACGCATTTTGTTGCAAGAGTGGGGAGGGTTTCGTTAGCCTGGGGGTGTAAATGATGTAAGAGTAGGGCTGCAGTAATGGGAAGACTTTTGAGGAATTATACCACGACAAAATCTTGATATAAGGGGACCAACGGGGGGGGGGGGGCAGCTGACAAAGAGGCGATACTGATGCAAGAGTGAGGAGTTTCATTTCTTTCTCTCCCACACTTACATCAGTTTACCCCCTTGGCAGTCAAAAAGATGCAAGTGTGTGTGTGTGTGTTTGTGCTATGAGAAATTATCCCCGCCAAAATATCCCCGCATCATTTACTCCCACTCCCTTGCAGTCCCCAGAATATATCCTCACCAAAATACCCCCCCCCCCCCCCCCCCACTATTTTATACCCACTGGCAACCTATTCTCGACAAAAACCGCAAAAATTTTGAGCAACATTTTTGAATCAAATCTTCCCATTGCAGCTTGCAGTCCTGCTCTTATTTTACCGGAAAAATACTTCCACCCGTCCAATTTAAACAATGATGGTTAAACTGTCTATTTGAAGTGTGTGATTTCACGTTCTGTTTATAAAGCTCCGATAAAAACAAAATTTCTCTGGCAAAAACAACGGACTAAACAAACAATAGAAAAATTTATGCAAAAATTGCATTCATTGTTTTACCAAAAGTGTTTTGGATGTAATGAGAAGTAACGTCAAGACAAATTGCAGGATTAATTTAAACTAACAGGTGCCAAAAATCTAAAAATGAACTAATTCTTGCAGTTTGTAACACATTTGTTGTGAAAACTGTATATGGAAACGTTTGTCTAATTAATATTGCCAAGTGGATTTTGAGGTAATAATTTGTATATTTTAATTGGTGTTTGGTTTTTCCCAAAAAGCTGAAAATTTTCCTTAATTGACTTTCCGCCTAATACCTAAACATACAAAAAAATTGTAGAAACAGAAAATATTGACAGGAGCACTAGTGAAAATTGCACACACATAAAAAAATAAACTGATGGCAAATCAAAATTGAAAAAAAAAATCAAGACTGCTTTCTGATTGACTGATTGCTCATTAAATTTGCTTAGAAATCGGGTTGAGCTGAACGAGGAAAAAAGGTTTTTTGATGAAAAAGAATCTCACGTTCGGTTGTGATATATTCATATCAAGTCCTACGGGCCACTGAAGCATGATCATGGCACGCAAGACATAGCCAGATGCGTAAGACAGACAGTCAAGAATTAAGTTATCAAAATTTAGATTAATTGTGTATTTTAGATTAACACATAAGGTTACCGTGTTTTAAGTTTCTCAGCTATACAGATTTGTGAAAAAATCGTTTTTAGTACGTCTATTTATTTAGACGTTACCTTTTGTACGCTTACAGTTTTTTTCATTATTGCGTGCCAAACCTGGCTGGAAATGGTGTTAAACTCTATCAGTTCAAAGTAAGTTTATTAGAGCCTTATCTCGGAAAAGACGTTGATCTAAAAAAATTCACGTCTGGAAAAATGAGAAATAAGATCGGACTATGCCATTTTCTCAGTGGCAGGTGTTAATGCATCTTCTAGACGCATTTTAAGACAACTTTAACAAAAGTTTTCAATATAAATTAGTAACGAAATTCAAGAATCTAGCTCGAAATCTTATTTATCACATTCTCCTAAACGGCCAATCGGCTATACCCGGTACTGTTGCATAGTAATCTAAGGGTATTTTGCTCAAAGACCTCGCAGAATGAGCTCAGAAAACATTTTTTATTTTCATGATTTCGTCATGCACAGTAGGTTTTGATTCTTTTCTCTGTTCATACAAAAATCAAAATACATTTTGAAATTTTCGAGAAAAAAATTGAAGTTTTGCACGATGCACAAACATGATAACTGCGAAAACCAGGGAAATTAGCAAAATCGAGGGTTTCTGCAGACAAAAACCGGTAATTAAAAGGCAAAACCAGTGCAAAATCAGTTAGCACCAATTAAAGAGTTGAAAACCAGTTAAACTATTGGTTTTGCAATAAACGTTTTTTCTTTTCAGGTTGTTATATATTAATTTTTTTTTAGGTAGTTATGTGACAAAATAATTAAAAAACAGCCGATTGTTTTTATCAGACAATAAGCCAATAAACGATGGGGGTGTGACAATAGGTGGATCTTTTCCGTTTGTGCCCCCCAGTTACAGAGCACGTCTAGTAATCTAATAATGACCAAATAATAGGCGCCCACTAAGCTGAAGGGCGCCCGCAGATTCCGAGGACGAGTTAAGTTGATTTAAAGTTAATGTTCTTCAATTCCGTAACAAGTAACCCCGACTGTGAGTTGGTTATCTTCTAGAGCAATCTCAGAATTATTTAGCCTAATTGTTGTGATAAACTTATTAAATAGCTTGAGTTGAATGCAGAGGACTGCCATGGACAACATTGAAAGAGCGGTGAATAACATGAAACATGGGAATCCACAATGTGCAAGTGTCCTGGAGCTACTCACCAACGAGGTTTCTGAATTAAAAAAACAACCCAAATTGTGCATCTTACAAACTGCGTGAATGAATTATCAGACAGAGTCCTACAATTGGAACGATACAGCCGCAAAGATTGTTCAATCTTTAACAATTTCACATATGCATGGCATTCGGCGGACAGTATCCAAGAGCAAGTGTTACAGTTTATTAATAACATATTCAACGCCCATCTCACCCATGCTGGGATCAAAGCCTGTCATTTTCTAAGGAGCGCAATAGCTAGTCAATTTTCGGTTATCATCAAGTTTGTCTATTTCGAAGATAAAAACTACATCTGGAGATCTCAGTCATTGCTCTACGGAATAAGTAACAAGTCAAACAACAAATACATTCAAATGAAAGAATGTTTACCCGAGAAAGATAGAGAGGTCCTCAAGTACGCCACGGTAGAGAAAAACCTTAAAGTTTCAACGAACAATTGTGCGGTTAAACTGGAAGTACCTAATGGCCAAAGAAAGGACTATATCGAAGTCAAAACGAAACAGGACGTCGATAAGCTAACTAAATTTTCCTCAAAGCGTAAGAACACTCGACGAGCATCTCAACAACCAAGTGCTCCACAACAAACAGCTGACAGTCTCATACAAACGACAACAACTGTTGCATCCAATCCAGCGCCTATGTCATTTCACCCTACACCAAGCAGAGGCGTAACGAGACGACGAGAAATAACTCCAAAAGATGATAAGTACTCATCGCTCCTGAATGAATTACGTGACCATGCGGAAAACCCCAATATGTTGAAAAATTAAGTGCTTGGTTTGTTGAACAATTCACCTGACCATAAATTGTGTGCTGTAGATATTGATGATAACCAGGGTTTCATTGTTGGAAATACTTTTCGAGATTAAGTACCTATCGGTGCTGCACTTGAACATCAGGTCAATTAAGAGACATCACGAAGAACTAGAGGCACTTTTATTAAACTTTAATCATACTCCTAGCGTTCTCGCACTAACAGAGACTTGGCTAACGTACGCTGACGCACCCTATTGCTTTAACCTTACCGGAAACAACACCGTTCTAAGTCGAAACCACAAATCACGAAGTGCTGGTGTGATCATTCAAATTAAAGATGGTTTTGATGTACTGGGAGAGCTATATATTAATCTAGAGGAAAGCATTGCTGTAAAAGTTTTCCACCAAGGCTTATATTTTGTACTTATTGTTGTTTACAACCAACCAAGATCAAATAAAGTGGAATTCCTTGAGCGAATTGAAGCACTTCTTGAGTCACTTCAATCTTTAATGCCAGTAATAATAATGGTCGATTTGAATATTGATACTTTGAAAAGAAACAATGCATCATCAAAGTTTTTATCAGCTATAGAGTCAAACGATTTTGAGATTGTAGATGGCCAAATAACACGAGTTGGGAATGATTCAAATACTTGTTTAGATCACGCTGTAGCAAAGGGCTTCAATCATTTAGTTCTCGATATTTTTACTTAACAAAACATTACCGATAACTATCCAGTTTTACCAACTTTAAATCATAATGATTTTTAGGAAAACAAATGACACGATATCAAGAGCACACGATTTATCTTATTTAAATAATAAATATAGAATTCAAGAAATTCAATCGATAGTCGCTAAAAAGTTTCAAACTATTCCATCGGATTTCAACACCTTCCATAAAATTTTCATTGAATTGATTGATATATGTGCTCCCTATAAAGAATTTAAATCTAATCAATGTTCCATGCCTAAATACAAAAATAATTATTTGAAAAATAAAATTTCTAGGAGGAATTTTTTGCATCGGAAATGAAAACGAACTAGTCGATCATCAGATTTAAGGAATTTTAAAGAGGCGAGATTAAAAGTTGAGAAAGCATTAAAGAAGCTGAAGAGAAATTATTATGGCAAATGATTCGAACGCTGTATCAATGATCCTAAACGAACATATAAATCATTAAATGAACTGCAAGAAAAATCCGAAAGAAAGCAGATTAAGATTGAACAGATAAAGCTAAGTACTGAAGATATAGTGCAATCTAAATCAGAAATTGCTAATATTTTGAAGGATTACTTCAGCAATATTGCTGTAGAATTGAATAGGAATCACACCACCACTAACTCTGAGGACGATAACATGAATTCAGATATAGGCAATCGGTCGGAAGCGAATAAACAGTCTTTTTGTTTATGGCTGTCTAAAACAAAGCCATTAGAAGTCAGAGAGGCGATTGACAACCTCAATATTAAAACTTCTTCGGGTTTATGATATATGCAACCTAGTTGTGAAAAGCTGCAGCGAGTGTTTAGCGCCAATTCTAATCGAACTTATATATAATTTTTTTAAGACGGGTATTTTTCCGGAAGATCTAAAACGAGCCCGAGTAGTTCCGCTGCATAAAAAGGGATAGTAAAGCAGATCTTAATAGTTATCGACCCATATCATTGCTAATTGTATTTAGTAAAATTTTTGAAAGGATAATGTACAATCGCATCTATCAGTACCTAGAACATTTCCAGCTTTCTTTAGGAAAAAGCATTCAACGATTGATGCGATTGCAGAACTCACTGAGCGGTTGCGAGAGAATTATAAATCAAGAACAGTTACTAGTACAGTTTTTTTCGGTTATCATCAAATTTGTCTATTTCGAAGATAAAAACTACATCTGGAGATCTCAGTCATTGCTCTACGGAATAAGTAACAAGTCAAACAACAAATACATTCAAATGAAAGAATGTTTACCCGAGAAAGATAGAGAGGTCCTCAAGTACGCCACGGTAGAGAAAAACCTTAAAGTTTCAACGAACAATTGTGTGGTTAAACTGGAAGTACCTAATGGCCAAAGAAAGGACTATATCGAAGTAAAAACGAAACAGGACGTCGATAAGCTAACTAAATAGGCATCAAATCGTAAGAAGACTCGACGAGCATCTCAACAACCAAGTGCTCCACAACAACCAGCTGACAGTCTCATACAAACGACAACAACTGTTGCATCCAATCCACCGCCTATGTCATTCCACCCTACACCAAGCAGAGGCGTAATGAGACGACGAGAATTAACTCCAAAAGATGATAAGTACTCATCGCTCCTGAATGAATTACGTGACCATGCGGAAAACCCCAATATGTTGAAAGATTATGTGCTTGGTTTGTTGAACAATTCACATGACCATAAATTGTGTGCAGTAGATATTGATGATAACCAGGGTTTCATTGTTGGAAATACTTTTCGAGATTAAGTGCCTATCGGTGCTGCACTTGAACATCAGTTCAATTAAGAAACATCACGAAGAACTAGAGGCACTTTTATTAAACTTTAATCATACTCCTAGCATTCTCGCACTAACAGAGACTTGGCTAACGTACGCTGACGCACCCTATTGCTTTAACCTTACCGGAAACAACACCGTTCTAAGTCGAAACCACAAATCACGTAGTGGTGGTGTGATCATTCAAATTAAAGATGGTTTTGATGTACTGGGAGAGCTATATATTAATCTAGAGGAAAGCATTGCTGTAAAAATTTCCACCAAGGCTTATATTTTGTAATTATTGTTGTTTACAACCAACCAAGATCGAATAAAGTGAAATTCATTGGGCGACTTGATGAACTTCTTTCTTGAGTCACTTCAAACTTTAATGCCAGTAATAATAATGGTCGATTTGAATATTGATACTTTGAAAAGAAACAATGCATCATCAAAGTTTTTATCAGCTATAGAGTCAAACGATTTTGAGATTGTAGATGGCCAAATAACACGAGTTGGGAATGATTCAAATACTTGTTTAGATCACGCTGTAGCAAAGGGCTTCAATCATTTAGTTCTCGATATTCTTACTTAACAAAACATTACCGATAACTATCCAGTTTTACTAACTTTAAATCATAGTGATTTTACAAAAACCAAAGACACGATATCCAGAGCACGCAGTTTATCTTATTTAAATAATAAATATAGAATTCAAGAAATTCAATCGATAGTCGCTAAAAAGTTTCAAATTATACCATCGGATTTCAACACCTTCCATAAAATTTTCATTGAATTGATTGATATATTTGCTCCCTATAAAGAATTTAAATCTAATCAATGTTCCAAGCCTAAATACCTAAAAAATTATTTGAAAAATAAAATTTCTAGGAGGAATTATTTGCATCGGAAATGGAAACGAACTAGTCGATCATCAGATTTAAGGAATTTTAAAGGGGCGAGATTAAAAATTGAAGAAGCATTAAAGAAGCTGAAGAAAAATTATTATAGCAAATGATTCGAACGCTGTATCAATGATCCTAAACAAACATATAAATCATTAAATGAACTGCAAGGAAAATCCGAAAGAAAGCAGATTAAGATTGAACAGATAAAGCTAAGTACTGAAGATATAGTGCAATCTAAATCAGAAATTGCTAATATTTTGAATGATTACTTCAGCAATATTGCTGTAGAATTGAATAGGAATCACACCACCACTAACTCTGAGGACGATAGCATGAATTCAGATATAGGCAATCGGTTGGAAGCGAATGAACAGTCTTTTTGTTTATGGCTGTCTAAAACAAAGCCATTAGAAGTCAGAGAGGCGATTGACAACCTCAATATTAAAACTTCTTCGGGTTTATGATATATGCAACCTAGTTTTGAAAAGCTGCAGCGAGAGTTTAGCGCCAATTCTAATCGAACTTATATATAATTTTTTTAAGACGGGTATTTTTCCGGAAGATCTAAAACGAGCCCAAGTAGTTCCGCTGTATAAAGGGGATAGTAAAGCAGATCTTAATAATTTTCGACCCATATCATTGCTAATTGTTTTTAGTAAAATTTTTGAAAGGATAATGTACAATCGCATCTATCAGTACCTAGAACATTTCCAGCTTCTCTATTCAAAACAATTTGGATTTAGGAAAAAGCATTCAACGATTGATGCGATTGCAGAACTCACTGAGCGGTTGCGAGAGAATTATGAATCAAGAACAGTTACTAGTACAGTTTTCTGGACCTAAGGAAAGCTTTCGACACTATTGATCATGGCATCTTAGGGAAGAAATTGACTCGTTACGGAATATGTGGCAATGCTAGAAATTGGATTCTTAGTTTTGTAACCGGTCGCTCGCAACGTACCGATTGTAATGGTTTTTCATCGGATTAGCGTAAATTAAATTATGGCGTCCCGCAAGGTTCAGTATTAGGGCCGCTCCTGTTTCTCATATACGTGAACGACCTCTCGGAAGCTTGTAAAAAAGCAGACGTTTACCAATTTGCCGACGATTCGAACGTAAGCGCCCTTGAATGTTCAATTTCGGAATTGAGAGATGACTTAGAATCGTTATCTCGCTGGTTACGCGTTAATAAGCTGACACTAAACATTAAAACAAATATCACAAGTAAATTTCATAATTACAGGTGCCTGTAGTTCTAATTCTATCTCAAACATTGGTATATCCATAAATGATTTTGCTATTAAAATTGATAATTGTTGTCGCTATCTAGGATAATATATTGATTATAAGCTGCAGTTCAGAGATCATATTCATACAGTGGTGGTTAAACTAACGAAGCAGAGTGGTATTATTTCAAAGTTGAGACATTATGTACCCCTAAGTACTTTAATACGTTATTATGAGGCTAATGTGAAGCCACTTATTCAGTATGGAGTCTTGATATACGGCTGCACAAGTTTTTCAAATCTTTGCAATATCGAAAAATTACAACTATAAAATTAAGCGATCGCTATATACCTGTTGCTTTGTTATTTACAATTTTATTTACAATTACATTTTAATAACCACATATAAACAGTGAGTACAATCCAAATTAGTGTTAATTGTTGGGTGGCCTTCATTCCTGCTGGCTCCGACCAGCAGGGAAGAGGGCTGCACTAATTTTTAATTTTTTACTGCGGTCTTTTTTGCCAAAGTATAAGCCCCGTAGCTCTTCTAGTTTACGAGATATAGACATTTTAAGATACTAGAAAATTTGCCACGCAAATTAGATAGAATTTTCAGCGAATCTTAGGGAAAAAAGAGAAAAAAAGGGGAAAAAAGGGAAACAGGAAAAGAGGGGGAAAGGAGAAAAAAGGAAGCAAAAAGGAAGAAAGGAAGAGAAAGGAAAAAAAAAGGAAAGATATAGACATTTTAAGATACGAAAAAAAAGAAAAATTTTTTTTTCGTCCATGCTGACCTTAAACAGCCTGTGGCAAACTTAATATTTAAATTAGCAACATGGGAAACACTCAAATTCGTTTTTATGTACAATATATATATATATATATATATATATATATATATATATATATATATATAGGTATATATATATATATATATATATATATATATATATATTTTCTTCGCTTTCCAACTGGATATTATAAAAAAAATTTAAGAACTGAACTCAATTAGTTGAATTTTATGATGTATGGCTAGGTCGGGCAGTTTAAGTGAGCCTCGAGGCTCCGTGTACTGTCCTCTCTCTTACAGTGAATGGAATTAAATGTGTTTTAGTTGTTTAAGTTTGGAAACTGTTTAATAATAGAGAGAAATAAATTCTCCTTCTTCTTCTTCTTCTTCTTCTTCTTCTTCTTCTGAATATCAGTAGCATGGATGAAGAACTACCGGACGCATGAAACATGCATTATCAGAAACCCCCCGTTTATTGGCACGTTTATTTGTTTGTGGAGACAAATTACTCTAAGGTGTGAGAGGGGGCTATAAAGAAGGGAAACTATAGTGGGCTAAATTATCCCGGCAAGCCTTCCTTGATTGGCTAGCATTGTGTTGTATCCGTCTATGATCACAGGTATTTTCAGGTTTTGCTGATTCAGTTTACTTAAACTGTCACTTTCTTTCTTCCCTCTGAGCTTGCTTAATTGCTAATTAGCTGTTAATGCTTACCCAGGTCTAGGTACAGTCTTATGAAAAGACAATGCTCAACCCAAATATACTATGAAAAGACCATACTTGATTCATTTGAGCTATGAAAAGAATTTAGCTGGACTTTAAGACATTATAGGCTTTAGCTCGACTCAGATTTTTCGCAAAAGACTTTAGCTGGACCCAAAATTTTACAAAAGACTTAAGCTCGACCCAATATTTGGGCTGGACTTAAACTCGACGCAATGTTCGCAAACAAAGTCGAGTTAAAGTCTTTTCATGGGTCCATCAATCTTCTTTTCATATATCCGTTTTTTTGCCATTAATATTGCCCGTGCAATATTGCATTAACGTAGTCAGCGTGTATGCTCCTTCTTTTTTTACAACTCAGAAGAACCACTAATCCCTCAAAAACTTCATGATTTTTTTAAAAAAGATAACTCATAATTTTGGAAGGGGAAAACAAACTGAATAACGCCGAAATTTTGTGATGGCTAATGGGACTAAGACCAATACACTTAAGCTAGCTGGTTTCATTGAATCAAGTAATGTGGTAATATACTCGAGCTTCCATAACTTTTGATTATCTCAAGATTGGACGAAGATCTTAAGGCTTTCGGCAGTTCTCCAACTGTTTCTTAAAATGGACTGCTCTGGTGCAAAGCTATTTAGTCTTGCTCCGACTCTGCTTCTGTAAGTACAGAAGCAGGAAAAAAAGAAAAATTTTGGATTTTGAAAAAAAAATAGACTTATGAAAAGACTAATGGTGGACCCATAAAAAGACCTTTACTCGACTTTGTTGGTTATGTAATGACTAATGGTGGACGCATGAAAAGCACTTTCTTCGTCATGAAAAGACTTAAGCTCGACCCATGAAAAGATATTAGCTTGACTTTAACTAGGAAGCTCGACCGTGTAATTATAGTCAATATTGCCCCCCCCCCCCCCCCTAATAGACTTTTAAGGTCTTTTCTTAAGTCAAGGCCTAGGCCTGGGTATTATTTAAAACAATCTTTAATGTTTGCATGCTAGGGGTAGTGGGGGGCTACTGGTGTTGCTAGTAGGGGTTGTTGTGGGCTGCTGGTGGCACTACTTCCGGTGGGGGGGCCGCATTTGGTACTAGTAGGGGTGGTGGGGGGGGGGGCGTAGTTGGTACTATTGGTGGTCGTGGGGGGCTGCAGTTGGTACTAGGAGGGGTAGTGGGTGGCAGCTGTTAGTATTATTAAATATTTGATTCTCTAAAACTTTTTTATTATTTTTAATTTGTGCCTTCTTGAAAACTCAAAACTATTAAATTCTCTTGCTGTGGCTTTTTTTGTTTTATGTATCCTCATCTGACCCTCATAGTGTTCTTAATGATGTGGGGATTGTCTGGGACAGTGCTACCTCTACAACCCCAACCCAAGTGTGACCACATCTATGATCCCAATCGGTGGAATCAGAAAGCACTGTGAACAGATAAATAAGGAGCTAGTTAATTTAGTCAAAATTCAACAATCATGCAGTTGCTTTCTTTCTCTAAGTAGAGTTTAGTGGAGGTTTTTTTTTCTGTAACGATTTTTAAGAATTTATGAGCTCTGATTAGAGAAAAAAGGGCTTGAAAACAATTCTGAACAGTTTAAGCAAAATTTAAGAAGTCAATGCTGTTTTTACACTGAACAGCCTTCATTTTTTCATAGTATAGAACGACAAGGTCATAATATGTTCATTTTAAAAATGATTCAGCGCTGATTTACTACGTACGTTACTATGATACGGGTATTTTTTTTTTGCTCCAGTTTACCGCATTAATCTAATATTTTTGCATCTTTGCTAATGAGTCGTTGGTGAGCATTTGAGGTTCAGTCTGGCATATAGTCTCTTTCTACGAAATGCCTATTTTCAAACCATTCAAATCACGTAAAACCAGTTATAGTTAACATTCGGATTTCTATTTTGAAGTCGGTCAATATACTTAGATAAGCAATTTATCTGGAAGGTTTAACAAAATCAATTAATAGTATAAGAGTTTGCTGAAAAATGAATAGAATGTATCTTTGCAGTCTGATATATCATACTCATCACAACATTTTTATTGGGTAGAAAATAGAATAAAATATAGCGAAATTTTATCTGCACTAAATCAACCGAATAAGATTTTTGCTATCAGCATAGGTGGTTTTGGGGATCTATCTTGGTAGCATAACGGATACAGATGAGTTAGGTATTGAGCTGGTATCGAAAACTGTCCTTGCTCCACTTTAAACTCACCTTGTTTTTTGACTTCCCAAGATAGTGTTTTGTCTACTCTTCTTCGGTCCAGTTAAAATAGTTTCTCTTAAAAAATTAATTAAACTTTCATTTTTACGGAAGGCGCACACTTTTGTCCTCGATAAACTGCAAAACTGAAATTTAAGTTAAACTTACCTTCGCGTCGTTAATGTGTACTTTTACTTCAATTCAAATTAAGCTAATATTTATCTTAATTATACCTTAACAAAAGTTTGCCATAACTCAGTTAAGGCAAAATTACCTTAGATTTATTTAGTAAGGGGTCAAATTTTTCTATTTTCTGCGAAATAAACGTATTTTTTAAAATAAAACCATTTTTAAATTTTTGCAAAGATTTGAAGATGATCATTTTTCCGCCAGAGTCAGTCATTATCCTACAAGATCCCCAATGTGACTCCCCTTGTGTAACTTGGCCGAAAAAATTGATTCAAACGTATACTAAAATTCACTCGATACAATGACAAAAATAATGAACAAAAATGCTGTAAAGTAAGCTAAAGAACAATCAAATACGTGATCTGATTCATTAAAGACAGCTCTCAAGTTTGCATTCAACTGTTTATACAAGCATATAAGAATCTTGTTCTCTTATTAAGCTTAACACGTACCAATAAAAAGTTTATTGTCGATGTCAAATTTGAGAAAATCGTGACTGTGAATTATATTATCAATTTAATCACAACAGCAACATAGACGTCTAACCTGTAAACATCCAACACCACATTCTCTATAATTTTGAGATAATATTAAGTGCTTGATCGTCCACATATTTTTATTTTACATTTATCAAATATGAAACCTACAGATGATTCCAAATTTACCACTGGTTCTGGATTTATTTTAATTTTGATTGCATCATTTTTCGCGCTCCGTTTTATGGCGTCTAATTTTTTAGCCAGAAAAATGGTTTTACTACCAGCTCATCGAATAACCCAACCAAACTGCTCCGGGATTAACTCTAATTCAGATAAATGCCAAAATGTGCCGTTTTACGAGTCCCTTAGCGTTTTGCTTGTTACTAAGCAACCTTTATTTACCGGTTGTGTACAGAGAAGTGACCCTAGAATGCAAAAAGTTCCCTCCACAACACAGCTCAAATTCGAGCCAATAGATTGCGCATTATTTTGTGTGGGTAGAAACTATTCACGCATGAATATTCGAACAGACGAAATACAGTCTGCATGCTTTTGTTCCGGTGATTTGCCAAGTTCCGAAACTGTATGTGAAAATTCTAGTACAGAAATCAATTTCAAGTCCTACAAATTAGACCCTGTATCTATTCCATCGGTGAAGGTAAAACGACATTTATTTAATTTTCCCCTAACGTTGACAACAATTTAAACTTGTCTCGAAAAATTCTTCAATCAGAGAATTGGACTATATTGAGGTCCCATTTTATACGACTCGCAGAAAAGTATTGGAGAAGTATCTTTTCTCAATCAATTGCTATGTCTGTTCTTAAACAATTTTCTAGAAGTCTTTTTGGTCACCTAATGGGAAGAAATGGAGGAAAAGCAATCGGTCTTTTGACATTAAATTAGTTTAAATTGAGTGAAAAAAGTGATTGAAACTTTTTTGGTATTTGAAATCAGGTGCGGTAAAATAGATGAAATAGATGAACAGAATTAGTTTGTTAGGTAAATATTATACACTGTGAGTTTTGTGCCACTCTTTTTAGACTTTGTACCAATTGAGAAAATGTAGTACCGATTCAGACTTTGTACCAATTCAATAAAGTGAGTTGTGGTGCCACAACAGATATCAACTTCAAATCAATTGACTGTGTGCTTTTCTGTGTCAGCGTCATTTTTCAGGAAAATATAAATTTTTTTATCAAACTTGGTTGAAAATCTAACAATAAGACCAATCAAAGTGTTACACTTTAGATCTTGTATATAATCCCATTGTTAAGGGTGCATTAGTTCAATTAACCTAATTTTTGTCGAGATTATCACTTTTCCCAATTTTCTACACTTTTTATGTTAATAAGTTTATGTTTTGCAATTCGACATCTTTTGTTTTGGATCCGTTTGAATCTTTTTTTGTCTCTTCTTCGAAAAATATGTTTTCAATTGACTTCTGAAAGCAACGAATTAAAAGTGTCCTGTAACCTAACATTGTGTTCCTGTCTTTATACTGGTTTTAATGACCAGATAATTGCAAGGTGGGCTAGATTAGCTTCTTTATGTCAGTATTTAAACCATAGGAAAAGTTCTTAGAGTTTTTGAAAATTTTCGTGTCATATTTGACGCCTATTTTGACTTAATTCTGTTCGATATATTTCAGTCTTTGTCAAAATTGTATGAGATTGAGGCCAAATTCACAAAAGTCTTAATCAAAAACAAAATTGCAGTTATATTAATAGTTTTAAACTTTGCTTAGAATGTTCACGCAGTGGATTGCGAATGTTTTATTTTGTTGTTCTTCTTTTTTTGTGATTTTTTACTGTCAAAGTTGTGACTACTCTCTTTTGTTAGACAACATGTTTTTGGAGCAGTTTTTTTGATGGGATAATTGGATTTTTAAGTAAATCCTTTTTGAATCTATTGATTTGTTTAAACTGTTCTTATATGTTATAATTCAAAAAAGCTAATGAGCTAATAATTCTAAACATCTCTTCCTTTTGAGTCCTTACATCAAATTGAAATAGAAAATTTTTAAAAAGTATTCACACATAAAAAGATATTCCATTTCCAGTAGAAGTTTTCTATAAATTCAATAGGCTTTTTGGTTAGTTTTTATACAATGCTTGGCTTAATATGTCGCTATTAGACCATAAGTATACACGTTCAGCGGTGAAACTACAATTAATAGTAGCAAAGTTAGTTTTTTCTCATCACTCGGGGAGAACTATGTTATAACAAAATCGTAGCTGTTGCTAAATCAGTATTAGCTGACTGATAAATTACTCATCACTCGCGCTGAGTTTTTTTCAATTTTTTAAATTTAGGTTGCTTTAATTTTTCTGGCTAATATTGGCTGCTAAAGACAAGTTAGAGCAAATTTTGTTTCAAAGAGACCATATCTGATGACTTCATAAAAAAGTGTTGCCAAAATTCTGCTATATAATCTAATCAAATGTCCGATTTTTTTGTCTCCAATTTTTTTGGACAATTCGTCGATGTATTGAATCGCCCAGATCTTTAGTTCAGTTTTCAGCTGCAAGCAGTTTGATTTTTTTGAGCCCGGGGCTCAACAATTAGCTCAGTTTTAGCTGCTGTTGATAAAATAAGGAATCAAATATTAAAATCTATTTCTTGCAAGATACAGCGGCATTAAAATAGTCAATTTAGTTTTTCGCCTGTTCCTTCTAAATTCTTCTATTCGTACTAATCGCAATTGCGAGGGAAAGAGTACGTGTGAAGAGATTGCAAAATTAATCGGGATGTTCTGATGAAAATATTAACAAAAGTAAAAAGAAAAGCGACATTAACTTACCCCCTAAAAAACCCTTTTTGTTGCATTCAATTTGCTGCGTTCAATAATAAAAATTTCCTTATTTTATATATATATATATATATATATATATATGTGTGTGTATTTATATTTATATATATATATATATATATATATATATATATATATATAAATCTGATCATTAAAACTTGCCGAAGAGTTTTGACAACATGGATTGTTTTTGATACATCGAAAGAAAATCAAGAAAAATGCAAGAACGTAAAACATTATACGGCACAAAAAACAACTCTCAGAATTTGAGGGTGGTGGACAATTTTATTGTAAGATCTGATAGGCATCTTACAAATTTTTATCAGATGAAAATTTAGAAAACATGGATTAATATCTCACATAAACAGATTTCTTTTCTTACTGATCAGACCCGACGTCAGATACCTATTAGATCCTATTAAAAAAAACTCAGTGGAGTCGAAACTTTTTTTGCGTAAGAACTGATAAGTTGGGGTTAAACATAATCAAGAATAAAGTTAATGCCAATTTAAGTAGTAGAGTTAGAATAGCATGACAAATAAAACTTAATGCTACGCTCAATCAAAGCCGTACAAATTTATTCAGGCTCGTCACCATGTTTTAAACCAATATTAGTACGTGAATAACAGACATGAAGTGAAACTCATACTCGAAATCTAGATACATCAGCACCATCACCAAATAATTATTGCTACGTATGGCCGGGTTACGAAATTCATTATCAGTTGAACGAATCAAGTTCAAATTGAGTTTGAGATACCAAAAATGGCGCACCAGTTTCAGTGAAATCTGTGATTATTCCAATTAGAGAGTGCGGCGCACCATATTGGGTATCCCGAACTCCAAAATCAGTGAATGTTGAGAGCTTTACGTCATATTTATCTCTAACCAATTAAAGATGCAATTTTGAAATGTAACGGGAGCTTCAAAACCGGGAGCTTCAAAACCTATCGAAAGTCAGTTGAGACTCTTGATTCTGCCTTAGCAATTTTTTATACCATAAGTGGTTATGCACAACTTGAGCGGTATATTACATGTCTTTTTTCTGTGTATCAACTTATTGATTGTACGCATTTAACTTATATTTGACTTATTGAAAAGAGAAATGAATGATTTTGATATTCTCAACCTCTTTCTCTCAGGAAAAATTCAAATTATGAAAAATTTTATACAGAGTACGGAGTCAATGTTTCTTTTGGCTTCTACAAAGCCTAGCTTAATTTTAATATTGATGTTTCTGAAGCCAATAGAGATAAAAACTTGTTGGTTATAATTAACCATTATTCAAATTTAAGGACTTTATAAAGTGTCAGTGAATTGCACTGGTTAAAACAAGAGCCTGAAAAACAAAAGAAATTTATACCTCTAAAATTGGTTCAAGCAGATAGCAAATGCACAGGGAAATGTCACATGGGTAGTTAGCCATAAAGATTTATTAAATTGTGGTAAATGTCACATGAGTTATTGACGAAACTCAGAAAATAATTTGATTGATTGATTGTATTTGTTTGATTAATTCAAGCGATGCAACGTTATTTTTTTGATTAATTCAAACGAATCAAAGCTTTGTGAATAGTTAATAGGACTTATTGATTATCGAGTAGTGCAGCGGTAACCTATAGCGGATAATACAGTTCACGAAAGTTAACTGCAAAAAATTAATATCTGGGAAACCGCTGAAACAAACTAGGCGGTATAAAGCGTTTCTTGTCATTGACAGGAAAGCCAACGTTTCATGGCAAGATCTTGACAGTGTTGTTGAATCCTTGGGTCCAATTAATTCATCTATATCGTCTCACAGACTACAGGCTAGATAAATATTGGCAGTATCATTTATCATTTTTTGAGTCTGACAGCCTTCTTTTCAATTTCTATAAATTTTTGTTGTAGCTGTTCAAATTTACGAATAAATGGAATCAAGCTGAGCACAATTAACAAGTTGGTCTTATTTCAGAGCGACTCGTTTCTCGGATGTCTGCCTTCTATGAAGGAGTTCAATTTAGATGGACAAAGTTCAATAAAAGCTCTGAATTCAGTTAAGAAACTCCGTTTTGGAAAATGCATAGAAGTTTGTGACTCACTCATGCACGCAATTGCGATATTCACAGTAAAAAACGGTAAACAATCAAAAGCAGATTGCGTGTGTTTGGAATCGCTTTGGAAGAACGTAGCCAAAATCAAGGAAACAAATAACCCGAAGGAATGTGTGAACAGTGCATATATAACTCCGTGGGCTTTTTCGAAGTGCTCTCACGCCACATTTTTGGATCCCAAACAAACGAGTATTCCTCAGGTTAATTTGGTTTAGTTATTTCAGAGCTTCATCAACTGGTATAGAGTTAAACTCAATTTCAAATAAAGTGGCAGCGACTAACAGACCACTTAATAGGATTAAATATAAGTAATTCCAGTGTACTTATTCAAAGTAATAAATTGTAAACCAGTTTTAAAAGTGAGTGAGTGGTGTGGAATGGTAGTGATGTCGAAAAAATGAGAAAAGGGCCACTTTGTTCATTATTAATTGAAAACCTTTCTGAAAGCAATTGACAAATACAAAACTCTCCACTTATTTAAAATTTTATTGTTGAAAAATTGCACTTTACAGGTGGGGCTCATCAGCGTGCCTGGATCTGGAAACACCTGGACAAGGTAACGTCTTTAAATGAATTTTCCAGCAGAAGAAATAATTGCAAGAACTCAAATAAAACTCTCGGATTAATCCGAACTAAAGCATAATCGGCAAACGTTGGACGATTTGTCAAACAAGAAGGGGGAGGGGATCGGGATTTGGACCTAAACAGGGTATCTGTGGGATCATAACTTTATTAAATTGTTTAAAATGATGCTGTTAAAGATTTTTATGGACCAATAAAATAATTCGAATTGAAAAACTGAAAAAAAATCTTGGTACACTTATGAGTGCAGTTTTATTAGAAAATTGAGCCCAGCTGTTTAAATTTCTGAATCAGAGCAATTTAAAACACTCAATTACTCACGAGCAAAAACGTAGATCGGTGAAATCAGCATAACACAAACAACATTACCAGCGTCTACCGGTACCGAGTAAAACTAGTTACAAAGAAATTGGCTGGCGCTTTCCGGTGCCGAGATCCGTTTAACGCGGAAAGCGCCTAAATTTTGTGAAAGTGGTTTCCACAGTGCAATTAAAAGCCGTAGGATCAAATGAATGTGAAAAGTAGATACGTTCGGCTGCAAATGCATTTCACAAGAATTTAACATTTTAACCTTACTAAAATAAGGGATTATACTACAATTAATCTGCCGCACAATTATTTGAGGACACGCTTCAATTTTGAGTGTTTTTGACTTCTATTTTGTGGTAAATTCCCACCAACTTAACCCAGCTGCTTAAAAATAAGCAGCAAAAATCAAGTTGGTTAGACGAAAAACTACCAGACAGAATATTGACGTGAAATTGAGTGATATCAATGAAATTCCCGTCAAAGATTTTTTTCCATATCGGGACGATTTCTTTATTTTTTTGAGAGCTCTTGCAAAAACTGTTTCATCTTTCATATTCTTTTCACTAATTTCATTATTTTTTCAATAATTTTCATACAATTTTTTTTCTATTTCGAAAAGCATACGTTAAAATTATTCAACAGAGAGTAATTGATTTCTTTTCAAAATAGTAAAACGTTCAAGAACCATTTCAGCTAACTCTTTCTGCTGAAATTACGGAAAATTTTTATCAGCTATTGCTGGCAGCTCCTTTTGAATAAACTTTTCGGGTGCACTAGAACTGACTTAACTATCTTTTCACTATCCGAAAAAAATCTAGAATTGCAGTTAGCAGGATTCTGATTTTTATTGCGTTTGATACATTTTGCTGTAAATTTTGTTTCAACAATTTTTCCTCTCATTTCAGATTTTCTGTCAATTTTTGATCTCTTTTACCTTTAAATTCACCTAGAACATCTGCTTCAAAAATGCTTTAAAAATTAACAAATTCTAATTCAATTTAATAACGTGGCTTTAAGCAAAAAACGAAGATCTGAAAAAACTACTACTTGCTGTTTTCTTTCCAAATATTCTGATGTTATTTATTTCAGTTGTTTTGAGTCATTCCAAGTGATATAAAATCAGCCACTGGACTAAGTCTTGAAAGTTTCATTAGGGGAGCTTAAGACAATTTATAGATCTAAATAAATCTTCTGAAATATTAAAAAGAAAAAAGCTTTTGATAGTTTGAAGTTTTTAAAAACGAAGAAATCTCACTTTAGTCAGTTTTATGCCAAAAATTTTAAACGGCTATTGGACTGATTTTCAACGCAGCTCCAAAGGCGCCAAGAACTGTCCTTATTGTCAAAACGTCATATAAAAAATATTCAAAAAAACTTCAAGGAGCATTTTATTTTTGAAGTTATTGTTTTGGTTCTCATTTGTTTTCGGCATTAAAAACGTGCAAAGTTATTTTATCATTTTTTAAAAAGCAAAATATAGAATCTTTACATACAAAATCGACAGATCTGATGTTAGAACTGTTCAGAGACGAAATTAAAATCTCTGTTTGTTGTTTTTGCTCACTTTCTTTCACCGTTATTTCTTCCAGCGTCAAGTGTAATTTGGCCACGAGATTCCTTAAAGTTTTTGAGGACAACAAATAAGAGTTTTTATGAACCCAAGTTTTTTATTCTGTCATTAATAATGTTTTTAGAGAAAACTTTTTGTTCGTTTATTTATCTATTTGAGAAATAATAACGGTATGAGTTTGATTCTTATTGTCAAATAGTACAATTTGTCATTACAATATAATGTCTGGCACTAAACGACCAGGACGCAGAACAAAACCAGTAGTCCTAAATGAAGCAATCATTGGGTGTCATCGTTTCTTAATTTGCGTTGCATCACCTTTCATCATTTTCGTTTAAACTGAGACTTCTAGAACACAAATTTTCAGGCCAATTTTTTCTACCGCTCTTTATGTCGAAATCTTTTGCTGTATAGAAAAGAGTTGTCTTCAATTGCTCGTTTTTACGAGGATTTGCAAATTGTATGCAAAGAAAGTTATTTTTAGTATCATTTAAGTCCACTACTATGTAAATATTGGTCCATGTATTGATACTTGATTCTTCTAATCAAAATGGCTTTCAATTACTTTTTAATTGCCTTAATCTCCATACTGCTGGTATTTTTATTTTACATCTTATGCGACTAACATTCTCATTTGTCTTATTGTTCCGACTTTAGTGGGGAGGGAGGAACCATATACTCAACTGGGTTCTTTTTTGTTCAGTCAATTTTGGCCGATCGATACATTCATTCATCGTAGAGAATTGTGAGTGGTATCATTAAAAAACCCCTCCAGCGTAGAATACAGAATTAAAATTTTTTCGATTTTCGTTACAGGGAGGTATCGAGGTTTAAGGTTTTGTGAACATTCGACTGTTTTTGTTCACATTTTCAGTAATTTTTGCTAAAGTTTGGCACAATTTCAGTAATATAATTCAAAATAAGTTAAAAATTTTAAGGCAAAGTGTTGTGACCGTTAGAGTTAGAAGAGCATTGCTGAATTAATTCATTGAAGATTTTTTTGGCTAAAATTTTTGATAAAAATTTCAAAATTCACACTTTTTCATCAAAAATGGCACAAAATATGCCTTTTGGTCCACTTTGTTAAGGTATTGCAGACTTAGTGACCTATAAGTCTTAACATAGACTCCCTACTCTCCAAAAGAGCGTTAGTTGCAATTAAACGCCGCATGAAAGTCTTCTGGAATTGAAAATTTGCCGTTTTTTGCAGAATTAACTCGATAATTATACAAAATGCATCGTGTTTTTTAAAATTTGAAGAATTCCAATCAACAATTGCTCTAATTCGCAAACACTTGGAATATTTGGTCGGTTTGCTGGGCCGGCAAAACAAATCGGGGAGAGTTCGATAATATCATGGATTCTTAGAATCAGAGACATTTCGTTTTTATTTTGATGCTGCCTTTTTTCAAAATATGTTGCTATTGCTTTTTTACTGACAATATGATGTTTTACTGACAATGTTGATTACTGACAATACTTTTTATTCACGGCTCCATTAATGACAGCTCCAATTTAAGTAAATTTGAGGCCGAATGTAGATACTGTTTGTTTTCAGAGAACCAAATTTTTTTATGGCTTTGAGGAAGAGTTTTAGTAAAATTTAACTAAATTCTTGTTTTTTGCCTTCAAATGTCTCTTATGTTATTGAACGTATTTGTTTTAACAAAACTTCTGTGATTTTTTGAACTTGTAATATTTTTATATTTTTTTAGTCAACATTTTGTTTATTCTCTGTAAGTACAGATCAACCTTTCCTCCTTATAGAATACAAATTAATTTTGTGGCCGATTGTTTTAACGGAAGGTTTTCTTGCTTTAAGTACTACAAGTTTTCATACAAAGCTTTCTGATTTTTGTGCATATTTGCCCATTTTTGCTGTTGTTTTTGTTTCTTTTGTAAATTGTAACATTAATAGACAACCTAACTGAAAAAAAGTTCACAACATTTGAAACTGATCACGTATTTTTGTTTTCATAGCACACTGTTCGAAGGGATGCGACATCGTTCTCTTGCAGAAATTGGTAGAGTCTTTTATTTTTGCCCTTTATTTGTTGTTAATTTTTGTTGTCATATGCCAAATATTGTATAATTAAAGGTCTTAGTGGGCCAACTAAAGATAAACAAATGAACTTAATAACTGATATCGGTAAATAGCTAATGGTTTTTTTTTACTTTCGAAATAAATTTCTAAAATAAATAATAGTATTCTTCAAATTATCCCTGTTTTTTCTGGTTTGCGTTTTTTTCGTATTTTACAATGTTGTGTCATTTTCGTAAATTCTCCTCATTATTTAGAGTTCGTTTAAATGTTTTGTTAAACTAAAAAATAAAATTTCTGTTGTTTAAACCTTTTGACTAATGTCTTCAGTGCATAGATAATTTGTTTCAGAAGAGTTTTGTGAAAATTAGATACTTCTCAATTTTTGTGATTCTTTTTGCTGTCGTTTTGTGACTGTGCTTTAAAAAAAACAAATTATGATGATCAAAAGAGACGCAATTGAAAATTATTATTTCTCGCCGTCAATATTTTAAAAATTTAATGGTTTCGTAAAGTTGTTTGTGAAACTTATTAGTTCAGATTGTATTTAATGTTATTCTATAGTCTTAAGATTTAGTTCCATCAGTCGCTAGTTCTCCCAGTAGTTGCAAAACAAACTGTCTACTCATTTAGTTGAAAGCTTCTGTTTGCTAAGAAATTTGAAATTGTTTGTTTTTAATTAAAAAAAAGATAGATTTTTGAGATCTGCCAATTTTATTCCCGTTAAATTGTAGCTAAGCACCTCTATATACATCATTTTGCAATTCACATCATTTGTCTTTCGAAATACAATTTGCTCTTCGTAACGGTTTTATTATCCTCGAATTGTCTTTCTTCTTGGAACAAACAGTCTTCATAAAAAAATTTTCGTGTATTTTTTTGCAAAATTGCCCAATTTTATAGGTTTTTGTTTTCTTTTCACAGTATCACTATGGTGGGCGTTATTTGGTTTACAAATTTTTTCGCCTGCGCAAAATGCATACGAAGTTTTTCATTGTTTTTAGTGGTCAGCTTAATATTTAATTGATTGGGGGGACATCGTTTTCGTGCAAAATTTTTCGTGCAAATTTTTCGTTTTTGCCTTATTTGTCGTTTTTTTGTAGTCGTATGACATATCCAGGATAATGAAAGGCCTCCGTCGCTCTCTATTGATGTATAAAAGACTAGGATTTCATATGATGCCTCTCTAGGATTTCATATGATGCCTATTGTTTCTAATTGGTTTGAAATTAATTCTTTTTTTAAAAAAAAAGCAATGTTTTGATAAACGCATTGAGGAAAATCCCTTATTTTGTTCCAAAAAAGTACCGGTTAATCCTTTGAGTATGAAACGTATCTGATGCCATTTTGATTTTGTTATTAGTGGTTTTCAAAAAATGAACAAGGAGTTTTGGTCGTAATTAATATTGTAACTAATTGATTTTTATTGCCATCTTTTCTGGTAGTCATATTATGTTAGCCACAGATCTCATAGGCCCTCTAGAGTAGATTGTTTTAATCTTTTTAGTAGTTTGTTGAACGATATATTGATATGTTAACTTTTTTTAAAACTCATTTGGTAGACAATTAAGTGAAAAATGTAGATGAGTGGGGTCGGAACTTAATGTGCGAACGCACATTACCGAGCCTCCTTGTATGGTAATAAATGCTCAAAGGCGGCAAAGTTATAAAGCCGTTAGCGAAATCCGCTATGAAACGCGCACGCCATGTATTACGGAATAAGCATCCCTAGCTCAAACCTAACGTCAAAATTGCAATTTTAAGAAAAAATTGCAAACATTGTAAAATTATGCATTAATTTTTAAAATATTTGCAAACAGGTGTGAATTCTTTTTTCCCTTATCGTTAGTAGTTGGTCTTGTAGAGTGAAATGGTTAGTAAAATGACCCATATTGCTAAATAAGGCAAAAGAGCTCGGCCGATCATTTGCAAATTTTTGGACATTGTTTTGCAAAATTTTGCAAATTTGACCTTGTGAAGCCATAATTTGCAAAATTGCACAAATTTGGCATTATCGAGCAAAAATTTGCAATTGTTTAGAAATTTGGTATTAGTTTTGAACTATGGCGTTGTAAAAAGAGTTTGAAAAGTTCAAAACATCCCAAATCACCAGTTTTGTACTTTGAGTAAAGTAGAGCAAAAGAAATTGTGTTTTTAGTATTGAGTGCCAATTGGAATTCAACTATCTGCGTTCCAGAAAAGCATTGATACTTCTCTGTCATTTTACACAAAACAGTTTTCCGCGTTTGCTGGCAGTACTTGCGAGTCATGAACGAAAACAACTTGAAGTGGAAAAACATTACTTTCTGGAGGCTTTGGGCTTTCTAGTAGCTGTTGCTGCAGAACTGACACGATAGATATGGAGTTAACCTCATCCGATGCCTGTAAAGTTTTTTTCTCTGTCGTTTTACTGTGTTCTCTTAATGTTCAATTGCATCTACAAAATCTTGTTCAGATCCAAAAACGTCAGGTGCTTGCCGTTGCGTTTTGTTGGATGAGGATAGAGGTTGTTCAATTTATTGATTAGAGCATGATTCAGAGGTACTAATGGAGGACATTTGATGCTGTTCAGATGGAAGGTTCGATTTGGGTTCCATTTGCACATTTTTCGGCCTGATTGTTTTTTCAGCAGCTACTTCAGCAAGCTATCCTGGTGTGTCTTAATTGTATGTCACTTTTACAGTTCTTCTTCAAACACTTTTTTTGTGATTGCTGATATTTCCTCTGTGATCGTCTCATAGGAAAACTGACGTCTTTGAGCGAATATCCAAAGTTAGGTCTGTGTCGTTCATTTTTGGTTTCGAAATTTGAATTAAAGCTATTGTTGACCCTCCTGTAGTGAAATCCTGGTTTTTTTAGTTAGCGAAGTTGTTGTTTGCGTCTTAACTTGTTGATTGCGACATTGTAACCAGGGTCTAATGTTTCAGTAATTCTTTTTTGTTCCTTTATTAATCTGCGGCTGACTTTTCGGCCAACTTAGGATTCATACGAAGCCTCCTTTAACAAAATTTCACTGCTGGCTTTAGTACTGATAATAAAAAAAGAGTTCAACGTAGTCTTTAATATCTGATTTGAATGTCGATAACTTTCGATTTTACTGTTTGCATATGCCCAATTGATATAAAATTGCTAGTAGAGAATCTTTTACAGGCAAAGGATTGTTACACGGAAGTTTAATTCAACCCAATGGTCTTGTTGCTTAAAATAATTGTTCCCATAATCAAATTGGTCTGCTATCATTAGCGGGTGCGTCAAACAATTTTATATTGCTGTTTCTACTAAAAGATTAATTTTGCATCGATTCTCAACAATTTGCAGATGACACAGCAATTTTATGTCGTGAAAAAAAATGAACTGTGTTTAGAAGCAAAGGCTGAAAAAATATGTTCATGGAAACTGAACAAAATATGAAACAAAACAAGTTAATTCTAATTGAGGGGAAAACAGAAGTAATGGTTTTCAAAAATGAAAAGTTATCAACTATCAACTGCGTTGAATTTAAAAATCATTCATTGAAACCAACAGACGGATGCAGGTATTTAGGTGTTATTCTGGATAAAGAATTGACATACCAAAATCAACTTAATAATGCGATCAGTAAAATGACTTTAGCTATCAGATCACTTTATTTGGTACACAATCAATTACTTTAACAGGCTCTAATAATTCTACTTAGATCACTTGTTTTGTAGCTTTTATAAATTAGTGCAAAAAAACTGAAGGCTTTAAAAGTTAATTTTTATTTAAAAAATTCACAAAAACTAAAACCTGAACTTTAGTTTCCTTAAATTTGTGGTTATTGGAAGTTACATATAATTTTACGTATGATAAAATTAGATTTCATCATCTTTTTCATTAAACATAACGTAAAAATCAAGATAGGTTTCTTCACTTAGTCCAACGCAGTTTTGTTATAGTTTCTGATGAACTTCCAAAACAACTGATATCAAAATTTTCATGTACTGTAAAGATTCTAATTGCCAAAGCGAAATCTTAATCAAGCTGCCTGTGTGAGTTAGCAGAAGTGATTCCATAACAACATCTTGAACTGACTCGGGTATAATTCACACAGAAAAATTTGATTGTAATTGAAGAACATGTCATACAGACTGGATATTTGTCATTAAAATATGCATTACAGTATTTAGTTCTTGTTTTAGTTTTCCCATTTTCATGGGCAGTTTATTTAGTTCATTTCATTAAATCTTCTTCATCAGTCATTTGATTTGCAATCCTCATTTGTTCACATTGCAGACAGGAAATTGCCATTCACGTGTATAAACAACTCTAACTTCCTTTCTTGTGTATGAATAACATATGATCTCTTTTAACTTCTTTTAATCTTAGTTTTGCTTTCATTTTATTTCTTTTAACATATGATCTCTTTAAACTTCCTTTAATCTTAATTTTGTTCACATTTTAATTCTCTCATTTGCGCTGAAAGCATTCAGTTGTAACCTAACTTTGTCAACTGCTTTTCAATTCTAAGCTCAGGAAACTAAGTTGTCAATCGCATCGCGAATAACCAATTTATTAATTTTTAAAGTGAAAATCTAAATCAATATTTCGGCAACCGCACCTTAATTGCCCAGTTCAAACAAGCAGTGGTCAATTGTCCCAAATACAGTACAACAGAACACGTCAAAAAGAGTGCACATTGATTCGTGTCAGTGAAATTTTGTTCAGTGTTCTGTAGGATGTACTGTGAAATTTCTACTATCGAGATAACATTATTTTCTGAGGAACGTCATGAAAGTTTTTGCGGATAAATAAGTTATATTAATTTCCAAAATTACTTCTTTTGATCGCTCTATATCCCGCGAATAATGTCCTGCTACAGGTGGATAAAATTTATGCTGAGTTTGACGTAGAGTGAGGAGTCAAACAACTCAGCTGATGTTGGCGTTTGTGTATGAAAGCTGTAGTTTGAAGTAGAGAATTTTTTTATTGCTGCAGAATTGCGTTTGAATTGTAGAGGTTTGAGCAAGCAACTGATTTGTTGAGAACCGAAAGTAAATCAATTTCTTTAAGTAGTAAAGCATGTGTGATTTGAGTAGACTATTTAAATTTACTTGTAAGTTGCAGTGGGATTGGAAACATGTGTAATCGAAAAAAAATTAAATGTCTGCAATTGCCTTACGAATACGGGAAACTGTATCGACTACAATGTCCTCAAAATATATGTTTATAGCTTTCAATTTTGCATTTGCTGTACTCCCTTTTCTGGGAGAAAAAAACCATCATACCACCTTTTTCATGGGAGAAATGAACATAACAACTTTGGCATTGTGAGCAAAAGAAGGGAACCAATTGGAGATTCTTCTCAATGGACCAGCCGCAGCTGTCACACATCTACTTGAACCTGTGTGTGAGAAGCCACTGGAAAATCACACTCTGGCAACTAAACGCGACAGAAAAATTTACAATCAACAATTAAAGGTGACGTGGCAAAATAGATTTAAGAAGATTGGCGAAATTGACTTTTTGTGAGGCGATAAACCTTAGAAGAGTTGTGACCAAAAGCAATCTCGCTTCACTACCTCTGCATTGGGACAGTGGTTTGCAACATTTTCGAGAGTAAAGACTCATTTCCTCATTGAAAAAGAGTCAATGAAAGAACTTTGGCTGAGAAGGAATCCTTCATAAAAAATTGGAACATGGGAACTTAGGACCGTTTTGTTTTTTTTCGCCTCGAAACAACAAAAAGCAGAAACCGTGGAGAGTTTTTTTGGGCGAATCATAAAACAGGCAGAAAATTGTAGCCCGGGAGATGGTGAAACAGCACTAATTCGAGACACGTTTTTTTTTGAATATGTTGGACTTTGATACACAAAAAGAGCTTCCCAAAGAAACAGTGCCACAAACAAAAGCACTCGAAGTAGCTTTTCATTTAGAGATGGCAGCTCAAAGCCAGCAAAAGATCAATCAAAATCTTGACACAAACGCACAATCGGTGAACATAGTCAACAACATTCATGGCAGCAATCGCACCATGAACTACCAACAGCAACAGAAAGACCCGCTAACCAACTGTACCCCAAAACTACCAATACACTGGCATTTGCGCAGATTGCGATCAAGACTGGAGCCATGATCATCGTCAAATGTGCCCCGCAAAAGACAAGAAGTGCACACAGAAGTGCGAAATTCTAGGTCATTTCGCTAAAAAGTGCCGAAAAGCAAATAAATCACAATAACAAGAGTCACAGCCTCAACAAACGAATGTCAACCAGATCGACGCAACAATTACCAAAAGAGATGATGAGGAAACTGTCAACTACATAACCAGTTATCAACAACTATACGATCAAGTATACAACTCAAACTACGACAGTGATTCGGGTGACTATGTTGCCGCTATCTCTAGTAATGCACCAAATCAACTCGAACCCCTCAATGCAAAAATCCAATAGAAAAAAAATTACCGCAAACTCGATGATCGACTCGGGTAGTTTGTGCCATAATCATAAAAACTTTGGCCGACGAAATTCTACAGAGTACTTCATCTGCACGATGGGTCACTTCAAAATGTGGGAAATACCTCAAAACATTTTTCGATATGTGAAGACGCGTTGCCTTAAATTTGTGTGTGTGGAAGATGGTCACAAACTCATCATTCGAAAGGAATGTTTATGTAGACTTGGTTTAGTAGTGGTGAAACAACAAGTAAAAAGGGGTAAACGTGTTAACAATATTGATAATTCTACATGCAAAGTAAAACAAGCCATCGCGTTGCCATTTCCCGACCTTGTTTCAAGAATTGGCTTATCAAAGACGCATGCCGTTAAATCAAAGTTTCATCCCAATTAATCTATTACCTAGAGTTTGCACTGAATTAGATCGATTACTAAAAAAGGACATATCAAAAGGTTATCTATTTGCTCTGGCGAAAGTTTCATCTCTCGCATAGCAATTACAGTAAAGAAAGATCAATCTGCAAAATTAGCAACAGAATGGAAAGTTCTTAACAAACACATTCACAAAAATAACTATCAAATGGCTAACATAGAAATGTTAACAGATTTAAAACTGGATTTTACGGCCTCATGAATATAACAGCTGATTTTCAAAAAACCATGGACTACACGCTTGTGTGCCTTCAAAACACATACTGTTTTCTAGATGATATTAAAATAGTTAGTACCGGATCAGAATCTGATCATATCAATTATGTCATCAAATGCCCCAAAAAATTAGATGAGGATAGTCTGCGCATCAATCTCCATAAATGTCTATTGATTAAACAGAAATCGACTGGCTCAGTTACAAATTTTCCCAAAAAGGTAAGTCACCACTAGAAAAAAATGCAGCTGTTTTAGCATTACCACCACCAACCACAATTAAGCGTTTAAGATCATTCTTTGGATCAGTACATTATATTAGCAAATTTATACCAAACCTAGTTCAATTTTGTCATTTCCTCAAACCACTTTAAAAAATCTATCAACTTAATCTGGTTTGAAACACACAATAAACACTTCAACAATATTAAAGGTAAAATAGAGAGGAGCACTGAAAACTACCAATATTATCCAAAATTGGACGCTCGAGTAAAGAGAAACGCTTCACGTTCTGGACTTGGTTCAGCACTTGAGCAAAATCCTCCTAACGTGTGGAAACTTATAGCAATCCCATCGCGTTTTCTTAATCCCAAGGAAAAAAGATACAGAGTAAACGAATAAGAACTATTGGGAGTTCTCTGGTCAAATGATTTTTTCAGATACTATCTCTGCGGTAAAGATTGTACAGTAATTACAGATCCCAGCGTAATTACAGTCCCTCTACTGTCAATACTTAAGGAACATCGCTCAAATAAATCATATAATATGCTGCGAATTTCTGGATTGATTGGTCGCCTACTTCCTTTAATTTTGCCATAGAACACATGCCAGGAGCAAATTTAGGTCTTGTAGACTAGATGTCTCAAAATTCCTTTGCAAAAGCAAAAAATTTCTGTGGTGACAACAATATACCAAATTCCGGATTCTTTCAAACGCCTTGTTAAAGCACTCATATTATTTAATTTAACTGGTAATCTAATGTCGAATTCACCCATACCAGAACCGATTAAGCCACTTGCACCGCAAACACCCATTCTCAAATTTAAAAAATTAAAAAAACAGAATAAGTCAATTGCTTAACATTTACCACTTTCTATTACTGCAATGCCAATTGCATCGCAAATTACTCTACAACATCAATCTAATTATTCCTTCTTGAAAACGCCAATCGCGTCGCAAATGCCCTTTTCACATTCAAAGCCACAATTTGCACTATATAATCTGCCAATACATAAATTAAACTCCATAAACAAATTAGCTGCAAACATTTTGCAAAAGTCAGACAATAACCAATCTGAACAATCTGAAGAATTAGGCCCAATAAGCCCCTTTTTTGATACCAACTCAACTAATCAGCATAAAATCTCTAAATTCCTTCTATAAATACCGAGCATCTAATAATACCTCGCTTTCTACCCAAAAATCTTCTACAATCAATTACTCTGATACTCACTCTATAAATTCTACCTCAAAAATGCCACGCGGGAAGTCTGCAAAATCAACACCCAGTAAAGCGCGAGTAACCTTCTTGGACAATTCACCCACAAATACAACGCCAGGGACCAACTCTTCTAACACTGAGACAACACCATTGTTGAGTGCATTGGACACCGCGGATGATCTAAGGCTTTCGGAAACAACAAGTTGCATCTTCAGCAAGAAGCTATTGGCCATCCTAACGGGAAAGGATGCCATTCTAAAGGAAATAAGGGACTGCGTGATCAAGAATGACGGAGAGAGGCTCAAGGACATCAGTCCCTACATACATTCATATTGACGCGATATGAGTGTTAAATACGGGTGTTTATGCATAGACAAGCACCTCATCATTTCGAAAGCTACTAAGAATGCCGTGCTAGAAGATATCCATTCCACCCACTCAGGGAGCTTCGCTATGCTTTATTTGGCTCAAAATATATGGAGGTCATATATATAAATTCACCGGGACAAACTAGCTAAGGCCAGTGACTGAAAAAGTTTTACGCAAATCTGTAATAAGCTAAAACCAGTGATTCCGCAAAGCAATTGGTCGTCATTACCTAACTGTATTGAACCGAATGACGAGATCCGAAGAGATTCTGACGGACCTATTATTAATGAAGAAGTGTTGAGCTTTATTTCTTGACAGGCATTGATCGCTACACAAAATACCCTACAATGGACATAGTAATTAATGCTTCCTGTCCAAATGTAGTTAAATTTCTAAATACATACATGTAATCACAGAGTACCTAGATCAATCAGATTTGACCAATCTAGATGTTCAAACGGCAAAAAAATTAAAGAATTTTGTTTATTAAGTAATATTGAACCAATATATGCCTCCGCACAACACCATAGAGCCACAGCCACTGTTGTACGTGTCATTCAAATTTTTCAATTTCAGTGACAATTATCATGTATAAAAGCACATTTAACTAAAAATTCATCTTACAAAACGAAATATTTCAAATGCTAAGAATTACTAAACAAAAAGCAACGAATATAACACCATTTGAAGCACATTTTGGCAGACAATGCAATATTCCAGCACATAATATTACAACAAAATCAATTAGTAAAAATTTAACTATACCAAAATAATTAAATATTTTTGAGACAAAATACAATACCAGGCCGATCGTACCTCACAGATGAGCAGTGGGCCGATACTCGAACGTGCTCGGACGTGAAAATAGAAAGAGTAGTTTGCGCTGCAAATGTCCGTGTTCATGAGGAGAAAAGAGAACAGATTAATGTGGTCAAAAGTTATTTCTGTACAGGTCAAGATCGCCAAAAAATTCATGCCGCAAATCGACAAAAAAAAGAATTTAGACAGGCTCTGTGAAGTTTTGACCCCGGGGAGCACAGTTGGAAATATCAATCCAACAACCAGCACAATAAAAGAGTCGAATAGGACTGAAGTACGAGTAAGTAACTCGGATACCGCTAAATTTGGAACGAAAAACAGGCGAAAAACAGAATTAGCCCGATAAAAGGCCACCAAGAATTAACAACAAGACTTTGGAGCAAACGATCCAGAATCACAAGAGAGATCTTTTAGGAAAGGATCGTGGTAGCAAAAAGATCAGGCGATCAAGAAAACAGTATGATGACGTCAGTGCCATATCATCAGGTCGATCATGCATTTCAACTACAAGTAATAAAGCAAGAGCCTCAAAAATGCGAATCCTCAAAAGAAATCCGAGGCACGACGAAGTAATCCAGCTGCCTGTGTTAGTTAGCAGAAGTGTTTTCATAACAAAATCTTGAACTGACTTGAGTATAATTCACAGAGACAAAATTTGATTGTAATTGAAGAACATGCCATACGGACGGGATATTTGTCAACAAAAATCCATTACAGGATTTAGTTGTTGTTTTAGTTTTCACATTTTCAAGGGCAGTTTATTTATTTCATTTCATTAACTCTTCCTCATCAGTCTTTTGATTTGCAATCCTCATTTGTTCAGATTCCAGACAGGAAATTGCCATTCACGTGTATAAACAAATCTAACTTCCTTTCTCGTTTATGAATAACATATGAACTCTTTTAACATCCTGTAATTTTACTTTTGTTTAACTTTCAATTTAATTCTCTCATTTGCGCTCAAAGCCATCGGTTATAATTTAACGTAGTCAACTGCTTTTCAAATCTAAGCCCAGGAAGCTGAGTAGTCATTCGCGTCGCAAAAAATCAATGTCTAAAGTTAATTTCTAAATCACTATCGAAATTCGGCAATCGCACCGCAATTGCCCAATTCGAACAAGCAGTGATCAATTGTGGCTCAATTGACTAAATACTTAGCTAAGCAGTATAACAGAACATGTCAGAAAGAGTGCACAATAATTCGTGTCAGTGAATCTTTGTTCAGTGTTCTGCAGGATGTACTGTGAAATTTCTACTATCGAGATAACATTATTTTCTGAGGAACTTCAGGAAAGTTTTTGCGGATAAATAAGTTATATTACCTTCCAAAATTATTTCTCTTGGTTGCTCTATATCCCGCGAAAAATGTCCTGCTACAGGTGGATAAAGTTTGAGCTGAGATAGATGTAGAGTGAGGAGTCATAAAACTGAGCTGATGTTGGCGTTTGTGTATGCAAGCTGTAATTTTAATAAGAGAATTTTTTTATTTTATTGCTGCAGAGTTGCGTTTGAATTGTTGAAGTTTGAGCAAGCAACTGATTTGTTGAGAACCGAAAGTAAATCACTTTCTTTATGTAGTAAAGCATGTGTGATTTGAGTAGACTATTTAAATTTACTTGTAATTTGCAGTGGGATTGGCAACATGTGTAATCGAAAAGAAATTAAATGAGTGCAATTGCCTTACGAATACGGGAAAGTGTATCAACTACAATGTCCTTAAAATGTATGTTTATAGCTTTCGTTTTTGCATTTGTTGAACGCAAAACGTTATCTTTTAGCCCAATTTTAGCAGCAAAAAAGTTCATTGTTATAACCAAATCGTAAAAATTGTCCTTTCAAATTTATCGATCTAATGTTATATAGTTTGTTAGAACGATGTTCCCTTGTTTTTGAAATAAACGCTCTATGATAAACAAGAACCGCAAATGGGCGTCGAGAAAATGGTATAAAATATGTCTTATGGGACAAACTATCCCGTGAAATTTAGGTTCATTTGCGCAATAGCTCTCCCTGAATTTAGTCAGCTACATTGCGAATGCAATTGCTTTCAAACCATGATGTGCTAGTTCTTCTATTGTTCCACCTTAGGGCAGCACGTGAAACATTGCATTTAATTCAATGTCCCAGTGGGGGGCTAGAGTGTGTATTTTCCAGGTGCCATTGTTGTTTTTTCCTTTAAAGTTTTCAAATGCTGTTCCTGTGAATCTCTTAAAATTCAAATTCAAGTTTTTTTAGTTTTAACAGCATGCTTAAGAGGACATACTGAATGAACGGAAGTTTTTAACGAATGAGGTCTAATTACATCTCAGCAGTGTAAATGTTGGATGGCTACATGAACACGGCACACCTTTTTTGAGAACTGATTAAGAGCAGACTGAAAATGTCTTGCATCAGATTTTTTTTGCATTCTTATATAATTCTTACACGCTTACTCCTTTTTTGAGAACTGATTATGAGCAGACTGAACATTTCTTCCATCAGATTTTTTTTGCATTCTTATATAATTCTTACATCCTTACACCTTTTTTGAGAACTGATTATGAGCAGACTGAAAATGTCTTGCATCAGATTTTTTTGCATTCTCATATAATTCTTACATACTTACTCCTTTTTTGAGAACTGATTATGAGCAGACTGAAAATGTCTTGCATCAGATTTTTTTTTGCATTCTCATATAATTCTTACATCCTTACACCTTTTTTGAGAACTGATTATGAGCAGACTGAAGATTTCTTCCATCAGATTTTTTTTGCACTCTTATATAATTCTTACATACTTACTCCTTTTTTGAGAACTGATTATGAGCAGACTGAAAATGTCTTGCATCAGATTTTTTTGCATTCTTATATAATTCTTACATCCTTACACCTTTTTTAAGAACTGATTATGAGCCGACTGAATATGTCTTGCATCAGATTTGTTTGCATTCTTACATAATTGAAAACACTTATTATTAAATCAATAACCTGGATGCGTTGACTCCCGTTATTTGCATCGTTTTTGCAAATCTCGAATTGTTTCTTGTAGTTTTTTTTTGAGGAATACCTGAAATTGATTTCCTGAAGTTAACTTGTTTTTGAGCACCATATTTTTTTTTTAAATTACTATTCGTTATTGTTCTTAGGCGACTAGGCTAGCGCTGAATTTCTCTCGGGTTTTACCATTTTTGTTTCGTTTCTTGCAACAAAAAAATTTTGCCAACCTAAATAAACGAGTAAGATGAAATTGCCAAAATTAACATCACCAATCAAGATCTGTAAACTTTATTTGAGAAAATTAAAATTGAGCTTGGCTCTGGTTAAAAATTTTGTGAATAGAAAAACTGCTTTGTTAAATATCATCTCATTTTATAAAACTTTTCATCAGTTTTATTTCTCAAGATATCGTCGAATTCAAATTCAGGCAGCTATCTAGAAACTATATCTAAGTAATTTTTTCAAATGATAGAACGCACTGCAAAAAAGGAGTAGGTCTTCGCAACTCAAATAACAAGTTCTGTCAAGTTAAGTTTTTTTCAATAAACTTACTAAAAAGACGTGCCTTCATTCTCAATGTAATGCCTGGTGTATTTAGCCTCTTATACATCTCATCACAAAAAAGTTGAATTCAATAGAAAATTCTGAAATTATTTATTTCGCTTTGGGTAAATTTCAACGAATTTTGTAGTTTGACTTTTGTATCATTTTTTCGAGGTCTGTGGTGCAAAGTGCGACTGGAATTCTGTCTGGAAGTGTGTACAATGGTGTACCGGCATTTGCGAGAAAGTTACACGGGGAAATGGAGCCATGGAGATCCGGAAGGACTACTCTCATCAAAAACCACGAGAACCACGGCATACGCAGTGAGATATGTCAAAATGATTACTTTTCTTATTTTTTAATAATCCTATTACTTTCTTCAAAATCACAACTCTGGTTGAGTTCTTAGCAGGCGATATTGTAATTAAAACAATTTTCTCCAACTAATTGTATTTTTTCATGGAGTTCAAAATAAAATTTTTACTACATTCATTGCAATGCATTAATAGAAAATTTTCAAAGAATTCCGCCACATTTAGGGAATATACGTGAAAACATTAGAGACATTTTTTACTCTTCTTGATCGAAAAACTTAAAAAAACTCTGTTGCTGAACAGAAAGTATGTCAAACACTAGCGCAAAACTTCATTATTTTCTCTATGTGGAAACGCTGTGGGAAAAATTGCTTCATGATTTTTGGCCTTACCCAATACAAATATATCAGAAAGAAATTTTTTTCGATACTAAAACTGTCAAAAAAAATAAAGTGCAACAGCCAATGAAAAATTGAGTATGATCTGTTTTTTCCAGCCCTGCTAAATGCTCTTTAAATTTCTGCATTGACATCTGCTTTCTTAGATCTATATTTGAACATGTTGAGCACTGCATTAGCTTTATGTCAAGCACTAGACCGCAAAACGTGCAGATTTCTGTTTTGAAGACAACAGTGACAATACTTACTCATTTTTTTCTGTCTGTACGTCACTTTTGCTCGCCGTAAAAAACTAAAAGTAACCGTAGATGATCGTTACAAAATTTGCAAATTTTTCACTCATTTTTATGGATAAACGTGACAAATTTCTCCAAATTTGAGCGTTTAAATCTAAAAAATCGTCCATTAAAATAAATTGCTTGAATGTATTAGATAACTACTTGACACCCTATTCAGAGACGTATATAGTTATGAATTTAATCGTCAGGTAGACTTTCCTTCACTTCGGTCTATTTGACTCTTGTTGTTTATACAGGAAATTTGATACTCTCACCCTGGATAGCAAGGACGACGTACACAAGAGTAAAAGTGAACGTCGGAAAAACGGTCAAAAACTAAAAACAAATTTTCGTGTTGGCTCCAAAATAGGCCAATAGTGAAGGAAATTTCTGATTTTCAAAACATTTTTAGTTACTGCCGTGCTGTCCACATACGGTTTGATTTTGAGTTTTAAAACATGTTTCGTATAGGATCCTGACTATTTCGGTGTAAGATTGCTGGATAAAAATTGCTCATTCACCTTGAC
>NC_134475.1:20247184-20306160 GCF_964194025.1 Convolutriloba macropyga
TAAGTAAATGCATCTAGGCGCACAAAATAAATCTCATTACTGTTTCATCAGTAAAAAATTTAATCGGCAAAAGCAAATGGTTTAATAAAACGTTGAAAACTTATTATTAAACGTATTACCTCAGTTGGAGAGAATTGATTGTTTGTAGGTGTGAATAAATTGATCAAGGCGCATGCTACTCTGCAGATTTCCAAAATTAACTTGATTTCAGTTTATACCAAACAGCACTCAGTTCAATGCCATTCTAATGAATAATAAAAATTAAATGTTAGCATTAGAAAAAATTACGTTATATGAGTCATTAAAATTCATAGCTCTAGCGCGTTCAGTTAATGAACTAGTGCTCGCATAAAATTTTATTCTAACCAACAAAAAATCATTTTCACTGAAATTTTAAAAAATCTATAAAAAGTTGATTATTTATGTTCATTTTGTGTCTCAGCCGTGGTTGCTATTTACTAGTTTAACCACAACGGCGACATAGACGTCTAAGCTGGGTTGGATCCTAGGCTATTTCTCAATTTTTGAAGTGAAATAAAAAAACCCGAGTGAACCGAAACTTGATACATCTTGACATGAAACATTCTAAAACAGGGTATATCTTATCCAGAGTCTGACACGGCACTTGCCATGAAAATGTCAAGATATGTATAAGATTGCACGGTCTCTGAAAGGTTATGTTTGTCTCAAAGCTTTCAAGAATTTTTCTTGAATTACCTATATAAGATATCACCAAGACCTCAATATTTACCAAGAAATGTTGGTGGTTTAACTTTTGCAAGAAATGTCAAAATCATGAATGTATTATCAAGCTGTATCAAGTTTTGATTTAACGCGGGTAGCTTTTGATCGTGCAGTGATTACTTTTACCTTTATCAAAAATGAAGTTTCGAAACTGCTCCGAATTTAGAATTGGTTCTGGAATTGTTTCAATTTTGATTGTATCAGTCGTCGCCATTTGTTTTGTGGTGTTTAATTTTTTAAACACGCAAACTACATTACATTTTACTCATCAAGGGGCACAACCGCACTGTTCGGGTGTGAATTCCAATTCGGAAAAATGTCAGAATGTGCCGTTTTACGAGTCCCTTAGCGTTTTGCTTGTTACTAAGCAACCATTATTTACCGGTTGTGTAAACAGAAATGACCCGAGAATGAAAAAAGTTCGCTCCACGGCAGAGCTCAAATTTGAGCCAATAGATTGCGCATTATTTTGTGTGGGTAGAAACTATTCACGCATGAATATTCGAACAGACGAAATGCAGTCTACATGTTTTTGTTCCGGTGATCTGCCAAGTTCGGAGTCTACTTGCGAAAATTCAAACACCAATTTCAAATCCTACGAATTGGAACCGGTGTCTATGCCCTCCGTAAAGGTAAATTATAAAAACTACTTAATTACAGTACTCTGTGAACTAAATATTTAAAAAATAGCCTGTTTTTTACACAAACATTTAAGTGATTATGGGAAGAGAGTGACAAAATTTAAAAACTGCAAAACAAAAGGACAGCAAAACTGATTTGTCCAAACATGCCAGAAAACATATTATTTACTTGATTCTCCCGGAGGTCAAATTTTAGTGCTTGGAATAAATTACGTCCAAGAGTTACAGAGAATGCCAAAATGGTCAGTTTATACCAGAAGTAAATCAAACACTGATAACCAAGCAAGCACAAAAATACCACTGCACAACATAAATTTAAGAACTAATTTTTTTAAAAAAATTTGTTTTCCTTAAAAGATTACAAAAACGAAAAAATAAGCAACCTTTTAATTAAATCTATGACAAAACTCAAATCTTATCGCTTTTAAATTACCTTAATATTAGGAAAAAGCACTTTAAAAAATCTGATATTTGCAATTGCATGAAATCTAATCGTGATCACTTCACAAGGACAATTTTTTTTCTTCTTTACTTTTTTTCGAATATTATTACCTTCGAATAGTAAAAAAGAAAAAAAAAGTATAATTTTCAAGTCAGGAATCAAAAGTATCAGTTTTAAGTCAGTTTTCATGGCCAGATTAAAACTATTGTCAAGTGAATGTGTTAGACTAATGCAATGGGGAACCCAAAAACAGTAGTTATTTTTTTATTTAGTACAAATTGACCCGCAGTAAATCTTAAGTTTCGACTGTGATCACGCTTCTCATTTGTGTTTGCTCGAACTAAACCTGCGTACACCCAACAAAGTACTTAGGTTGCCCTATCGAAATTTTGTATCGATTTTCGAAAAGATTGCTCCAACAAACGATAAATATTTAGACTGGTTATATATTTCAATATCCTGTTGGGCTATGCAAAAGAATATAAATGCACAATAAATCGAACACAATGTTTTTTTAAAAAAAGTATCACTTAAAACGGACTCTCAACCAGTTTTTCAAAAACGAGTTTTTGCCTTTTCAATCAGGTACAATTTTGAAAAAAAGACTTAAAAATGACTCGTAATTTTGATTAACTAAAACATAGGGAAAAGAAGGGTTCTCAAATTCGATTAGAAAAAAATCACAATGAATAACATTTTACTTAGCAAGGTTTAAAAAAGCAATTTGTTAACAAAAAAGTTTACTGTGAAATTAAAGAATTAAAACTTGTTCTTTTTCAGCTACTATGACAAAAACTGGGAAGCTTATTATAAATATAGAAAAGAAAAGCATAAACCAAACGTAGAATACATATTCGATCAAAAAAACAACTTAATTGACGAAAACAGTGAGTTGGGGAAAATTCTAAACTCGTACCCCACTGGTCGCAAAACTTTGGAGATGTTTTGAAGAACTCAAAAATTAATTTTTTTAAGTGCAACTGACCTTGGACTGCACTTGTCTAGGACATATAATTTGAATAAAAACTGAATTGGAAAATAAGACAAAAAGACTGAATAAACTTAGACCTCAAAATAGTCAGCCTTCTTTTGAAGCTATCATTTTACTAAGTTGGTCAGTTTATTTTCAGCGTAAAGAATTTTATTAAAGGATTGATGTAAAACACTTTCACAGTTCTCATTGTTACTGTTCTTGCAACTCCTTGTTTTAAGTAGATTTTGTTTTGGGGCAATTTCATAATTGAAGAGCAGACGCTGTATTTCTCAACAACAAACCCTTTTAAGCCTCCCACTTGAGTTGCTCGATGACTTTTCTATGCAATTTCAAACACTAAGGTGTGTTTTCAGCAAAAATCGAAACCAGTCTTGGACTTTAGCAGTATAAAAAATAAATTACCGATTAAAGAGAAACATAAACTTAAAACAACTAGGAACAGATTTGGAAAGCCAACTGAAAACCGCGGATGAAAATTCGGAAAAAAAACTTAAAAAAAACATACACGGAATTGAAATTGCCGCACGTGGAAAAGAAACCAATATCGATAAAGCAAGTTTTTCTGTGAGAACCGTTTCGTTATAACACTTTTGAGAACTGGATTCTGACTCTTTATTTTAAAAATGCACTCACCTTTCTGCTCCACTTCTTTTTTCGAGTTGACCAAAATCACTACGCAAATTTGACTTCCCAATTGAAATCAACCACCCAATATAATTCAATTTCTTCTTTAGATCGTAAACAGACAGGACACAAATACAACCCAAACTCTTGAAAGCAGAGTCAATTAAACAAAGGAATTTCGTCTTTATGAAAAATTATTTTGATTATCATGGGTTCATTTTTCTTTTCGTTAGGAAAGTGCTCAAAAATTTTTTCCGAAATTCCAATCTCTACGCACCATTAATTCAACTTGTTATATCTTTTGCAAACAAATGCATTAATGCTAGGGGGATAAACATTTCATGTTTTTGCTTAAGGTAATGATTATGTGGCGTTTTATCCTCTTTCGTATTTTGAAATACAATTTAACTTTTTGCCCTAATTTACAGCTTTTTCACTTTAGAGGGTCAGAAGCGTGGTTGTGTACCTTGAACCGTTTGAAATAAAAGAAAGCAATAAAAAGGAAGCCAATTTTCCTGACCAATGCTTTCTCAAATAAATGTATAACATTTTTTGGCCAAAAATTTCACTTCTTTTTTCGTAAGGCTTCTTAGAGATAAAATGATTAGAGATATATATGGTGCATATATAACATATATGCATAATTTTTTGGCCAAAAATTTCACTTCTTTTTTCGTAAGGCTTCTTAGAGATAAAATGATTAGAGATATATATGGTGCATATATATATATGCACCAGCGCAAATCAAAAGTTCTTAAAAACCTCTGCATAAGTAAAATGCATCTAGGCGCACAAAATAAATCTCATTACTGTTTCATCAGTAAAATATTTAATGGGCAAAAGCAAATGGTTTAATAAAACGTTGAAAACTTCACGTATTACCTCAGTTGGTGAGAATTGATTGTTTGTAGGTGTGAATAAATTGATCAAGGCGCATGCTACTCTGCAGATTTCCAAAGTTAACTTGATTTTCAGTTTATACCAAACAGCACTCATTTCAATGCCATTCTAATGAATAATAAAAATTAACTGTTAGCATTAGAAAAAATTACGTTATATGAGTCATTAAAATTCATAGCTCTAGCGCGTTCAGTTAATGAACTAGTGCTCGCATAAGACTTTAATCTAACCAACAAAAAATCATTTTCACTGAAATTTTAAAAACTATAAAAAATTGATTATTTATGTTCATTTTGTGTCTCAGCCGTGGTTGCTATAGTTTAACCACAACGGCGACATAGACGTCTAAGCTGGGTTGAATCCTAGACTATTTCTCAATTTTTGAGGTTAAATTAAAAAACCCGAGTGAACCGAAACTTGATACATCTTGACATGAAACATTCTAAAACAGGGTATATCTTATCCAGAGTCTGACACGGCACTTGCCATGAAAATGTCAAGATATGTATAAGATTGCACGGTCTCTGAAAGGTTATGTTTGTCTCAAAGCTTTCAAGAATTTATCTTGAATTACCTATATAAGATATCACCAAGATCTCAATATTTACCAAGAAATGTTGGTGGTTTAACTTTTGCAAGAAATGTCAAAATCATGAATGTATTATCAAGCTGTATCAAGTTTTGATTTAACGCGGGTAGCTTTTGATCGTGCAGTGATTACTTTTACCTTTATCAAAAATGAAGTTTCGAAACTGCTCCGAATTTAGAATTGGTTCTGGAATTGTTTCAATTTTGATTGTATCAGTCGTCGCCATTTGTTTTGTGGTGTTTAATTTTTTAAACACGCAAACTACATTACATTTTACTCATCAAGGGGCACAACCGCACTGTTCGGGTGTGAATTCCAATTCGGAAAAATGTCAGAATGTGCCGTTTTACGAGTCCCTTAGCGTTTTGCTTGTTACTAAGCAACCATTATTTACCGGTTGTGTAAACAGAAATGACCCGAGAATGAAAAAAGTTCGCTCCACGGCAGAGCTCAAATTTGAGCCAATAGATTGCGCATTATTTTGTGTGGGTAGAAACTATTCACGCATGAATATTCGAACAGACGAAATGCAGTCTACATGTTTTTGTTCCGGTGATCTGCCAAGTTCGGAGTCTACTTGCGAAAATTCAAACACCAATTTCAAATCCTACTAATTGGAACCGGTGTCTATGCCCTCCGTAAAGGTAAATTATAAAAACTACTTAATTACAGTACTCTGTGAACTAAATATTTAAAAAATAGCCTGTTTTTTACACAAACATTTAAGTGATTATGGGAAGAGAGTGACAAAATTTAAAAACTGCAAAACAAAAGGACAGCAAAACTGATTTGTCCAAACATGCCAGAAAACATATTATTTACTTGATTCTCCCGGAGGTCAAATTTTAGTGCTTGGAATAAATTACGTCCAAGAGTTACAGAGAATGCCAAAATGGTCAGTTTATACCAGAAGTAAATCAAACACTGATAACCAAGCAAGCACAAAAATACCACTGCACAACATAAATTTAAGAACTAATTTTTTTAAAAAAATTTGTTTTCCTTAAAAGATTACAAAAACGAAAAAATAAGCAACCTTTTAATTAAATCTATGACAAAACTCAAATCTTATCGCTTTTAAATTACCTTAATATTAGGAAAAAGCACTTTAAAAAATCTGATATTTGCAATTGCATGAAATCTAATCGTGATCACTTCACAAGGACAATTTTTTTTCTTCTTTACTTTTTTTCGAATATTATTACCTTCGAATAGTAAAAAAGAATAAAAAAGTATAATTTTCAAGTCAGGAATCAAAAGTATCAGTTTTAAGTCAGTTTTCATGGCCAGATTAAAACTATTGTCAAGTGAATGTGTTAGACTAATGCAATGGGGAACCCAAAAACAGTAGTTATTTTTTTATTTAGTACAAATTGACCCGCAGTAAACCTTAAGTTTCGACTGTGATCACGCTTCTCATTTGTGTTTGCTCGAACTAAACCTGCGTACACCCAACAAAGTACTTAGGTTGCCCTATCGAAATTTTGTATCGATTTTCGAAAAGATTGCTCCAACAAACGATAAATATTTAGACTGGTTATATATTTCAATATCCTGTTGGGCTATGCAAAAGAATATAAATGCACAATAAATCGAACACAATGTTTTTTTAAAAAAAGTATCACTTAAAACGGACTCTCAACCAGTTTTTCAAAAACGAGTTTTTGCCTTTTCAATCAGGTACAATTTTGAAAAAAAGACTTAAAAATGACTCGTAATTTTGATTAACTAAAACATAGGGAAAAGAAGGGTTCTCAAATTCGATTAGAAAAAAATCACAATGAATAACATTTTACTTAGCAAGGTTTAAAAAAGCAATTTGTTAACAAAAAAGTTTACTGTGAAATTAAAGAATTAAAACTTGTTCTTTTTCAGCTACTATGACAAAAACTGAGAAGCTTATTATAAATATAGAAAAGAAAAGCATAAACCAAACGTAGAATACATATTCGATCAAAAAAACAACTTAATTGACGAAAACAGTGAGTTGGGGAAAATTCTAAACTCGTACCCCACTGGTCGCAAAACTTTGGAGATGTTTTGAAGAACTCAAAAATTAATTTTTTTAAGTGCAACTGACCTTGGACTGCACTTGTCTAGGACATATAATTTGAATAAAAACTGAATTGGAAAATAAGACAAAAAGACTGAATAAACTTAGACCTCAAAATATTCAGCCTTCTTTTGAAGCTATCATTTTTACTAAGTTGGTCAGTTTATTTTCAGCGTAAAGAATTTTATTAAAGGATTGATGTAAAACACTTTCACAGTTCTCATTGTTACTGTTCTTGCAACTCCTTGTTTTAAGTAGATTTTGTTTTGGGGCAATTTCATAATTGAAGAGCAGACGCTGTATTTCTCAACAACAAACCCTTTTAAGCCTCCCACTTGAGTTGCTCGATGACTTTTCTATGCAATTTCAAACACTAAGGTGTGTTTTCAGCAAAAATCGAAACCAGTCTTGGACTTTAGCAGTATAAAAAATAAATTACCGATTAAAGAGAAACATAAACTTAAAACAACTAGGAACAGATTTGGAAAGCCAACTGAAAACCGCGGATGAAAATTCGAAAAAAAAACTTAAAAAAAACATACACGGAATTGAAATTGCCGCACGTGGAAAAGAAACCAATATCGATAAAGCAAGTTTTTCTGTGAGAACCGTTTCGTTATAACACTTTTGAGAACTGGATTCTGACTCTTTATTTTAAAAATGCACTCACCTTTCTGCTCCACTTCTTTTTTCGAGTTGACCAAAATCACTACGCAAATTTGACTTCCCAATTGAAATCAACCACCCAATATAATTCAATTTCTTCTTTAGATCGTAAACAGACAGGACACAAATACAACCCAAACTCTTGAAAGCAGAGTCAATTAAACAAAGGAATTTCGTCTTTATGAAAAATTATTTTGATTATCATGGGTTCATTTTTCTTTTCGTTAGGAAAGTGCTCAAAAATTTTTTCCGAAATTCCAATCTCTACGCACCATTAATTCAACTTGTTATATCTTTTGCAAACAAATGCATTAATGCTAGGGGGATAAACATTTCATGTTTTTGCTTAAGGTAATGATTATGTGGCGTTTTATCCTCTTTCGTATTTTGAAATACAATTTAATTTTTTGCCCTAATTTACAGCTTTTTCACTTTAGAGGGTCAGAAGCGTGGTTGTGTACCTTGAACCGTTTGAAATAAAAGAAAGCAATAAAAAGGAAGCCAATTTTCCTGACCAATGCTTTCTCAAATAAATGTATAACATTTTTTGGCCAAAAATTTCACTTCTTTTTTCGTAAGGCTTCTTAGAGATAAAATGAGCAATTATTCCGATATGAGACCATTTCACAAAGATATTCTTTACTGGCAACTTTTCAAACAAAAAAGAATCCTAGTCAATTTTGATGGATATATCGTATGCCTTGTCCTCATACTAAACTGGTGTTTTAGGACCAGAAAATGAGTTATTGTGATCTATTTTTTAATCGGTCCTGTTTTGCTGAAACACCTGCAACTAAAAGTCAAAGCTGCACGTGCAACAATTCCCATTTTCTTTTATTGTTGAGCAACAAATGAGAGCGACGAGAAAAGAGGATGGTGGTTTATTTCATAACAGCCATCGAAAGAAACCAAAAAATTTAAGTGTGAAAAAATTTCGCCAAGCGAGAGAAAATTTTTGGTATAGCGCGGCATTTTCGAAGCAGTTTTTTTAAGTTTTACTTTACTCTGCGTGTAAATTAGTTTCTATGCCACATTCACAAATCGTTGTCCATTTCGAAACATGTTGGTCATCTCAATTAAATAGTAAAGTTCTGTATGAAATGGCCCTTTAAGTTTTTTCAATTCAATTTTGTTTTAGTAGAAGAAAACAGGCTGAATATGAACAATTTTTGCTTAGTTTTCCAGTTTGAAATTTTTTTCCTAATTCTTCTGTTTTTCTGCTTTGAAATCTTTTCTAATTGCGAATTGTTTAACTACGGCTAGCGGTAGGGTTATAATAACTAATTGAAATCAATTGAGGATTTGATGGCACATATGATCCCAACTTAAATTAATCAACTCTGCAGTTTTTGTACTTTTTACTTCCAGCTCATGTTTTAAGTGTTCTCCCGTGCATTTGAGTGTAATGCTTGTACTGAATGAAAGAACTGGAACTGTTTTTAGTGTTTGTTGAGAGCAGTTATTGAGACTTTGCATTTTTTAGAATATTTTTCAACAGATTTTTTAGTCTTCATCCTTTAATTTTTTTCTGTTTTCTCGGTTCTCCTTTTTAATGTATAGTTTGATATGTTTCGCATCATCTTGATTTCTTTTGTTGAAGACAATTAAATCATATAAGACAAAATATTATAAACAATGCATCTGTTGTTGCAAGTATGAAAATTTTCCAAGCAAAAAATTTCATAATTTACCTTTTCCTTGATAATCTGTTTTCTCGGTTTGTTGATTCAAATTGAATTGTATAAAGAAAATAATAGTTTTATTAAGTAAAATTTGGCCATCGTTTAAGTTATATTATACTTTGAGTCATTTCCGGAGTCTTCCGGCTACGTTTTCTCATTCTGAATTTTAGCAATCACAATCTACAAGGTTTGAGGCTGGAAACTTTGTAAGAGAACAAAGATATGAGTTGAACAAAGAAATGTTTTCACACAAACATAGATGAAAAATATTTTAAAATACAAATTTGCTATTTTTGAACCTGAAATTGACAAAAATAAAAGTCTGAAAACAAAATGACAATTTCTAAGTATGAAGAATATAGTAAAATAACAATAATAAATAATGATAGTGATGGATGTTTGTGAAACCAAAAATTTGAGCAAATTTTATATTAGATTCCTAAAAACAACTTTTTCAGCTTTTGAAAAGATTATGGCGGATTTTATGTTCTCGCGTTCATTGTCAGAACTCATAGAGTTCTCTTGCTCGCGGAAATTACATCGGCTTTTCGATTTTTGGTTTATAGCTATATTCATTTGCAGAATGAGAACATCTTGCGTCAGGCACTAAGGTGTCACGCCTAATTGCGTCGAGCTCGTGGAGTGAAGCAACTCATTATTGACTCCCAAATTGGGCAATGTTGTTTACGTGGAGTATCTTCAGCCATTCTATTTTACCTCACTTTTGGGAAATAGGCTGGGCTGTTTACTGTGGTTTGACTCTGGAATGGGTTCCATTCGGACGATCAAAAACATGCTAACAGACATTCCATACTCAAGACAGTGCCCCGTGTCTGAGCTAATTATCCCGAAACGTGGGGGACGGGAGAGGTAGAGAGTAACTGAAGTCGCACAGGAGGGCGTCAAATGAATGTCATGAGAGAAAATTTAAAGTGAAAATTGATCCCCCGATTTTGGCGCTTTTGATTTTACTTTTAGTAGTGAACTGCCGCCAATTGCGTTCAGCTGCTTGAACTGTTAAAAGAGAGAGAAATTTAGATCGCTCAAAACGCCAAAAGTCAAGGGCGTAAAAGTCACATGAAAAGTCAAATCGGTCTAGCAACAATTTTGCATAAAAAAGACTACCACGTTTACAACAATTACTTCAAACGATGGAGAGTAATTAATCAGTTCTGATTTACATAATTCGAAAATAAATTGGGATCTATTCCGTTTGTCAAAGCTTAGTGGGTGCATATTATTTGCACCCACCAGACGGGCGTGCCATATTTTTACATAATTAATTACTATGTAATGACACGTGCTCTGTAATTGGGGGCGCATAACGTAGTGGGGGGGGGGGCATAACGTAGTGGGGGGGGGGGGCACAAACGGAAAAAATCCATAAATTGGTACCAGTACTGAGACATAGTATCCTCAGGCTTTTACATAATATAATGCTCATTATTTTATCAATCTGATCAGGTTTTGATTAAGGTGAAGCGCTGCTCCAGACTCTGTCATTTGATGGCACTTTACCATTATTTGCAAAACTGAACTTGATCTGAATTGAGCTGGCTCGGGTGGCGCCTCAACTTGGGTATGCGATCCAAAACACATATTTGACAACAATTCTTGGATTCCAACTTATTAACATACGAATATGCATTTTTCAAACAAGAACAAACAAAGATTGGTTTAGGTGGAGGGAGACTTTGGTAAAATCGACAACTTGCAATAATTTTCTAGATAATTCCTACTACTAATTAGAAGAATTAAAGACTTTAAACAAAGAAAATATTCGCAGTATTTTTAATCGTTTACTTCTGATAACCTTATTTATTTTTCCTTATGTGAACCAGTGCCAAAAAAACTCCTATCTGGACACAAACACTTGATTTTGTTCTAGATTTGATTCTGTTTCAGAACAAATCGTTTCTAGGATGCCTACCTTCAATTGATAAACTCAATTTCGATGCAGTAAATTCAATAGAGGCATTGAAATCCGTTGAGAATCTCCGGCGTGAAAAGTGCATAGAAGTTTGTGACTCACTCATGCACGCAATTGCGATATTCACAGTAAAAAACAATAAACAATCAAAAGCAGATTGTGTGTGTTTGGAAACGCTTTGGAGGAATATAGCCAAGATCAGGGAAAAAAATAACCCGAAGGAATGTGTGAACAGTGCGTATATAACTCCGTGGGCCTTTTCGAAGTGCTCTCACGCAACATTTTTGGATCCCAAACAAACGAGTATTCCTCAGGTTAATTTGGTTTCGTTATTTCAGAGCTTCATCAACTGGTATAGAGTTAAACTCAATTTCAAATAAAGTGGTGGTGATGTCGAGAAAAATGAAGAAATTTTGTTATTTATAAATTGATAACTTTTTAAAAAGCAATTGCAAAATACAGAACTCTTCCAGTTATTTAAAATTTTATTGTTAAAAAATTGCACTTTACAGGTGGGGCTCATTAGCGTGCCTGGATCTGGAAACACCTGGACAAGGTAACGTCTTTAAATGAATTTTCCAGCAGAAGAAATAATTGCAAGAACTCAAATAAAACTCTCGGATTAATCCAAACTAAAGCATAATCGGCAAACGTTGGACGATTTGTCAAACAAGAAGGGGGAGGGGATCGGGATTTGGACCTAAACAGGGTATTTGCGGGATCATAACTTTATTAAAATGTTTAAAATGATGCTGTTAAAGATTTTTATGGACCAATAAAATGATTCGAATTGAAAAACTGAAAAAAAATCTTGGTACACTTATGAGTGCAGTTTTATTAGAAAATTGAGCCCAGCTGTTTAAATTTCTGAATCAGAGCAATTTAAAACACTCAATTACTCACGAGCAAAAACGTAGATCGGTGAAATCAGCATAACACAAAGCAACATTACCAGCGTCTACCGGTACCGAGTGAAACTACTTACAAAGAAATTGGCTGGCGCCTTCCGGTGCCGAGTTCCGTTTAACGCGGAAAGCGCCTAAATTTTGTGAAAGTGGTTTCCACAGTGCAATTAAAAGCCGTAGGATCAAATGAATGTGAAAAGTAGATACGTTCGGCTGCAAAGGCATTTCACAAGAATTTAACATTTTAACCTTACTAAAATGAGGGATTATACTACAATTAATCTGCCGCACAATTATTTGAGGACACGCTTCCCTCAAACAATTTTTACGGTGAAAAACAGTTTTTCCAGTTTAAAAGTGGAAAACACTGAGGTAAGTATGTTTCAAACATACATACATACATACACACACACACACATACACACACACGCACACACACACACATACACACACACACACACACACACACAGACACACACACGCACACACAACACACAAACACACACACACACCCACACACACACACACACACTTACACACACTTACACACACACAAACACACACACACACAACACACACACGCACGCACGCACGCACACACGCACAAAACACACACACGCAAGCAAACACTTACACCAAACACACCACACAACACGCACACACAAACACATACACCACACACAACACACCACATGCTCATCACACACCACACACACCACACACACCACACACAATGAATTAAAATAGGAAAGTGAAATCTGGTAATAGTAACGAGTAAATTTACTCAAGTATTTGGTTCCGGTAGACGTCCGTAATGAAAAAGCCCTTGTAAATTTTGTATGGGAACAAATTTAGTTGAACACAATAAGCGAATCTGAGTAGTAATAAAAAGTCATTTATGCTCATAGGTAAAAGTCTTAGTCAAATATGATCCTACAGTATCTTATTAGTAGTCACCCAAATATAATCAAAATATCTTTAAAAGATCATTAAAAACGCTCTAAAGCACCAGAATAATAGAAGTTATTATAGCCGAGAAAAGGTAAAAATAACACAAAAACATGATTGTATTGAAACCACTGAGCTTCGAAAAATTTGACTGGCATTTATTAAGGTCTGTGGTGCAAAGTGCGATTGGAATTTTGTCTGGAAGCAAGTACCATGGCGAGGGGGCCTTTTCACAAAAGCTACACGGAGAAATGGAACCATGGACATCCAACAGAACTACTCTCATCAAAAATCATGAGGAAGGCGATAATGCAGGTGAGAAAGGTTAAAATTAATACTTTTTGTTTCATTTTGAATTCATTCCAATGCCTCCACAAAACTGCAAATTGTGTACACAGGTTAAATTTCCCCACACCCAACAAAACATAACAATAGATAACAATAGAGAGAGAGAGAGAGAGAGAGAGAGAGAGAGAGAGAGAGAGAGTTTCGATTTTTCACTTTTCACTTTTACAGGAAAATTTTCCGCACTGATGGACAGGAGAGTTGTCGTTATCCGCGACCCGTTGAAATGTTCAATTGCCGAGTTCAACAGACGCGCAAAAGGCAAAGTCGGATCTTTCTCAAGCGTAGAGGCATTTATGAAGGGAGCCAAAAATATCGCCGGTTTCAATAAACTTTTCAGAGGCTCGTTGGAACACTTTCTCAGGTTAACAACTCGATATACTAAAGCACAGACACCAGTGCTTTTTATCTCATACGAAGACATGGCAGGCAATTTATTGCCTAATTTGTTGAGAATAACCAAATTTATGAATATGGGCTCTGAGAATAAACAAATTCTAGAACGATCAGTATGTACAATCTTGAGTGATAATGGATCGAAGCAATCTTTTAAACGAACTTACAAAGTTGACCTAACTGATGCTGCTAGAAGTTTGATTGATAAAAAATACGCAATTGAGACTGTAAGGAGAATCGAAAATCTTTTCCAAATTTCTGGAATGCATGAGTTAAGAACTGACGACTACATATCAATGATAAATGGTTGAATGGAAATGAAGGTTAAAACTTCCGTTTTTGTTAACCGACAATCATTCACTATTTCCAGTTGAATATCAGTCTTGAAATATATGTAAAGTAGGGCTATGTGTTTATTGTAAATATATGTAAGTTATGACCATCTGTTTATCAACCCCATTCTTCAACGTGATATAATGCTTTGTTATAACAGTTACTATGCTCAAATATGAAAAAAGTTAATCTTAATCTCTTTTTTACCACCACGCCTCCGCCTTCAACAACACTAGAAAACCTCCCTTCATGAAACAAAAACAGCAGATTGCCGAAATAGCTGCAACGGAGACTGTCCAGCTGTCGAATATAACTAGAAACAGATGCAGAATTATGTTCTTTTTTGGAATAGAACTCAAACTGCTTATTTAAATTTTGTTGATATCACCTTACTATTACAGTTAAAAAGTCATTGAGAGGGCCAGGCGAATCATTTTGAATTTTTTTGTTTGTTGCGCAAATCAGGTTTTAACTCACTGCCAATTAGTTGAAAAATGACGCCGTACACATAGAAGCGACAAAAGAACAGCAAAAATTTCAAAAGAACGCAAAAAGTTCAATAAAAGTGGTGCGTGAAAAATTGTGAGAACAAAAAGAGCGTTATGTGACGAAACAAAAAACTTAACAGGTCACGTACTGAATTACAAAGAGAGAAATAAACCTTGGTTAAGACAATTAAGCTTTCTACATAAAACATTAAAATGAGCAAAAATTATGAAATTGAAAAACTACGAGTTGCGTAAACTAAACACGAGGAAAGGGTTTTACAAGAAAAACATATGTAAAGAACTTCCGGGTAAAAATTTGAGAAACTCTATCGAAAACAAGCACAAACAAACTTCTAGGTGAAAACTAAGTGCAGGAAATACAAAACTCACAGGTCAAAAAATGTGAGACAAACACAAAAATCTTTTAATTTTGGCGAAAATTTTTTTGTCAAATCCGCTTTTGTACATATAGCTTCAAATGGAACCCTTTGGATTAATAAAACTTTTCGTCCATGGAACATACTCCGAATGTCTGAAAATTGTGACCAAAAGTCAAACATAATATCTGAAAATTTAAACTATGCGTAATTACAAAACAAAAATCACTTTAAATAAATCAAAGACAAGGGGTGATAGAAAATTATCAAATGTGTCAAATTTTTAAATTTCATTTTTAACGTTATCGGCAACATCGACTGCATATAACAAACTATTAAACAGTTTATCATGTGCATGAAAATAAAACGCTCTAATATTGGCTATATTGAAACTAGAAGGCAGAGTAGCAAAGGTAGCAACCAATAAGGCAGGGACCCAAAAGTTAACAACAAAATTTTGAACAATCTTAGATCTGTTTTTTACTTTGGATATCCTTATAAAAAAATTAAAACTACGTCTCCATAGAACACCGCGGCGACCCGCCAGTTATGAAACTCAAAGAGAAAGACACAAAAAGCAACTCACTGAGCTTAAGTCCTCAATTGAACCTAAGTAGGTGAGCATGACTTAAATTTCATGCATCTAAAAAACCTCACACAAAAAATAATCTACTAAAAGAAACAAAGAACGTAGCCGGAAGCCCCTGGAAGGAGCACAAAGCTTTTTACTAAATTGAAATTGAAGTAACTAAAAAGTAAGAAAGTTTGGAAATATCTACTTTTTTCTTTCTTTACTGAATAACAGGAGCCAAAAACTACAGCCTGGTAGTGAAGTTGAATAAAAGTGTAAACACTCTATGAGCGATTAAAGGGGCAGCGAAAAAGAAAATTTGTATCGGTTTAATTTTTAAAAATCAAGTTCAAAAAATTATAAAAATGACAACAATTTTTGGACAAAAAACTGCTGGCTTTCTTTCAGAAAAAAAATAATTTTTAATAAACACGATATGTTATCAGTAGCGGCAGAATAGATACAAAAATTGTTACAACGAAACTTTGAAACTTTTGTGTTTGTTATGAAAATTAAAATCAGGAAAAAACTTATGAAAAAATTTCGACTGGAGCTGTCCTATTGACTTTTTCTGGGATCAAAAATTAGCTAGCAGAACCATATCAATGTCCAATATTAAAGACGAATCCGTTTACAGATTAGCGAAAAAACAGAATTAGTTACCCTGTTGCTCAATTGTACTCAAAAAGGCTTTGAAAATGCTCAAAAACTTGTTCTCCTTTTTCGGTAATAGGAATCATGGGGGAGTGGATGCTACTCGGGTTAAAGGGGTACGTGGTCGGGGTAGTTTTAATTCGGGACAGGGTGAGTAAGGATTTTCTGAGGAAGGTCAGTCAAAATGACTTTCCACGTTTTAGGTCAAACTTGTGAACAAACCAGCCTGTTGAAAAAGATAAAAAACCGATTGAAAACCAATACTCAGTTTCTGTTCGTAGGAGAAAAGCAGAGCAGCAATACGCTGCAACTTCTTTGGATTGGTAAAAACAAGGCAATATATCTACGCTCATCTTACATTTTTGCTGCTATAATAAAGATGCGCGACGAGTAACAAGCAGTAATAGAAATGACTGTAAGTCGAAAGAATACCAACCCAGGTTCAAATTTCCTACCCAAGCCCGCTTCTATCAGACAACAGATCGGGACCCAGTGAGAGAGTGTCCGACTAATCTACTGCCGGGTTATAGAGATCCCAATCAAAGAGCCCGGTTAAACGGATGCCGGGTCAGAATCTCATCCATTATCTGCATTATCTGGACAGTCTGATCAGAGAACAATCTATAGTCTGGATAACCTGATAGCATCGTCTGGGTAGTCTGAAGAGAAACCAAGGAGATCTGGGGCTTTCTGGGCGTAACCTGACAAATTTGAGCACCTCTCCTAAGTCTTGGAATTCTGGTTTTTGCGTAATCAAGGCAGAATAGTCCTCCACGGCTCACAGCAATGAAATTTTTTGACAATTTTTTGTGGTGCCTTTATTGGAGCAGGAATCCATTTCTTAACTACTGATTGATCTTTCCAGTAGAAATGCTTGTCTATACAAAAGTCTTTACAGCATTCCTTGTCTTGCTCGATTAGACAGTCTCAAATTTTTTAGGATGGCTGACTTCGATGTAAGATTACCAAATGGATTTGTAAGATTATCAATTAGACTTTGCGGCTTGAATACTGCACCTATTCCCTCTCCTAATACAGCGCACTCAACTCTCGTGTTGTAATTTGAAATATAATGTGAACTATATGTAATTTTTCCGATGCGTTCAAATGTAACTCATTGGAATCTCTCCATATAAATTTGGATAGATTGAGCAAGTTTGTAACTGGATGGCAAAGAACTGCTAAGTTTGGTACAATAAGAGTAGTGTTATTTTGGACAGAACTAATAAAAGGTCTCAATTGCATGAAATTGGTTAGGGGCGGGTGAATAGAAAATTTTTAACTTTTTGAACGTTATCGACCCATGTGTTTGTAACACAATAAACCAGACATTTAATTGACTGTTTTGCGATTTCACCTTTTGGTAAGTTTATTGAAATTCTCCTGATCTATTAAATCAAGACAAGCATGTAGATTTTTTGTGATTTGATTTCGAACCTCGCGAGTCCGTTTTCGCCATATAAAAAACAAGGAGGTTCGGTGATGTGAGTACGCACATAATGTTCCGACCCCGCTCATCCACATTCTTGACTTAATTGGTTACCAAATGATGAAGAGATAGAAAACTTTCAAAAACATACACAACGTTCAATAAACAACCAATGAAATACGATAATGCCAAGCTAGAGGGCCGTGAAAATTGTTGATAATAGGACTACTAGAAAGGAAAATTAAAAAATCAAACAACAAACATTATTTACGATCAAAACTCGATGTCTATAATAGAAAAATCATAACAAATTCAAACTCGCATCAGACAAAAACAATAACAAAACAATTTAACCTATACTTCAATAGAAAAGATATGAGACTTGTCCCCAATGCGAGTGGTTAACAAGTCGAAAAAAGAGCAAATAGGTGCGAAGTTCGAAAATGCTTTTCCATTTTTTAAAACAATTAATTTCACAGTTATCAATGTCATTAGATATCAACTGGAACCACTAAAATGTTCATTTATGTCTACAAAGGAAGCAATTGAGACATGTTATTATCTATTGTTCGATTACGCAAAATCTCAAAACCAATGGGATTAACGATTATAGTTATAATTTAAAAAGAAAAAGAAACCGAAATCCTTTGAAGTGTACATATATAAAAAAAAATCTAACATTTTATGAAATCTCGTAGTAACAGTAGTAACAATGCCGAGAAACAAATGTTTATATCTAAAAACGTCAAAAGGATCAGGTTATAGCTCACTGGAAGCGGGATGCGACCTGTGTTTACAGGGACTGATAGACAAATCGACCGAAAAACCAATTAAAAAAGACAAAGCTCAAAAACTCAAATTTATTACTGAAAACAAATATTTTCAAAAGTCTTAACAGACTAAGGATTACAACAAATAGCAATGGATTAAGTTTCTACACCTCAGGGAGCCAATTGGGCCTGTTAATAATGAAACTAAGTCAGGAGCCCACAAAAAAAACAAATACATAAAGAAGCCAACACTTCAAAAAATTTTACGCCAAGACAATGTTCATGGCCTTATAGTTACAGGATGCTACCTGCAAGGATTGTAAATGATCAAATTTTTTTCATATTAACATCAACGAGTCTTCTTTAAAATGTACTACTAAGACATGACAACAAAGAAACCCAAAAATTGAACAACGTAGAAATCTCGAAGATTTTTTATGGAAAAAAAGGGGCAAGCAGTCAGTCACAACATATAAACAAGCGCAAAAAAAATTAATCAACAACAGTAATTTAGACATTTATTGAGTGAGGTTGAGTTACATAGTGACAAAAACAAAAGCAAAAAGAAGACAGATGAAAAAAAATCTTTTTTTAATTTAGTTTGAAAGTCATTGAATCAAACAGTTATAAACTGAAATCTTTAACTAGGTTGAGTTATACCTCTTGGGGACGCAATTGGGATCTATCGCTATAAAATTCTCAGCCCAAAAAGCATAAACTATTCAACAAAAGCAATTCACATATCCAGAGACGCCTTTTTTCGACGTTGTATATTTTCCCTACAATGCTTCCCTTTAATTGTGATAATGGTAGTAATTTGATAAATGAAAAACTGAAAAACGCGTAGTACCAAAATAAAGAAACCATTAGTTGACTAAAAAACCGTTACGGACATTAATTTAAACTCACAGGAAGTCGGTTTCCGCTTGTTTTTATTGAAAGTATGCCCGAAGTTGAAAGATTCTCATTTTTTGCGTTTTTAGAGCTAACTGGATCTTTGATTAAGGACACTAGGTTATTGGGCTACAACAATTATAGGAAATGAAAGCGAAACAAAAGAAGTCCATAAAATTTTTACGAAAACAATTTGTAAGAGCCATAAAAACCATGAGCTTAACTCTGAAACCATAGAAAGATCCCGTTGGGTTTTGTTTATTGTAATCAGTAACTGTCATTAATTGAGCCCTGATTTTAAATTCCTGTCCATAATTTACATAAAAAACATTTACATAGCGGCAATTTTTTGAAGAAAAGGTCGTGCCTCATTAAAATCCAAAAAGTTTTATCATAAGGATCCATAGTGAGATCAAGATCAACCCAAATGTTGCTGCGCGTCTAACAACACACTCAATAGTTGAAATGGTTGCAAAATAGATCAATTCCATTTAAAAGTTTTCAGTTGGTCAAAAAAAGTAGTGCTATTTGTATATTTATCGAGTTTTAATTGGCATAAAATTTGCAACATTATAACTCCAGAAGACTCTTAAGTCCAGCGGGAGTACAACTAGCTCTCTTTTGCATTTGAGAAGAAAATGCTTGCAGTTTTAAGGAGTCTACTTCCAGCAAATTTAGAGCAAGTGGGCTAAAATAAGCAAATTTGGTCCTATTTTTGACGAAAAGAATTTTGAAAAGTTTAGCATTAATTCTAGCCAAAAAAATCGGATCGAACAATTCAACAACCCACCTCAATCTTCCGAGATAAACTTTATAACAATACAGTTAACAATTTTAACATATTTTAGCAAAGTTGACGAAAATTTGGTCAAAATTGACAAAAATTTGGTCAAAAATGTGAAAAAAAACAGGTTAAATAAGTCTAATATTCACAAAAGTTTAAACCTAGATAACACCCTATGAAAAGCAGAAACTTTTAAATTTCATATTCTACGCTGGACGGGAGTTTTAAAGATACCACTCACAACTCTCTAAGATTATAATATCGATCGGCCAAAATTGTCTGAACAAAAAAAAACCTATTTTAGTATATAGTTCCTCCCTCTCAAGAGGTGTCGGATCAAACAGTGTGTATTCTTCAGGGGTGCCGACGTCAATTAGACCGTGGAAATCCTTTTTCAAAACTTTAGGTCTCGGTGAATTCAACTCCAATCATGGTGAATTTTAAAAGTTTATCTGTTGAGGCAGCAAGGTTTGGTTGACTGTACCAGTATTTCAGATCTAATTTAATGATCCATCATTCTTCGGCGTTTTCATTTTTTCGATTGTTTCTTGACTGTAATAACTACAGGAGAACAAAACTATCATTGAGTTTAGATTGATCGATGCTTGAAAATTTTTGTTGAACTCGCGATTCGAAGTGTACGAGAATTTTTGTACATTTCTGTTGTTTCGGTGTACATTTTTGTCTGTTTTGACGAATTTCGAACCAGCAGCGAATTTGTTTTGACGAATTTGTACTTGCTGTACCTATACGAAAAACTCACTTTGAAAACTTAGCTGCAATTTTTATTTATAGAGGCATAGCTCCCTTAATTTATATATGGACTTCTTCTGTGACAATAGGAGTCCGATGTTCAAGAACATTTCTCTCCCGGTAACTGGTTAGTGACCCTCGCTTTCCATTAGGCATTTATCTGATTTGATTCTCTACCCTCGCTATCAACTAGACAGCTTAAAAACCTATAATTTTTTTTGGCTCGTCCTCGAATATTTTGATTCTCTTGTTCTCATCAGAATTCCGGTTTGTGTTTGTTCACGACACGCAAGAGCTCAAATCTAAAGATTCGTTAAAGACAGATGGACGACCGCTTAAATCCAGCAGAAGTTTTTCTTGTGTTTTACTACGTTTAGTGTCTACATAGGCCTGAATGTCGTATTGCCTGCGTGTCCACAGTTCAGGTAACGGAATAGTCGAATGATGATGATGGCGTACGCGATTAGCATTTCTCATTGGACAACAAATGAGGATCGCGTTTATATTGAAGCTTTTTTGTGTGTGACAACTCGTTTACCGTTTCCGGTAGGGTTGTTTCTGTCTTTCTTTCCTTAGATGATCTGTAGTCTCCAGCAAAATGATTCCGTTTAATGCAATTTTTGCATACTCGTCCAGTCCAATTAATGAAGAGAGCGCTTTAAGATGCTTATCGTAAATCAAACGACAATTACTACACTTTTGCCGGATTCATTCGTCTCTGAGGTTGCCTGGAGTTGTTGCTGCTAGCCGATTGTCGCATGTCCAATGCTGAAACAGTTCGATGTGGAGACTTTGAGATCGCACGTACTTGGTTTAAATCCCCTCTATTTCGTTCTCGTTTTGAAGACCTAGATCAATTTTGTTTACCTAAGGCTGATTCAGGGGTGGTTGTTTATTTGTGTAACTGTAGATGTCTCGAATATTCGTTGAATTCGAGCATATCTCTCATGAGATATTTCTCAAGATGATTGAGTTGGCAACTTTCCACAACTTTTGATAAAGTTTTCAGACACCTTTTTTTCTATTGATCCATTGTGTGCGTGTGCATATAGGTGCTTGACTTCCCTGCAGCTCTCGAAGCTGAGTTTAAAGCTTAGTTTAAAGAGAGAACATAATTTTTGATCCGCCTGTTTCCAAGGCTTGTCTCTGCAGATAGTGCTCAATTCAGTTGTCTTGTGGCATTTTTATGCCCGTTCATCAGGAGTTGCACAATTCTTGCTCTTCTTCTTCTTTGCCTATGGGTGGAGTAGGATCTACAATAGGTTCCTCGTAGATTGCTAAATGAAGGTGTTCGTCTTTTTATGGCGGTCCCAACAAGATGGAGAAATCTATCTATTCTCTCTTGCGAGTAACGCAGTTTCCATGTGTTTTCTATTTATCCCACGGAACCATAGGGTCTTGCGAAAAGCGTTCCTAATAACGGCTCGATGACAAGTGGGTTACGTTACTGTTATTTAGTTGCTTGATGCGCCATATGGTAAACGGATTTGTTTCTACCATCAACCCGAGTATCGTGTAGTGATCTTCCATCAGAAAAAAAAACAAGAGGAAGAAAAGTGTAAAAGGACAGCTTTACCCGTACCGAACCTCCAGAGTAGATCAGAGCTGAAGCAGGGTAATTCAAGCGTTAGGTGCGCTATCACAGCTAGAACAGAGCTCCCCCAGAGTAGGAGACCTCTCAAATCAGGCTCTTGTCTTAACAGAGTAGAACACAGAGTTGGCCTACTCTGGAATTTGCCTTGACAGAATAGAACCCAGAGAACGTCTACTCTGGAGTCTTTCTTGACAGAGTTGATCACAGAGTAGGTCTAGTCTGGTGTCAGTCTTGACAGAGTTGATCAGAGAATAAAACATAAAACCACCCGGGTCGAAATGTGAACAGGTCCCAGGTTGCAGTGCCATCCGGAAGTAACCTCTGATCAGACCATCCCAGACAAAAGTGTATATCACAATGAAGTCCTAGAAAAATTCTCCACTATAAAATCTCTAAAAATAATTAACCGTTGTTTACTTTTTTCTGAGGTTGACCTAGAAAAAAGAGATCCCAGGACAGGCATCTCTGAGAAATGTAGTCGTACTCTGGGATCTTTCTCTGAAGAGTAGTTGAGGCCTCCATTGTAGGCCTCCTTTAACAGAACTCTGTCAAGAGTTGTCCTAGAGTAGGCCTGCTCTGAGCCAGCTCTGTCAGTATTTGTCCCAGAGTAGGCCAACTCTGAGCCAGTTCTGTCAAGAGTTGTCACAAAGTAGGGCTGCTCTGAGCGCGCTCTGTAAATACTTGACCCAGAGTAGGCCACCTCCGTCAAGAGTTGTCCCACAGTAGGCCTCCTGTGAGCCAGCTCTGACAAGAGTTGTCCCAGAGTAGGCCTGCTCTGAGCCAGCTCTGTCAAGAGTGGTCCCAGAGTAGGCCTACTCTGAGTCAGCTCTGACAAGAGTGGTCCCAGAGTAGGCCTGCTCTGTCAAGAGTTGTCCCAGAGTAGGCCTGCTATGAGCCCAGCTCTGTCAAGGATAGCCCAGAATAGTGCTAATCTGGGAGTTCTTCTGCTAAGGGTAACCGCATACTTCTACTCTGTAGCTACTCTGTCAAGCGTAAAAAGTGACCTGATCAGACTTTGATCCAGCTCTGAGAGTTTCCCTGAATTTACTCTGTTCCAGTTTTGATCTGCTGTGGAGGTAAGGTACGGGTAGTTACTAACCGATGAGTATGGTGATTTATAAGAGAATGAGGAGACAAAAGAGCATTCATTTCATAAGCATTACTTACAAAGCCAACTGACAAGACGTTACGCCATCTATAATATGTCAATCATTTGCGTAACTGTATTAATTCAATGATGTAATGTGAAGTATGAGAGTATGTCAAGTATGTAAAGTAAAGTATGACTCGAGGGCTGCGTACACAATATACCATAAAGCACAGAGTTGTTGCAATTGCAAAACTGGTAAACAGATTACCACACGGTTACTATCGCTCTCTGGAAGTTATTCATAAACTCCGATTTATTTTCTTTCAGCTTTAGTATATACATCTGAGTTGAAAAAGTTGAAAATTAAATTGCGTCTCAAGATTGATATTCAACTCTTTTTTATTGATTTCGATTTTTTAAACAGTTTCCAATGATAAATATTTCGAGATAGCTCTAGTTAGAAATTCCAATTACAGATTTTATTGCCATTTTACCATTATAGAATGAAAGAGCCCCATTTTATTTAAACAGAGGAGAGGGGATGATTACCTTCAAACTGAAATCCGGAATTAAGAATCAATGCTTTTATTGGGCAGAAAATTTAGCACAAAAAACCGCAGCACGTATTTCACCCCACATGCAGGTTTATAGCATATGGACAAGCTAAAATAACAATGGCTTACAAAAGTTTGTTGCAAATATTATACCCCCACTGAGCTTGGGGAGAGCACGGCGAGGAGAGGGGGGGCTATAAGTTTTCGCATTTGATTAACCTTGCCCTGCATTCATCTACTGCTTCCTGCCAGGTGACAAAAGAAGAGCTGAGAGAGTAACAATATCCAGGGGCGGTACCATTTATAGTCACAGTATCGTTTATGTCACATCTGCCACAATCCACAAATCCAATTGATAACAAGCCAGTTAGAAACACAATCGTCTCTCTGTTCATTTTTCAAGGTTCGCTTAAGATGGCAGTAAAGATAGCAAAGCAAGTAGAGGGAGTAAACTGTGACCCGATATTTGTCGATCAACTGACTGATCTTGTACTTGGATTACGTATACAATTTCAGAACGTCCTTGACTTCTGATCAAAAATCATTATAAAACACGTGATCGGTTCATTTTACGTTTAAAAACACATCATTTGACATAAGGAGTATTGACAAATTAATCCTAAACAACTTTGAACTGGCAAAATTCCGAAAATTCGAAAACAAATTGAAAAGACATTAATTGGTACAAAGAAATTTTTTCGATGCTTTTCCGTTTATTCTCTCCCCTCCCCCGTACTTTATACAAATGTGATATCCCTGACCGTAGAAATACGTTTCGCGTCACAAATCCACTTAGAAATTGTAGAGTGGATCTGAGGTGCGAATCTAAGTTTTACTAATTTGTGGGATTACCACTTTTAGTTTCACTTAGCAATCGTGATGCGATTGCAGACAAAATTATTGAGTGTGGAATTCCTCCTCGAATCCGATAGGATTGCTCTTAGTGTAAAACAGAGTAGATTGAAAGCAACTGAATTCAATGATAAGATTCTAGAGAATGAATAAATAATCAAAAGTGAGAGATATGAACAAAACTGGAAAGTTGACTTATTAGTCGGCGGCAAATTAATTATATGTGAAATATGACTTTTAGCCTGACAAGGGAAAACTTAAATTAATTTAGTACTGAGTAATCAAACATGAACTCAATATGGTACAACCGTACCACATATCCTCTGCTCGAGAGAAATTTTTAAACTGCATTAGTGTAAAATTTTTGATAATATTAACATATGTACTGGTTAGTATAAATAGTAAATAATGTGAGCAACAACAGATTAGTGAAGAAATGACAATGGAAATGAGGGGCTTATGCTTGAAGAATTAAATCAATGTAAACTCTCAACATTTACTTTAAATAACAAACATAGAACATAAATTAAGGCACAATCGAGGTGCGAATCCCCAAAAATAATAACGTACAGAATATTGCTACATAAACAACATCAACTTTAACTGAAGAACATGTAACACAAACGCAAATAAATATTGAACATTAACTCAAAATGAGCGCACAAGTGGTACTAATCCATATTTAAATTAATAATGGACAATTAAAGAAATCAGAATTGATGCATTCAACAATTTAACAAATTTAACATAGTTGTTTTTAGCTTAAATCTGATTTTCTGCGTCAAAGACGCTCATGCTAATCTCTCTTGTATAATCCTCATAGTAATAGCTCTCGGTTGACGATGTTCCAACTGGAGGGGGTGCAGGAGGACTCACTAATTGCAACTCATAATAAGTCTCTGGTGCAGAGGGTTGTGCTGCCTCTTCTTGAATTATTGTCGCAATCACTGGATTTGCGGGCTTTTGTTTCTTAGGTGCAGGAGCGGCAGAGCCATCGCTTACCGAGCACACAGAACTTTCAAAACCGAAATAGTCGGGGGCGCGTCGAGTTCTTTTGTTTCTGGACGAAGAAGGTGAAGCGGCGGAAGATGTTACTGAGGACGCAGCAACAGAAGAAGCATTTGACGTGTTGAGTGTTGCAGAAGTATTTCTGGAACGTTTGCCTCCTGCTTGAGGCTTTTTAGGCTTTCGGGATGCCATTGCCTTTGAAATATTGCTGTTTACAGACGAGACTCCCGAGGGCGCGTCTGATTGGGTCGGGCGGTGACGAATTTTTATTTCCCCACGGAATTTCTTTTTCAGCTCTTTGGTATGCTGTGAAATCTTTTCGCGTCACGTTTCGCGTCACAAATCCACTTAGAAATTGTAGAGTGGATTCGAGGTGCGAATCTAAGTTTTACTAATTTGTGGGATTACCACTTTTAGTTTTACTTAGCAATCGTGATGCGATTGCAGACAAAATTATTGAGTGTGGAATTCCTCCTCGAATCCGATAGGATTGCTCTTAGTGTAAAACAGAGTAGATTGAAAGCAACTGAATTCAAAACCGAAATAGTCGGGGGCGCGTCGAGTTCTTTTGTTTCTGGACGAAGAAGGTGAAGCGGCGGAAGATGTTACTGAGGACGCAGCAACAGAAGAAGCATTTGACGTGTTGAGTGTTGCAGAAGTATTTCCGGAACGTTTGACTCTTGCTTGAGGCTTTTTAGGCTTTCGGGATGCCATTGCCTTTGAAATATTGCTGTTTACAGACGAGACTCCCGAGGGCGCGTCTGATTGGGTCGGGCGGTGACGAATTTTTATTTCACCACGGAATTTCTTTTTCAGCTCTTTGGTATGCTGTGAAATCTTTTCCTCCGTGGTTTTCTCATAGGGGAGAGGACGTCGTTTTGCGTACTCCCAAAGGTCTGTTTTGCGTTCAGCGTGAGTGCCAAATTTGGCGATGTCACTGTTTCGTACGCATACTTCGGGTACTCCAGGTTCTTTAATAACTGTAGTAGTATCAGATGTTCGTACTACTGTACTACCCGGAGCCAATGTTTCCCATAATCCACGGAGGTCCCGTTTTGATCGCTTTGTCACTTTGCGTGCCAATTTTAGATCGAGTGACTGTTCTGTCCGAGGAATTGGGTTATTCAGTTTGGGATGCACAATGAAACGGGAAACGGACTTATTGTGATCCCCATTGTAACGGCGTCCCGCATCCACTTGTGCTTTCTTCATAGCCTCTTCTATGAGAATATCGCTACGATCACTTGTCACCCATCCGTTTTCGTCAAGGTAATCTTCTACTGAAACGGTATCGGCATCTAAATAGTGGTGAAGAATATTTTCATATGATAGATTAGATGACTTTGGTAATGTACTTATATTACTTAGTGGTGTGTTTGGCTTTCTTCTAATATGTGCTTGGAAAGGTGTTACATTTGTTGTCTTTTGCTTGCAAATACGTAATTAATAGACTATTGACTTTATTGCTTCTTTAATTGTGAATGTTTTATTTCCATTATCTAATTTCATAAGCGTCTTTTAATAGTTTGTATCAAACGCCCTTCTAATCCTATAGCTCTATGATCATTAACAGGGGCAGTGAGTATGTTAAGATTATGCTGTTTACAGAAATTTTTTACTTTGTAACCAATTAAGCAACGTGCTTGATCTATTCTAATATTTCGGGGGACACCGTGTATGTGAATGTAGTCATCTAAGAATTTAAGGATGTTTGGTCCATTAGTTTTTTCAAATACATCTACAGTGGGGGAAAACGATCAATACATGCAAGAAAAGAAATATCTTGGTCTTTTTCATTTGTAATGGGTCCTCCAAAATCAATTTTTATTTCTTCATTAGGCTCTGTACATGTCAGCAAAGGTTTCCATTTAGACGCCGGGACAACGGGCTTAAGATTCTTACCAATATCAGTACAAGGCTTGCACTGAGCCGCCTAGTTTAGGAATTCCCGGTGCATATACGGCCAGAACGCGTACTGCCCGAGTGTTATCATTCCCCAACTACCAGGGTGTGTTAGGTGAAGGCTTTCCAATACTGCGTCCTGAATAGAAGGTGGGATTGCCACCCGTTCATCTACACAGACACAACCCGAGCGGACATGGAGATCTCTCCAGTAGGAGAACATGTAAGGATTCACTTCCTTACATCTTTGGGGGTTGTTCTGGAGGATGCAATCACGCACTTCTTTATGGACTGCATCTTTGCTGGTTAGAACAGCCAAGAAGCCTTTAGTAAATGAGTGTGTTAAGTTAATTTCAAAGACTTCTTCTTTCGACAGGTCCAAGTTTGGTGAATTTTGACCCTCGTTAGATGATCTCGTCGTGTTCACCGCTGAATTGGGGGTAGATTGAAATGTGAACCGACTGTGTGTAGGAGGAGTTTGTGGGTTGGATGTTAAGCTGCTCATTGTGTGAGTGGAAATTGTATGGATATGTGATGCGTTTATAGGGATTTCTGAATGAGTAGGGATTTGAGTTGAGTTTGAATTTTTATTTGAGCTGAATTGGAATGGTGCTGCGTTTGCAGAATTTTCAAGAAGCAACTGAGTTGTTTTACGATTAAGGGCAGAAAGCAAATTGGAATAGTTTGTTAAGCGAGGATGCGAGGCACGTGTGGAATGTGTGTGAGTGACGCTGTTAAAGTGCTGTGATTGGCAGTTTTGTGGTGTGGTATTTACGTAAATTGCAGCAATAGCGTCACGAATGCGGGTAATTGATGCTACCGCAAATTCCTCATCATATTTGTTTGTAACTTTTGCTTCTTGATTTGGTTGACGGGAAATATAATCTACCAGCCCCATTTTTGCACCAGGTATATGTTCGATGTTAAAATCAAAAGTTAAAAGACGATCTATCCATCGTGTTCATCTTTTTTTAAGGATTTGTTTGACCGATGTTCTTTCATAATTGAAAGTAGTGCTTGATGATCAGTAATGATTGTGAATGATTTGCCAAATAGATAAAATTTAAAATATTCCACAGACCACTCAACCCCTAAAAATTCTAGTTCATTAACACTATAACGTTCCTCGTTTGAGTTGAGGAAACGGGACGCGAATGCAACTGTATACCAACCTGTAGGTGAGCGTCGTTCTAAAGCTGCTCCTAGTTCCGCTCTAGAAGCATCACATTTGATCCGCGTTTCAAGTGAGGATTATAATGTGTATTTTTTGTTGCATTTGCGACTTTATTTTTAATTGCTTTAAAGTGAGTTTCATGTTCAGTCTTCCAAACAAATTTTGTATTCTTTTTTAGTAATGGTCGAAGAGGATGGCACAATTGTGTTAAATTAGGAATGAACTTTCCTAAGTAATGAACAGAACCTAAAAATGATCGTAGTTGTTTTAGATTTTTAGGTGCTGATAGGGAAGCGATTGCCGCTGTTTTTGACTCAAGTGGTGCAATTCCTGATTGACTAAATTTATGTCCTAGCCATTCACTTTCTGTTTTTGCGAAATGACATTTAGGTAAGTTTATCCGTAAATTATCCTCATCTAATTTCTTTAAACATTTATAGACTAAGTTTAAGTGGTCTTCTTTAGAACCACGGCTAACTACTATGATGTCATCTAGAAAACAATAGGTATTTTGGAGTCCGACTAAAGTATAATCCGTTACTTTTTGGAATGCTGCTGGCAGATCAGTTAATCCGTAGAAACCAGTAATAAAACGATATGTTCCAGTTCTCTCACCCCGCTAATGATATTGAAGTTACAATGCCGAGCCGTTTCCGGGTCTAATTTGAGTCGACTGTATGCGTACTTCAAATCCAAAGTTGAAAAATATGCTGTTTCTTGTGATGCGGATGTGTTCAAATTTTGTTGAATTGTGTCAATTAAATTATCAATATTCGGCATTTGGCATTTATTTTTTTGGATAGATTTATTCAAAATTTTGGAGTCTAGAGCTAGTTTAACTGTTTTATCTCTTTTTACTGTAATTACTATAGGTGAAATAAAGTTTTTATCTGAACAACTGTTTAATCTTATGATGTGTTTTTCGTCAAGTAGTTTTTTAAGTTCTATATTAACTAGTGGTTGTAAGTTAATTGGGACTCGTCGTCCTTTTTGATGTGTAGGTGTCAATTCTTTGTGAAATGTTGATTTTACTGAAGGTTTTAAAGATTTACCGATTCGGGTGATGAGATCTGGAAAATCAAATGCAATCTGCTTCTTGATTAGGCATTGATTTTGGTCAATATTTGCAACTTGTTTCAAATGAGTAAGAGAAAAACCTAGCTTTGGAGAAACATCTCGTCCAATGATGGGTCTGTGACCGTCTTCCGCTACTGTTACATCAACGCCTGTGGCTATCCAATCATTACATTTGATTGATGTATTGATCACGCCAACAATCTTGATTATATCATTAGAGAAAGTTTTCAAGTCATGTATTTCTGGTGACTGCACCCAATAGCTTTCATTGCACTCGGACATCACTGTGTCTGCTAGACTTTTGTTTACAATAGTACACACGCTTCCCGAATCCACCAATACCTTTGTTTTTTGTATTCCCGACACAAATGTCTAAATTTATTGGTTCCACCTCACAAGCGTGGTTTTGAATTGAAATCGCCGCTACACAATTATCATCGTAATCATCATAGTCCGAGTCTTAGTTCGCGTCGTAGATGCTCTGCTGCTGCAAAAGTCTATTTATATTATTGAATTGTTCGGCCGCTGTTGCTGACGTACCTACTGTAGCCGCCTCAGAAACTGAGTCATGTACATAATTTACTCTGGGTTTGGGTTTATTGGGTTGTTTGGATTTTCGACAAACTTTGCAAAGTGGTTAGCAATGCCGCAACTTTTACAGTTCTTTCCACGGGCAGGACATTTTTGTCTATGAGATGAAGACCAACCACAGCCACAGTTTGGACAAATTGTTGGCTCGACGAACTGGTTTGTCGACGCTCGTGATCTATTCCACAATCCCTGAACATTATTTATCGTCTGACTTGTAATTTCTTTTGTAGTTGTCGAAGCTGGAGATCCAGATATTATTAGTTGATTTTGTATTCCCATTTCAATGTTCATAGCAATTTCAAGAGCTTTTTTAGCCGTTCGTGTTTCTTTTAACAATTCCCTTTAGATTTCGCCATCTTGCTTATTAGCTATGAAGACGTCACGAATGATCGACTCCTCGTGGCTTCCTAAATCGCAATTCAAAGATAGTTCCCGAAGGCAACCGTAAAATTTTTCCACGGGCTCTCCCTTCATTTACTTTCTAGTGAGAAAAGTGTAGCGATCAAATGTGATGTTTCGTTGTTTAGTAAACACCCTATCAAGACTTTCCCAGAGAACCTTTGTTGTTACTCGATCGATCTGGACATTTGGTTCTTGGGAACCAAATATTCGTCTACCTTCCATCCCCAAGCTGAGATACGTTAAGGAGACGGCTTTGTTATCACAATATTTCCAGGGTTTTTCACCACACAGTATACCTACGAGTTCTATTTTCTGACAACGGTTTAACCACAAGTTCTTCAACTGATCATTACGGATTCGTCGATCTCGTTCGCTTTGAGCTGTACTGTTTTCAACGTCATCCTCGTATATGGGCTCTGGAGGTAGAATGACCTTGTCTGGTGGATCTCCAAAAAGAATATCAATCGAAATGCCTTCCTTAGCCATGATAGCTAATTTTAACATGATCTGCCATCGATCCCATCGCAATGGAGGTCCAAGTGTTGATTTTTCCCAAAAGGGCTCGATTCCAAGGAGTGCACGTTCTTGAGTTGCTGACTGTGCCATGTGATATCCCTGAGCGTAGAGATACGTTTCGCGTCACAAATCCACTTAGAAATTGTAGAGTGGATTCGAGGTGCGAATCTAAGTTTTACTAATTTGTGGGATTACCACTTTTAGTTTTACTTAGCAATCGTGATGCGATTGCAGACAAAATTATTGAGTGTGGAATTCCTCCTCGAATCCGATAGGATTGCTCTTAGTGTAAAACAGAGTAGAATGAAAGCAACTGAATTCAATGATAAGATTCTAGAGAATGAATAAATAATCAAAAGTGGGAGATATGAACAAAACTGGAAAGTTGACTTATTAGTCGGCGGCAAATTAATTATATGTGAAATATGACACTTAGCCTGACAAGGGCAAACTTAAATTAATTTAGTACTAAGTAATCAAACATGAACTTAATATGGTACAACCGTACCACAACAACAATGCAACCCTTCCCCCGTTATGAAGCACGTCCCTTACAAAGTAAGATCATAAGGTAAACATATTGCACCATAAGCGGGGAGGTTGTCAGAAAGGGAAAAGATCGGAATTTAGCATTCTCGAATATTATTTTGAGAAGAATCAAATAGAACGCAAGCAAATTTCATCTTAATAAAGAAAAAATTTCACTTGGAGGTATAGGTATAACAAAAAATTCTCTTGCTATTTGTCATAGTACTAGTATAAACTTTGCGAACATCTCCTCATAGAGTTTTTGATGGGAGTTACTAGTAGAGTTAAGAAAACAATCGCGTTAGAAGATTTTAAATATCCAATAGCTATATTAAAGAAGGTGTTAATGCCTCCCATTAACTTAGATGACTTCACCGCAACTGTAAGAATGATTCTTAGGTCTTTATTACCCAAATATGTAAGAAAATGAGAAAATGATTGTAACCGGAAGTAAAATGCTTTGTTTGAATTGATAATATAGAGAAACTAAACATGTGAAACGAAGCAATTCTTTGATAAAGAGAAAAACAAGATACGGTGGACATAAAACGCTTTGTTGTACTCATTTTCGCGTTCCTGGGTGGACACGATAACCTTTCCGTTAACAGCCCAAACAAATGGTCAAACCTTGCAATTGGTAGTTTTGAGCCATCAAACGTAAAACCTTCTGGACCTGTTTAACCGAGCAGTCAAAGCTTTGGCATTAAGATCTCCAACCCATATCTTCAACGGAAAATCCACCGCTCAGTAAAGCTGCCGAACATCCGAATTCAGTAGTTCGACGGAGACCCACTCAAGTGGATCGATTGTGGCAGCAAGTTTTCTTCGACCATCCTCCACAACCTAGACATCACTGACCCTGAAAGAATGAGCTATTTGCAAAGCTTAGTCATTGGCCAGGAAAAAGATTGCATCGCCGTTGCAACCCATATTTTTACTCTTCCGCCCTTCAACTGCTCAACAGAAGCTTTGGAAAAACGATGTCGGTGCTTTAACAAAAGAACCAGAAGCTTTTCAAAGGCCAGCTATGAATGACCACACAACTTTGATAGCGTTCGCATCACTGTTAAGAATAGTAGTGCAGACATTTTCCTGACATGTTTTCAGTGCTGACGTAAATGCCGCGTACTTACTCAGGATAGCCGGAGATAAGCTACCAAACTCAATCAAGTTGAAGGGGAGTGAACATATTGTTGAAAACGATTGGACAAATTAATGTTTAGCAGAGCTTTCCAATTGGATGGATCAACAACCCAGACCTTTTATACAACTAAAAAACAGGTTTTTATCAACACTCACGAGAATTCAGGTCAACAAATCTAACAACAGGGATCATGTTCCTTCAACAATCGGAATATGAACCAAAACGTCCGAATTGGACACAGAATTCACAAGGAAGTATCAGACCCGAACTCAATAAAAAAAGCTGTGAAAATTATAGCACAACCAATAGAAACAGCGGCAATGCAAAGCTCCAGAAGTGGACGGCCAAAACATAGCAAGAACACCAGAAGAAGCTCTTCTTTCCCTGTTTCAAAGCAGCCTCTGAGAAATTCAACAGCAAAAATGAGCAGAGCAAAGTGCCCGCTTGATCAGCAAAACCACTACAGTGGCAAGTGTCTTCAGTTACCAGACAAAATAGCGGAGCAAAGAAGAATTCATAGTGCTAGAATTCTCTATGCGCGAGTCACACCGCCAAAAACTGCACCTCAAAATTTCTCTTTCGACATTGCCTTGCAATGGCAAACACCATAGCTTTCTCCACACAGACAGATAAAAAGCACGCTAATCAACAAAGTCGCCAAAAACTGATCTGCCAATGTGTGAAATACTGGATCAGCAAGACAAAGCAGTAAGGTTGTAACTCAGGTTTACAATCCTGGTTTTCCATCAAAAACGAGAAATCAACGACAGGTGATACTTGTCATTCCGTTTGGAACCGATATTAAAAGACATAATTTCTTTGCCCTTCTGGACAATGGTAGCACCTTTTCATACGTCATCAACACCGCTGCCGACAAAGTAGAGGCTCCAAAAACTTCAGAATTCAATCTGAACGTCTAGCACACCTTTGACGAATCCGTCATGAACGCAAATCTGGTTCGCTTAGAAATTGGAAAGCTCAAAAGCAGAAAATCACTTTTTTGTTTAAACTATGTACATGCAGTGAGTAATTGGACTTTCATCGATGCACCTGTGAATGCTTTGAACGAATAGTGTTCGTCCTGCCATCACCTTCACTACATACATTATTCTTAAATTAGTGATAACAGGATACAGACAATGGTACGTGTTGACGCCACCCAATACAATTTGGAACGCGAGTTCCTCCAGAGCCCCAGGAAGCTCCTTTCTTTCACGCAATCTTCTCGGTTGAAAAATTACAGGCCCCATTAAACCAAAAAGTGAGCCAATCTTACAGGAAACAAACTTTCTTTCCCATAGTTATAGAGCCTTTGACCATGCGCTCACAAATTTGTTTTTATTACTGAAAAACATCTCAGTCTATTTGTTACTAAATTCCAGAATATAGAGAATACAGGAACCAAATTTGAAGAAACTGCGGATAGTTCAACAGACAGTAAAAGAGCAGTTCAAATACAAGAGACAACCCATTTTTTTGGAGACAAATATGAATTTGGTTTACTTTGGAAACAAGACAGAAACTAGATACCAACTATCCAATTGCCAAAGTCTAAACTGACAGCCTTCAGCACCAAATCGACAAAGATGTTGAGTTAAAACAATTGTATGAGAAAACAATTGTATGAGAAAGTGTGCGATTAAACCTCAGTAAGCTAACATCATTTCAGTTGGGTGTGTTATAGCTAGAGCTAAAAACGGCGCCACTAAAACAAATCAGCATCCCAAAACTTGAATTGCAAGCAGCAGTCTTAGGATGCAGACTATAGCAATTTCTTTTCAAGCAGCTAACACTACCAGTAACCTTGAGACAATTTTGAAGCGAAAGTGTAGATGTCCTTGCCTGGATCAAAAGCAAAGACAAGTTGAAAAACTTCATTGCAGACTAAGTAAATGAGGTCCCAAACAAAACAAACGTCTCCATGTCGCAACCTATCAGTGAAAAACTCAAACCCTTAGATCACGTTTCCTGTTGAATACCAGTTTTTGACCTCAAATCGTTCTGGTTAGCGCCACGAAATTTCCTAACGGATCCCGAAAGCCCTTGGAAGAAGAACACGAAAAACAAGGAAATGACTAACGTCAGAATGGAATTATCAAACGATGAATGTCTTATTGAATTCAGCAGAGTCGCAAAGCGATCAAAGTTAATGAACTCTGTGGTTTTTGCCATAAGGTTCACAAAGGATCTCAGATCGAAACAGCCACGAAAAATAGAAATCGACAAAATTAACGAAGTTCGAAGTGATATCTTCAAAAAATTGCACGATTAGAATTTCACTGAAGCCATCAAAGACGTCAAACAACACAGGCCTTTGTCAGAGATCGCCTGTTGTTTGTTCCAATTCTTTAGAAAAGGACTTCTTCGCGTTTGTGGTAGAACACAACGAAGCTGGCTACCATTAGACGTTAAGTACCGCAGCATCTTGACTCTAACCAGCACAGGATTCAACTGCGCATAAAAAAATGCCACCAATTTTGTATCCGTGTTGGAGTTGATTACAACCCCATTTGCATACAACAGAGATATCAAATATTCGTAATCAGAGCCTTGCTGAGAAGTTCTAGCTCCAAATGAATCGACTGTCGGCGCTTCCGAGCCCAAGGATTACAGCCAGCGATTGCAGACCTTCCAGACATCCGTTTCCAGGAAAAAAAGCCAGCAGTCATTTCTACTTATGGCGGCGTGGACTACCTTGGATCAATTGCCGTCGTTCAACGAGATGCAAAAGTGAAGACCTTAATCTGCTTTTTTAATTGTTTGGCCCAATTAACATTGCTGCGCAGTCTTGTCGGTTGGCCAATTACAGGCACCATTAAGGGAAAAAGTTAGCCAATCCCATAGGAAACAAACTTCCTATCCCATGGTTAGAGAGCCTTTAGCCATGCGCTCACAAATTTGTTTTTCATACTGAAAGACAACTCAGTGAATGTGTGACTAATTTCCAGAAAATAGAGAATACAAGAACTGAATTTGAAGAAAATGCCGATATTTCAACTGACAGTAAAAGAGCAGTTCAAATATTACAAGATACAATCCATCTTATCGGAGACAATTATGATAACGTTTTTTTAATCAGAACATTAAATTAGAAAATAGAAATCCAGTTGCCAGAGCACAGCTTGACATCCTTCATGGCCAAAATTAAAAAAAAATGTTGAGCTGAAACATTTGTATGAGAAAACTTTGGAGACAGATTTGGAGAAACGTTATGTCAAAAGAGATACTCTCTCAAATTGACCACCGGAGATGTGGTACCTTCCCCATCACCCCGTCACCAACCCCAACAAACCCGGGAATGTTAGGCGTGCTCCAAACTTTTTATCTGTTTTCTAGAAGCAGTTGCTAAACAAAAACCTTCTGTCAGGCCTCGGCCTTCTCAAAAACCTGGTTGGCTTACTAATCCGCTTTCGCCAGGATCCTGTTGCATTAACCGCAAACATAGAAGCCATGTTTATGCAGATCAGTCTTGCCTCCATTTCCTCTGGCTAACAAAGAACTCCATACCGCAGTTCCAGTACACGCGATTAATCTTCTGAGCTCGATGTTCACCAACTACAGCAACATCTTTGCACCAACAAACATCAAAAGACTTTGAAAAGACCAGTACAACGAAGGAGTTAATACGTAACAGTTTCTACATGGATGTCCTTGCACATTCGTTTGTCAATGAACAACAAACTCCAACCGCAGGTCAAGACTTGAAACAAACACTCTGTAAAGGACGTTTCAGTCTAACTTAGTTTGTCTCAAGTTCGTTGCCTTAAAAATTACCCACAGGGCACTGTGACAATGAAAAAGACTAACATCGTGTCTTTGTTGTAATGTGGAATACAAGTAATAATAAGATCTTCCAGCAGAAGCTCACACAAGTTCAGACAGCCAAAACGAACTTTACAATCGGAAAACCCGTTTCTTTAATTGCCTGTTGTTTTGGTTTATTAATATTTTTTGCCCCATTAGTGACTAAACTCAAAAAATTCTTACAGGTTATTTGGAAAAAAATGCAGTGATGACCTCCTGTCAGATGAGAAGCAGAACTCAAAAATCATTTGGGTAAAGCAATATCTTAATGTGCCAATATTAGCATTGTCACGATGTTTTGTTTCTCCGAACTAGCCATCTCCCATAAACCAATTACTTTGCTTCTATGATGCTTCACAGCTGGCGTATTGAGCAGTCTTATAGATTAGGTCGCAGTCAGCTGACACCATTTCAGTTGGGTTTGTCATAGCTAGAGCTAAAAAAGCGCCGCCCAATCAAATCAGCATCCCGAAACTCGAACTGCAAGCAGTCGTCCTAGGATGCAGAACAATGCAATTGTTTTCAAGCGTCTAACATTACCAGTTACCTCAAGAAAAATTTGGAGCGACAGTGAGACTGTACGTGCCTAAATCAAAAGCAAAGACAAACTGAAAACCTTTATTGCAAAGTACAAGAGATCCGCAACAATACAGACGCCTCCAAGCGGCAACATATCAGTGAAAAACTCAACCCAACAGATCTTGTCTCCCGTGAAATACCAAGTTGTGACCTCAATGAGTTCTGGTAAGCGCCCCAGGCATTTTTAAAGGATCCCGAAAGCCATTGGAAGAACTCCATGATATACAAGGAAATGACTAACGCCACAATGAAAACATCGAGCGAAGAATCTCTTTTTGGCGTCAGCAGATTCTCAAAGTGGACAAAGTCTATGAGCTCTACGGTTTTTTCCATGAGGTTCATAAAGGATCTCAGATCGATACAGCGAAAAAAAAGTGGAAATCGACATTATTAAAGAAGCCCGAAGTTATTTCTTCAGAAAATCGCAAGATACGAAATTCACCGACGCCAACAAAGACATCATACAACAGAGGCCTTTGTCAGAGATCGTCCTTAATGTTTGTCCCAATTCCTTGAAATTGTGGCAAGCATTGCTCCTGTTTGTGGCAGAACAAAACGAAGCTGGCTACATTTTCTATTAACGTCAATAGACCATCACCTTGGACTCCAAAGAGCACAGCATTCAACGGTACTAACAGAATTGCATAAGAATTGTATCCGCACTGGAGTTGAATACAACCCCAGCTACAAACAACAGAGGCACCACATTCTTGGAATCAAAGCCCTGCTGAGAACTTTAGACCACAAAAGTGTCAAATAAAGACTGAGCCACAATGAAACCAAAAACAAAACTGAGGGTCTGTAAAGTCAAAACGCTTAAAATCCCTGTTGTACATTGTTAAACAAAATTTAAAAATTAGCGTCCCTCAGTTTCACTGTTTGGTCTGACTCATAAGGTAAGAAGAAATTCTGAATAACACATCAGCTTCGTGTTTAAAATATAAAGAAGATTTGACATATAAAGTCATCCGATTAGCACCAGGCATTCTTGACTGAAATTAGAAAAAAGAAGGTCTGTACTCACGCGAGTCCCTTCTGATTAAAGAAGAAATAAACTTAGTGTTGAGGGCCAGCGTGCTCTCTCCGCAACCAATCCACGTCACTTCCTACCGAAGTCCTTCTGCAACAAATCACGTCCTGGCGAGGCCTTAGAGGGTTTCGGCATTGTCCTTTCTCCCTGCGAGCTGACCAACAATTTGGGCGGTTCAGGCTCGTACTGCGGTAGGTCGGCGTCCTCAGGAAGCAATTCACGATTTTGAGTCCAACTGCGTCACCTGCCTTCCATATCGTCCAAAATCATCCTGGTTGAGCTATGGGACGGCGAACCGATTACCACCTCATCATTGCTGATGCGATCGATGCTACCTCTTTTGTGACTACGGTGGCAGCGCACAAGTGGAACCACAGTTCGTCTCAAGTGTTCGAAAAACGATTCGTCGCGCAGTCTCTCCTGACAAGGACACAATTTGAGTTCCTGTAATTTTTTCCAAATCAGCCAGAGTATAACGAGCAGAATTGTTATAGCTACCAGACCAAGAAGAATACGCAGGGATGAACTGCGGTACGCCTTCCAGTGGAACGGCGCATGTTTGTCAAGAATGTGTTCCGCAAAAGGCCTGACAATCAATTCCAATTCCCTTTGGTCAATTGTGCCCTCTGGTAAGTCTACCAGGTTTAGTCTAAAAGCCTCTATCATCTCATGGGTAGCGTTTACAAAAATTTCCGGGTTGCTGACTCCTATTTTCTCGTTTTCCACCATTCTCAAAACTTCAATCAATGACTGCAGTAGCGTATGCTGTTCAACAATAACTACTTTGCTTGAATTACGCTGACATGTTCTGGAATCCGGGTATAGAACGATCGTTCCCGTGGGGTTTTCAACCCTTCCATGGCAACTGGGTCTATTCAGACAACTCCTGCATCCAGTTATCTGTTCGCCCTGTGATTGGTCTTTCTTTCTAGTATAGTTGATGAACTTGAAATCATCGCTGCTGGACGTGATTAGGTAAGTTGAGTCATCCAGGTATTCCGCAGCCGCTTCGTCGGGTAGAATTTCAATTTCATGAGGACAAAGTTTCAAATTAAAAGTTGGTAAGTTGAAAAATAGGCTCGAAAGACATGTTGCCAAGGAGCTTCTGGCCATTGGAAAAGGCTTCATGCAGAGCAGCAACCTGGAACTCCCCCTACAGTGCGAGTTCATCTTTCCCTCGTTAACTTCCGCAAAAATATTTTTATATTCCGAAACGAACAAATAATTTTTTGTCAAATCTGTACTTGGTTGCCGTCGACCCATTAGCTATTGGCTGCGGAATATGTACTGCGCGGTAAACACGATGAAAACCATTCGTATGATGAACCGGAATATTGAGCAGAATGTTCAAACTATTGTGTGTAACTATTGTCGATATCACAAGTTCAAACCTATAATACGTCATAAGATCATGTCGTGGAATTGCCTTCTTCTGGGTGTCCAGTTGAAGACCATCTAAGACCTGCAACAGAACTTCCGGTGGGATCATTGTAGCAGGAATGTGTCCCTGAGCAAGAGAACCCGATGCATCGTCCAGCACGCAGCCAAAATTGTGCAAAGCAACTTTGTAGGCAATTAACTCCAATCTTATAGCAGTCATATGATCGCTGAAATTTCGAACTCCTGTTGTGAAGGCAATGCTCTTTTTAAAAGTTGATGCCCACTCATGACTTTTTTCGCACTGTCCCGATTTTTGGTCACCATAAGCTCTATAAGATACCGCTTTCGCTAGTTGTGAAACCGCAACTCTAATAGCGTGAAAAATCGCGTTTGCAGCCTTGGATATCAGCCGTAATTGACCCAGGGATTTGTTAAGAGAGTGGCCTAGCAAGTGAATCTTTTCTCCTGATTCCAACGTAACTGTTCGAACAGCTCCGTCCAAGAACTCCGATTCTTTGCCCAAACGGTCATTGTCCCTGCTGATTCCACAAAAATCGAAGAAAGACATATAGTGGCAGAAACCTTCCTTAAGTACAGGAGAAAGTACAATTGAGGAAACTACTGAGACGGCCACAATCCCAGCAAAAATTGCTCCAGCACCGCGACGTTCGCGGCCACGATAGGGATTAGTCGTTCCATTAACAAACGTCCCTATGCGGTCCCCAATGTCTCTCCAAACCTTTTCAATCTCCCGGACTTCATATTCCACTCCTTTGATTGTCACATATGTACTGTTCAACAATCGTTCATGTGTTTCCTGATCACCACATATGGTTCCATCATATCCTCTCCACTTTATGGCCAAATTCAACTGGAATTCCTGATAAGCCAAATCTAAGTGAGTCAGATTTATGGCCGGTAATCCGGGAATTGGTACGGTTACCCACGTCGCTTCGAGTCCACTTGAAATTATCACTGGCGTTTCAGGAATGAAAACTGCTCCAGCCGTGTTTCTTTCGATCTCTGATCGCACTATCCCCGCAAAAATGAGCAACGCAATGGCCCTCCACACAACAACACCTCCCATTATGAAGGATTGTATCTAAATAAATGTCAATATTATTTTACTACGAAATAGTACAATAAACCTAATTCGTCAATCGATATCAATAATTTTGCCCAGTATACTAAAAGTAATTTTTTTAAGATCTGATTTTATTTTTGCAGGGAGGGGTAACCAGAAAAAACATAAAACCTATCAATAGTATCAAAATAAAACATCTGTTTATCAATTCCGAGTCGGATCACGGGCTTAATATCTCGTCGAGGCCGTCTGCGCGCCAAAAGAGTCTCGTCTTCTACCATTTCAGGCGGTTCATTAGCTTGGATCACCAGTTGTTCTTCCGCGTTACGTCCTTTGTCGTTTTTAACAGTTATTGGAATTTCCTCGTTGCTCTCGTAGGCTTTTCTTAGATCACTAGCTTGGCCAGTGTTTGTATCAGCTAACATGTCTACAATCTCCGCCACATTGCAGGGGCTAGAATTTAATTCGCCTTCAACTAGCGGTATGGAGGGGTCATTTGATCTCGCATCACGTGATCGGGCATGTGCCGCAGCAATATTACGTCTCCGTTGTTGCCTTTCATGTAGCGTGCTTTAGGTATTCCTCATGACCTCTCCATCGTCATCATCTTCTTCCACTTGATCAACAGGGAATTTATTGAAGAAATCGAGCTAACGAAAAGGTGTAGGCCGCTTGTTCCTACGACTTGCGTCATCCGTTCACTCCTCATTGTATGGTTTTAGCAAATTGAAATGAACTATCCTCGTTTTTCTCGGTCTTCCTTATTCGTAAATTATGTAGTTGATTTCTGAAGTCCTTTCCTGGATAAAGTAAGGGTTCTCGTAGGGAACAAAAAGAACTTCTTTGACTTGGCCTTTAGCTTCGAGTAAAGCCAAATTTTTTCGCCAGTTTCGTAAGGTTCGCCATAGACTTTTTTGAAGTGAAGGTCCTTCTGTCTCTGCTGGTTTACTCCTAATTGCTCCCTGGCGTTAGCATGAGCATCACGAAACTGTGCCTCGAGCCACTCAATAAATTCTTCTTGGCTGCACTTTTCATCATGGGGTTTTGGATAAAACAAATCAATTGGATGCTGGCACTCCTGTCCAAACACTAGAGTAAACGTGGCTTGTGTAGTCCTATGAACGGTTGCGTTGTAAACGAAGTCTACGTAGGGTAATATCTTGTCCCAGGTCCAAGGATTATCTGCGCAATACTTGGATATGACATCCTCAAAAAAATTCTATTGTGCCTTTCAACTATTGTGCCGTTTCCCTGAGGGTGAGACGGAGACGTACGTGTTTTGTCAATCTTCAGTAGTTTACACATCTCGAGGATTAACTGACTACCAACGTTTTTTCCTTGATCTGTGTGCAAAACATCTGGTACTCCGAACTTTAAGACCCACTTCTCAGCAATTGATCGGGCGACATCTTCTGACTCTGTACCCATGAGAGGTGTGCTTACAACGAATTTTGTAAACAAATCAGTTATCACTAGAATATGCTTTGAATTTGAGGCTTTGGCCATTGTTACTGATTCCAAAATATCGGCCGCTATCTTATAAAATTGAATTCCAACTTTGATCGGCTGAAGGCCGGCAACACGTTTCCGGCCCGCGGTTGTCCTTGCAGCGCAGAGAAGACACCACAGTAACCGTTTTTCTATATCCAATCTCATTGACGGCCACCAGAACCTTTGTTTGACCCGATTGAGTATTTTTTTTAATGCAAAATGACCTACAATAACGGGAGAGTCATGTAGTTGTTATAATATCTCTTTACGGCCACTTGCTGGAACAATGAATTGTAGGACTGGCTCCTCCGAGGAAACACTCTCGTTCTTGAACCACTTACGATATAGTATTCCGTTCTTAATTGACAGTTCATTCCATCTTCCTCATAGTGCTATTACCTCTCGCCCGTATTGAGCAGCTTCATCTTTGGTTATCAGGTTTTCTCCAGAGTTTAGACAGTTTTTCTTCTCGTCTACAGTTGCCCAAAAGAGAATGCGGCTGATCGCCTCATCTTGTTTTTGCATCAACCTCACGTCCGATTCAGCAAGAGTCCAATTTATTGAAATTTGTTCTTCATCGTTTTCTAGCAGTTGGTCATCTTCTAGATCCACTGTTTCGTCATACTGACCCTGAATTGTAAGCCGTAGATGATCAGTGGCCTTGGAAATTGCTGTGTTTATATCCACAGCCTCTGGACAATTTCCGGTCATCTCTTCTCTTTCGCCGGGTTCCCACTCAGGACTGTCCTATGTGCGTCTTGTGATTCCCTCTGCGTTGGCATGTTTCGATCCAGCTCGATAGACTACTTGGAAGTTATACTCCTGTAGGAACTGACACATTCGGAACGTCATTCATGTTGCATCATCGTCATTGTCTTGCCTGAAGAGCCATCGAAGGCTAGCATGATCGGTTCGAATGATGAATGGCAGTCCCCATATGTAGTTCTTATACCATTTCAATGCCTGTATCACTGCAAATGCCTCGCGTTTGGTTGTGGAGTACATCATTTCTGTTTTTGTGAGAACCCTACTTGAGTAAACAATTGGCCGTTCCACACCATCGACAACATTAGAGATCACTGCTCCTAAACTTACTTTGCTGGCATCTGTATCAATGATGAAGGCAATCAAAATGAGGAAACTGCATCACCGGCGCGGTAGCAAGTTTGACTCGAAGTCTATTAAATGATAATTGGCAGTCAAAAAATTCCACTCGAAGCGAGCATATTTCTTTGTGAGATCCGTGAGTGGCCTTGCAATCTGTGCAAAATCTCGCACAAAAGGGTCGAAGTAATTGCAGAAGCCAATGAAAGACCGAATCTGTTTCACCGTCTTTGGTACTGGCCAATGTTTTACCGCCGCAATTTTATCAGGGTCAATTTTTGCTCCACCGTTGCCAATAATATGACTAAGATATACAACTTCTCGTTGAAATAATTTACACTTCTTGGGCTTCAACTTCAAGTTAAGCGCTCGTAGTGTTTGATTAGCTTCTTTATTAGTACTATAAGCCAGGACGACGTCTAGGAAGATGAGAATAAATTTGTAGAGGTAGTCCCTAAAAACTTCATTCATCAATCGTTGGAACTTACCAGGTGCATTTGATAATCCAAAAGGCATTCGAACGTATTCATAAAGACCTCCATCCGGTGTCACGAAAGCCGTTTTGTGACAGTGCCCCTGGGCCACAGGAATCTGCCAATATCCACTTGACAAGTCCATTGACGAAAACACTTTTGCTTCCTTCGGTGCATCGAACGACTGGTCGATCTTAGGAAATGGGAAAGCATCTTTTATTGTTACGTCGTTCAATTTTCGGTAGTCAATGCAAACCCTCACACTTCCCTCCTTCTTCTTTACAAGTACTACTGGGGAAACTGTAAGGAATTTGGGACGGCCGAATGATCCCCTGCTCCAACATTGCATTAACTTCTTCCCTTATAATCTCTACTTTAGGTAAGCCTGCTCTTCTGGGAGGACTTGTTATTGGAGGGCTGTCACCAGTCTCAATCCTGTTTTCCACAACATTGGTGCAGCCTAACTTGTCGTTAGTCAAGGCAAAAACATCTCGGAACTCTCCCACTAAGGCTCTCAAATCATTCAAGTCATTGCCTGTCACACCAGGTGCCGATAATTCAAGAATTTTTGGAGGTCGTCTTCAAATTGAGACGTAGCTTTCAAATCATTCTGTAACTGAACATCAAGATGTGTTTCAGCAGTCTTGGCAATGCGATCAAATCGGTTTTGGTCAATTTTTGAGCCATTAGAAACTTCTGTAGCATGCACAGTCATTTGACGGTCATGAGTAACCGCCTCAATAGAAGGTGCCAACTTTTTTGGTCCCTCAATTCGTATTGGAACTGTTGGTCCCTCTTTCTGACCTGTCAAAAGCTGATCAGTATCCAAGTCGATAATGCCACGGTGTCCCTTTAAAGTCTCAAGGCCCAGAATCATGTTGTTGTCGAGATCATGCATGACTAAAGCTTCAATATCAGTGTCGATTTCGCCCAAACGTAGATGCAATTTTAATCTGCCGATAACGTCAACTCGTTTATCGTCTGCTGTCTCCAATCTACCAGTATACTTTTCCATTTTAACCGGAATACCCAAAGAAAACAAGGGATCGTAACTGATTATGATCGTGTTTGCTCCCGTATCAATAGGAAAGGCTAGCTTCGTGTCATTCAACTCGCCCGAAACTAGAATGCAGGCAACTCACGCATTTGATCTGTTGTGGATGTCTCCGTAACTAGGGGCTCGTCCAACTGATGATACATCCCTAACTGATTGGACTGCGCTCCTTCGTTATTGGTGGCAACCGCTGTTTGGGGTTTATTTTTGTATTCGGCCGGGATAAACCCTTCCCTCCGGAATTCCCCTGTGGGCCCGGCCCTTTCTAGTTTAAAGGACTATTGGCAAGTAGCGGACACTCTCTCTTGAAGTGATCCGAACTTCCACAATGGAAACAGCCTGTACCGCCTTGTCGTCGTTGTTGACCAGGGTTGTATTGTCCCTGCGGTCGAGAAGCTGACGCAAATCCCTGCCCGTATTGACTATCTGGAGAGTACAAATTGATCAATGCTTTCCAGTGTTCTGAGGTGCATGAGCTTGCTCTGCTGGGCGTCCCGGTATGACAGACGAGACGAACTTACTCATCATCGAAGATATATTTGACATAAACTTTTCCTGACTGTCAACGAGTTTGTCAATTTTTGTCCTAAGCGCATCATTGGTCAGAGGCATTTGTGCAATTGTGGTGCCCTGAACACCTCTTGATGCTTGTGAAGGCAAAGGTTGAGCTACCACAGGAGGAAACGAAGTTGCCTCTGCCATAGTCCTCATTGCCGATATTCTTTTCCGCTGTCGAAATCGTGAAACTTTCGTAATGGCTGCAAGACTCAGTGCTCTGTTTACAGCTTCGACGAATGAATGTCTGTGGATCCTCTTGAAGAAGCAATTCATAAATATCGGAGTCGAACAAACCATCAATAAATTGTTCTCTGTTCGTGTCATCTCGGGACAAAGCGTTCACGTGTGTATGTGCGATATCACCCAATGCCCTTACTCTTCTTGAAAACTCACGCATTTCCTCCTTTTCACCTTGCATGAGTGCCTTGAACTCAGCTCTGACCGTACGTTGATATCTGTAAGGCGATATTCTGGGGTCCAAGTACTCAAAAACCCTCGCTAGTGTTGGTAGCAAATTCCTTCCCACTTGTCTCGTTAATCTAGCAGGCTTGGCGGTGAACTCGTCAAGCTCCCACGATATTAAACAAGTTGGAAGGGCTCGAATCGCAGTGATATCGTCCCAACCATTGGTGTCAGCTAGCCAGAGAAAGTTCTGCTTCCACTAGATCCACGTCAAGTGTTTTTTCGAAGGGTATCGACCCGGCCTCAGCGTGCCCGGTCCAAAAACCCCGCGGCCATTGTCTGGAGCATCGTCAGCCGCGTTTTTGTCACCTCTGTCCAATGCGAGAGGATCGTTAGGTAGATCGTCTCCGTTTTCACTCATTTCGGAAAATTTCACCACTTAGTGGATAAAAAAATAATCTTACAGAAAACTAAAAGGAGCGATGCCCACCCAGGAGCGACACTGTCGTCTTCTGAATTTCTAAAAAGGCTAACAATGAGGGAGATCTGTCGCCCAGAAGACCGATCAAACTTAATTATAACCAACACCGAAGGCTTAAAAGAAAATGATGAAGCAAGCGCTACCTTGTCTATTTTCTGAGTTTTTCCCTTCGTCCACTCTTGCAGGCTGTTAACAAATGCTTTGTCCCACAAGACGTTAAATTGAACAGAGAACACCAGCACAAATAAAGAATCCACAGTAAATAGATGCAACTCTCAATCAACTAACAAATTGAGACAATATTACCTGCAAAAATTTTGGATATATAAAACTAACCAAGTTGCTAACAGTTTCCTATCTGCTCTGGCAGTTTTACTGACTGTTTTAAGTTTAGTCCCACTAAACCAACTGCTCCCTAGCTCAGTATTTTCTTTCTCGCCAAGGCCATTTTTGGGTCCCGTTTCCTGATATCCTCCGTATTTATTCCGCCAGTAGCGGCCATCTTGGTTTTGCTCTTTTTTGGAGCCGGTTTTGCCTTTTCTTTACTTGTTTTTCATTTCAGTGCGGGTGCAGATGTGCCAACTTCTACATGCGAGGGCTTAAAAAAGGACGAGGGAGGTGATGCGGGCACAGAAATCTCTGATCCCGACGAACGTGATTGAGTTTTTCCTCTTAATTTACGAACAATTTTTCTAGTTTGCTTTGTTCCTGCCATTTAGCTTTAGATACTTTCTTTAATAACCTTGACTTGTGCTTTTATTCGATTATTCACACATTCACCGCCGTCTGTTTGCCTCATCAATCAAACCTGACAGCCTTTCATTACTCAACCTCAACCAATTCGTTACGCCTTTATCCGGTTTGTAACTTTGCATACTTTTGTGCATATTTGTTTTAATGAGAATTTGGGGCACCATGTGTTTGCTTTCAAGAAAGTACTTAATTTTTTTTCAATTTAGCTTTGGTGTTATTATCTTAATTAGATTGTCCTAATTGCGAGCTTTCCAACAAGCCTACATACAAGTAAGTTCGTATTCGTTGCTCCTATTTTAATCCGCATTTAATTTGCATGCGTGCTACATTATATCTTTGATAGCCAATATATGAACATCGCACTTGTCGATGCCTATGTCATCGGAGGGATTTTCGACAGATTTCAGTTCCGTTTTGCCGTTGATGCAGAGATAATGGGTTGGCAGAGATAATGGGTTTGGCACGTGGGTGAATTTTGATGATGGTATTCATTTAAAGAGTACGCATGAAAAGTGTCCCTAGTCTGCAAGGAGAGACAAAATTGGTTGAACAATTTTGGTTGCTATCACATTTTCAGTTGTTTTTTCTATAGTTTCTCAAATCATTCTCTTTAGAGAGCAATTCTGTGGTGCTTGATGAAAAATATGTCATTTTGCAGTTTCAATTTTTGTCCTAGTAATTTAGTTTCGTTCTTAATTTTGTCTAGATCTTCCTGTTTGTTGTTTTTATTTGCCTCTTACTGATTTGAGGGGGATATTTTAAGCCGACAACAGCAGTATTGAGACAATATTTAGATTTTGAAGTTTCTTGCGCTTGGCTCATTTTTTCAAAACTTTGTAATGCGAAATCAATTTGGGCTTATTCGAAGCACAAACATAACTTGAAGAATCGCAAAAAAATAACAAATGAAATTTCAGATAAAATTGACTTACTCCTCGCGTCGTGTGATCAAAACCAGCTTGATGACAATTTCTTTGAGAACGTTGACTGAACGAGAACAAAAACTGCCCTGTTTACAGACAATAGTTCACATGTTCCAACATGTCGTTTCGTTCCGGTCAAGTTTAGAACTAAGTGGTCACAACTGCTGACCAGCATCCTGGATGATTGTGCCACAACACCAGATAACGAACTAAATTGGCAGAAATTGTTTTCTGTTTCGAAGTGCATCTTGCGTGCGAGCAACCGAGGAGGTAAAAAGCACAAACGAAATCAGGATCAGCGGCTCTCCGATCGCATCGATCGATGGAATGCGGGTGAATATGCAAACCTCAGGACAGAAGCCATGGCATTGAAACAAGTGAAGAAAAAATCCACAAACGGAATAGAAGAATTAGCAAGCAGAGCTAAAAGTCTATGTTTGCAAGGTCAATTTGGTCGCGCCGCAAAAATCCTGTCATCTGAGGGACTTGCGCCTAATAGCAGAGCTACTCTGAAAGCAATAGAAGAGCTATATCCCAAAGAAGCGCCTCCAACTTTGCTCCAACCAGACAATGTTGCTTCGAGTGCGTATCAATTTAGCGATAACATAGTTTTTGAACAATTGAAAACTTTCAGCAAGTACACTGCAGCTGGTCCTTCCAAGATGTATCCAGAGCATCTATTGCACGCAGCAGAGTGTATTGCTCCCGAACACTCTGAATCCGCCCTTAAAGCAATAACAAGGTTTGTAAATACAGGAAGCAGGGGTAAATTCCCTTCATTTGTTTCAAAAGACCTCTGCAGTGCATCGCTCACCGCTCTATCCAAAAAGAAAGGAGGAGTAAGCCCAATAGCTGTCAGTGAAATCCTGAGGCGCCTTATTGCTAAATGTTTAGTGAAAGAAGCAAAATCAGAAGCAATTGAGTTGTTCGATTACATTCAGCTAGGGGTTGGAGTCAGCGGAGGTGCGGAAGCAATTATCCACTCTGCGAAAATCACCTACGAAAAGATCCTCAACGCTGACTCTAATGCAGGAGTGCTTCAGATTGATTTCCGAAGTGCCATCAATTCGGTTAAGCGTTCACACTTACTGCAAGCAGCATGCGATTTCATACCAGGTATTGCAGCCTTCACATATTTTTGTTACTCTCAGCATGTGCCACTACTGTATAATAACGCCAGTCTTCAAAGTGAATCGGGTTTTCAACAAGGAGATCCCCTGGGTCCACTTCTCTTTTCGCTGACGTTATGGCTTGTTACAGAAAAAATAAGAGACGCGGTTCCAAATCTCACCCAGCACACTTGGTATTTGGACGATGGTTTCGTTGCAGGTTCAGAAGATCAAATCCAAACTACGCTCGTTATCTTAGCCAATGAAGGTCCAAAAAGGGGTCTGTGTTTGAGGAACGACAAGTGCGAACTCTGGTCAATCGTAGATCTACCCTCAGTTGATCAAGAAGTCACAAGAAATATGGGCAATGGTTTTGAAGTACTGGGTGCCGCAATCGGATCACCAGAATTTGTTTCTTCTTGCCTGCAGAAACGTGTTCAGAAGGTTGTGTCGCTCTTGGAAACTTTGAGTTATCTGGATTATCTTCAATGTGCTTTCGGCATACTTCGTTATTGCCTAGGGACACCAAAGTTAGTCTACTCTCTACGCACTAACACGCCGACAAGACATCTGATAGATGTTTTAAAAGTCTTCAATTCCAGCCAACGGGATGCGTTAGATCAAAAGAATAGGTACTGTCACTTGTGACAATGTGTGGATGCAGTCAACCTTGCCAATTAACATTTCTGATCTCGGAGTGCGACAATCGCAAGAGCAATACAGAGCCGCATATGTGGGCTCAGTGTTAGCATCTGATGACTTGGTTCAGAAAATTACAAACCAGCGCGCGTCAGACAGTAGAGTTTTTAAGGAACTCTATGCAAGCCTTGAACCTTTAAACTTGAATTCCTACACACAGAAGAAAATTCAAGAAGCTGTAGATACTGAAAAGTTTTTTGAGCTGCTAAGAAATCAGTCGTCAAAGAGAGAGAAAGCAAGACTGCAATCACTCTGTTTGCCTCATTCCGGCGCATGGCTTGCGGCACCTCCAGTTCCTGCCTTAGGTCTCCATCTGAGTCCCAGTGAGTTTCAAATTAGTGTCAAATACAGACTAGGTATTGCAGTTTATGAAGAGGAAAGAAAATGCCCTTACTGCAGGTCTGGGACCCTTGACATTTTTGGTGACCACGCCGTCATCTGTCCCGGAAGAGGGGATGCAATTTCTCGGCATGACAGGATTCGTGACCGTTTTGCATCAGCTTGCTCAGCAGCTAACTTGTCCCCAGTCATCGAAAAACGGAACCTTATTGCAGGAAATGGTTCTCGCCCTGGCGACATATTTCTGCCTTCATGGAAATCAGGTCGTCCAGCTGCTCTAGACGTCACCGTAACTTCTCCACTGCAACCAAACGTTATAGATCATGCGGCAGAGAAGTCTGGTTACGCAATTGAAGCAGCCGAAGGCCGAAAGTATGCACAACACGAAAAAAATTGCTCTGAGCAAGGAATTTTGTTTGTTCCTCTCGCAGTTGAGTCATTGGGTGGTCTGTCAGTTACTCTCAAGAAAGCGTTAAATCGCATAGCTCTGTTAGCTGACAGCAGGAATTATCAGTCGCAGGGACATGCTATCGCTTTTGATAGATTGGCTCAGTCGGTTTCCGTTGTGATTGTACGAGGATCGGCTACAATGTTGCTTGCACCAGTCCCGTAACCCCAGTTTTCGCAATATTTTTGGACGAATTCTATTGTGGGCAAACATTGTGATCTCCAAGAAGAGTGGAGTCTTTTGAGAAGTGTCGCCCAATGAGAGGGGACCTGCGTTTTTGTAAATATTGTCTCACCCAATGAGCGGGGAGAACATAAATAATTTTCAAGAATTCAATGAAGACTGAAACGAGAAGAATTCTGAAACTTAAGGAGAACAGGACTGATGTTATAGAGAGCGATTGAGAAGAGTGAAGAATTCTTCAACCAAAAACACACTTACTTGACCCTTTAATAAGCAAAAACTTTTGATTCCGAATCAAAGTTTGATAACAAAGATTTGTTTTAATTCACGATTATTAATTTTTAAAAAAAAAAAGTAAAATGTTGCTAAATGCGTACTTGAATTTAGGGAAATTTGTGCGATGTATCAGTATCACATTTGTTTGTTGTTTGTTTCCCGAAGTATCACCCATGTAAATTGTAACTGCTGGGCATCATCATTGACGTTTCAAAAAGAACGAAGTCCTGAAGGGTCTTTAGAACTTCTGGCCACTTGCATTAACAAAAGCTCTATGTCGGTAAGGACAAGTATTGACTTCAATTGAAACCGGATTATTATTTCTATTAAAAATATTGAACCTGGATTTGCGGGAAGATGCAAATTTGATACAAATTTGGCAAATCGCACATTAGCTTACTTTGTATATTAGTGCTCTGCTCCAGATGCTGCGGCAATTATAATACATTGCTGGAGGAGGCTCGCTTATCTCAACTGGTTTAAAATAGTTGTTGTCAAGATCGGATAATAGCACGTATTTTTTTCTGTTCTGGGTCTCTTTGTAATCGTCTGTCTAAACTTTTTATTCGATTTCGAACACAATATTAGGGGGACTATTTCCATGAGAGGCACATATCATAACGTTCCCCGTTATTTCTAATGGTTCGTTGAAAATTTTACAGCGCTGGTTGGTCACCGACCAACTGTCAATTGCTGTTGTTTTTCTTCACTCCTTTGTTTTCGAGGGACCAAAATGCTTTAACGAGTTCTTCTGATGATTGATCAGAAATTTTCTGGCACAATTTGTATTTCTTGTTGTCTTCCTGGTAATGAAGTTGGTTACTTAGAAAAAATCAAGTATTTTCCTTCTTTTGTTCTGCAACCTAGTTTAGTTTTGACACTAAAAGGCTCCTTTTTATCTTCCTTGAGTAAATTCTATTGGCTGAAAAAACCCAAAAGCATTTACGTCGAGAATCGCTGCTATCTTTCCTCCCGGATGAAGGATAATAACTCAGATGTTCTGTTTAGCTCAGAAAAAACCTTTGTTATAATAGATTACTTTTGCACAAGTTAATCGAGTCGCGAATGCTTTCTGAATTAGTAGCCAAGGCAATTGCGCCGCGTTTGCCAAGTATCTTTAGGTTAATTGAGTTCTCAATTCGTGAAACGGGTATTCGCGGCGCGAGTGGCTCAATACCAATTGAGCAAGCGTATTTGAAAAGCGATTTACTAATGCTAAATTAGAATTGAATCTTAGCAGTGCAAATGGGAGGATGAGGATTAAACTTAAGCTAGCATTATTTCACAATTTAATCACATAACAGGAAATGCTCAAGAAATGTTTACAAGCGTGATCAGACAGTTTCCTGTCTAAGATATGAACAAACATTAGAATAAATAGGATGAACTGAAATAAGATTTAAATTGAAGCACCTGTCCTTCAAATGACTAACATGAACTAGAATACGGTGATGGATATTCTGAGGGTAATATTCATCCCGTTTGACATATTGCCCTGTTGGAGAAGAAAATTAGCAGATAAGTTCAGAAAATTAGTACATATTCACCGGTTAAATACATAATAAAACACTAAATAATAAATAGACATAAAGTTCAAAAAGTTTTAACTTTAATCCGACTCAGATTGTGCCTCCGCTTCTAAGACTGTCATTCCTCTAGGTAGATTTGGGTTAGGATCGATGGACCATCTCTCATTAGGATTCCGTGGCAATACCCCCCCCCCAATAAATGTTGTGTCTGAGATAGGTATCTCAGCTGAATAACCTTCCGTGTTCTGCACATTCTTTACGGTTGATGACGATGTTGTTGAATTTTCTGTTTCTTTAGTAATCGTTTGCTACTTTTGAGCGATGATGTGTCGGAATCTGATGTATCGCTCAACGAAATTTTTCGCTTCTCTTTGCGCAGAATAGGTGTTAGTTGTTTTGATGGAGCCACTTGCGGTGCGGATGGTCCAGTTGTAATAGGTTGGGTAGGCGGTGCTGCAAGTGGTACAGGTGGACTGAAATGGAGGACCCGAGTTAAGTCCGATCAATTAATAAAAGCATCATTGTGTTTTGGATTACGTTTGGGAATTCGCATTCTGAGTGCGCGTGCAACGTTGCTTGAGGTCGATATACAGGATCTTCCTGACGAGATGACACTGACGTCATCCGATTGTTGTTTATTTCGCTTAATCTTTTTGCTACCCAGGTTTTTGCGGACTAAATCTTTTCGATGATTTGTAATTTTCTGCTCGAGTGTTTTCTCGTGAATTTTTTAGGCCTTCGTTCGGTGTACCGTCCCAACTCATTGCCTCGTTCTTTCCCTGTTCCGAATTTTGCAATATTGGAATTTCTGACTCGAACTTCCTGTCTATTCTGCTCTTCAATTATACTTGTTGTTGGGCTTATCTTTCCAACTGTGCTGCCTGGGGCAAGAACTTCGTAAAACCCATCCAAGTTCTTTTTCTGTCTTTGACTTGCGTGGATTTTTTGTGCGATTTTGACGTGAACACTCCGTTCGCTACGCGGGATTGGTCTCGCTATTCCCTCTGACTACATGAGCCACGATTCGCCATCCTTCATTTTTTCCTGTTCCTCGTGGACTCGACTGTTCGCTGCACAAATCACTTTCTCTATTTCTAAGTCAGAGCACATGGCCGTGTCTGCCCATTGTTCTTCTGTCAAGTATAACCTGCCCGGAATTGTATGCTCATTTAAATAATCATGAATTATTTTATTATATTTTAAATTTTTATTATTTGATTTTGTGGTGATGTTTGAAATTTGTGTGTTGCATTTTCTGCCAAAAGGTGCTTCGAATGGTGTAATGTCAATTGTTCTTTTTGAGATTCTTAATCGTTGTTTGATTGCATATAGTGATTATTCCAAGTTAAGTGCTATATAAAAATGTGTATTCATATATGACAATTGCCGTTTAATTTTTTGGATAAGACGTTCTCCTAGGCAGAATGTTCTCCTTTATGTACAGAATGTTTCAAACTTTTTGCCCGTAAAGCATCTAGCTTGGTCTAATCTAATAATTCTGGGTACTCCGTGATTATATATATATATTTATATATATATATATATATTTATATATATATATATATATATATATATATATATATATGTATATATATATATATATATATATATATAGTTATTTAGAACTTTTATTACATTTGTACCAGAGGCGTTATTTAATATGTCTGCTGTAGGTTATTTTGAGTATCTATCTATGCTTGTAAAGAAATATTGTTCTATGCCTATTTCGTTAATAATTGGCCCACCAAAATCTATTTGGATTTCGTCATTCGGTTCAATAAATTTTGGCAAAGGTGACCATTTGCAATGCGGAATCACTGATTTTAAGTTCTTACCAATTTCAGTGCTGGCTTTGCACTCGCTGATTTTTGCCAGTATATCCCGGTGGATATATGGCCACCGAACATTCTGTGCTAGAGATAGCATAGCAAAACTCCCTGGGTGTGTGGAGTGGAAGTCTTCTAACACTGCATCTTTGATTGCCTTGGGATAGCAATCCTTTCGTCGAGACAAATGCACCCATGTTCGACACTAAGATCCCGCCAGTAAGAGAAGATGTATGGACTGATCTCTTTTAACCTACCTGGGTCATCTCGGTGGACATAATAGCAAACTTCTTTCAAAATTGCGTCTTTTCTTGTGAGGATGGCTTGCAACTTCTTAATGAAAACTTTATTTAGGGTATCCGTGAAGCGCAAGTCTTCCACTGCATCAACAACACTGCCAGATGGAGTTGTTTCGGTGTTTGAAGAAGTATTTGTAGCCGGTGTGGAAGGGGAATTATCCGAGAAGGTGACTCGGGCATTCGTTGGAGTAGGTTTATTGGTCTTTGCTCGTGGCATTTTAGCAATTGAATTGATTGAGTTATTCTGATTCGTACGAGTTCGGAGTAAATTTTGGGCAAAAAGCGAGTTATTTTTCTGTGGGCTGTATTTATACTCAGGATTTTGTGCTTTCGCGCTTAATTTGAGGTATTTGTGTTGTTTACTTGATTTAATACCAATAATGGGCTCTATTGGGTATAGTTCAGATTTGGTATATTGTTCAGATTGTTCACATTTTTTATCGTCTGACTTTTACAGTGCATTTGCAGCAAGTATTGGGTATTTTGTTCAGATTTCTCACATTTTTTAATCGTCTGGCTTTTACAGTGCATTTGCGGCAAATTTGTTAATGGAATGTGACTTATTCACTGTTGGATTATTTGGTAAAATTTGTGGTTTTAACATTTTAGAAGGCATTTGCGATGCGAATGGTATATTTAAATAAAGATTAACGGTTGAATTTGTAGGTGTTAATTTTGCCGCGAGTGGGAATAATTTCATACAATGTAATGATTGTAATGCAACTTGTTTAGTGTGAAATTGCGAATTGTTGCGTATTAATGCAGGTACTTCTGGTGCGATTGACCGATTGGAATGCTTTGAGGGTGAATGTAAGTTTGATATGCTATTAAATTTTTGTGTAGTAATCTGTTTATTTCTAATTAGGTATTTCACTGAATCATGAATTTTGGATATTGTTGCTACTACGAAATGCCCGCATGTTTGGAAACTTTTTCAGCTTTTGCAAAAGGATTTCTAGATATATAATCCACCAGGCCCATTTCTGCTCCAGGCTATGCTCGATTGTGAAAGTCTATGGAAGTAATCGGTCAATCCATCTAGAAAGTCGGCTATTGTAGGATATATTTAATCTGTGTTCTCTTAGTAAGGATAATAAAACGCGATGATCTGTTATGACAGTGAAATTTTTCCCATACAATTAATATTTGAAATAATCGATTGACCAAACTATTCCCAATAACTCTAGTTCGTTAACATTGTAACGTTCTTCTGTTGAATTTAGAAAACTCGAAGCAAATGCTATAGGTTTTCAACCGTCGAGGGTATTTTGTTCAAGTGCAGCTCCTAAACCAGAACGCGAAGCGTCACATTTTACTCTGACGTCCTATTTCGGGTTATAATGGCTATTCCCAGTGCTCCAGGCAATTTTGTCCTTTATTAAATTAAAGTGTCTGGTATGTTCTTCAGTCCAAACGAAATTTGTAGACTTTTGTGTAGATTCTCAACAAATGATATTGAATATAAAGTGTTTTGCAGTGTCCTTGTGTAATTGTATCTGACTATAAGCATAATTGAGATCTAGTGTTGAAAAATATGCTTGCTGGCTGTTGTTATGAGTGTTTGGGAGGTGTTGTGAGATTGTATCTATTAACAAGTCGATGTTTGGCATTTGATATTTATTTTTGTGTATTGCTTTAATTAATAATTTAGAGTCTAAAGCTAATTTTATAGATTGATCTTTCTTTACTGTAATTACGATTGGAGATAAGAAGTAATCGTCCGAGTAGCTAGATAATTTTTCAATATGACCTTCATTTTGTAATCCATCCAAATCCACCGTGACCCTAAGTAAGTTAATGAGAACGCATCGACTTTTTTGATGCTTTCCTGTAAACTTTTGATGAAATTTGGATTTCGCTACATGTGTCTTTGAAAGACCAATTCTTTAGAATAGATGGGGAAATTGTTTAATTGTTTACATGTGGAATTATTAATATTATTAACAGATTTAGCGCTTTCGGGTTGTTGTTGTTGTTGTTGTTGGACAATTGCGAGGCGAAGAGTAGTGAACTGGTCCCTTCTGATGATGATTTTTTGTCCGTCTTCCGCAACTGTTAGATGGGCTTCTTTGAATGTCCAGCTATTGTATATCACCATTGTTGCGATTTGTCCAAGAACTTTGATTGGTTCGTTTGAAAAAGTTTTCAAGTCCCTGTTTTGCTTTGTAGTGATCCATTTTGCTGTTGGTGTAGCTCAGAGTATTTTGTTTGCTAGTTTTTTCGTGATGAGACTAACTACACTTCCAGAATCAGTCATTGCGTTTGCTTGTACTTTCCCAAACTGTATTTTAGCATTTAAAGGTTCCAGTTCGTTTGCCAAATCACAAAAGATGACCCCCACATAATAATCCGAATCACTATCGTAGTTGTAGTCATAGACAGGATCATATAGTTGTTTATAGCTAGTTATATAATTGACGGGTTCTTCATCATCACTTTTTTCAGGCGTTTTGTTGATATGATTGACATTAGTTTGTGGAGATTTATATGATTGTCCTTTTAGTTTTTTCGGTTTTCTGCATTTTTTCGCAAAATGTCAGGTTTTATCACAATTATTGCACTTTTTCCCAATCGCGGGGCAAATTTGACGGTGGTTGTGGCTCCATCGTTGGCCACAATTGGCACAAATGCTAGTGTACTGATACTTCTGAGGTACGGATGTGTACCGAGTGAAGTCTTTACGAGTTGGTTGGTAATTCGCGTTGCTATTGCGTGTTTGGAAATTGTTGACAGCATTAACCGAAATAGTGGTTATATTCAAATTTTGATTTATTTTCCGCTCGTTTTGTGCCCCCATTTCCATTTGTATTGCGACCTCGAGTGCCTCTGTAGATGAAACGGTTTATTGGCAATGTATCTGAAGAGGATTTTTAGCAGATTCTTGCTGCAGTGGTTGATGATACAATTGTTGTACAGTGAGCTGTGGTTTCCTCAAGGCTGCACATAAAAAAATTGAAAAATTCACACATTGAGAAAAAAATTTTGATTGCTAACTTTAAAAGGCGGAATGGAATGTTCTTGTTGGCTTTTCGGAGCATCAAAGAAATGCTTTGCGTGTCTGTATTTGACTGACTGAGTTTGAGAGTGATCTTGCAAAAAATCTACAAGTTGATAATCAATTTTTTGTTGGAAAAACAAGCAAACTCTTATTGCAAAAAGAGTTAAAATATAAACAATTTTTTGATGCTAACTCCCTAACCTCAATCAAATAGGGCTTAAAATCATGCTTTCAGTGCTCAAGTTTTTATTATTATGACAAGGTACATATTTATTCCTTCGAACTGGTTTGTTGTTAAATACTGGATGTTATTTCTTTTCTTAATGGACTGCGATCAGGAGAGAAGTGTTACAGAGAAGTTGACAGTAACGTTTGAATCTGTAAGGGGCTGGACCAAAAATTGCTGCTTTTGAGTTAAGGCTCCAACGTTTTTACAGATGCTGAAGGAAATTATATGTTTGAAAACCAAGAAAACTTTGTCGTATGTTCTTGAAAACATTCATCACGTGAATTCGAGAGGGCTGAATTTTTGCTGGCTCGAAAAATTAACAAAATGTCTCATGCTAGACTGGATCTTTTGGTTGAAACGTCAATTAGGACTCAAGTGCATTTTTTGAGATAACGAGAATTGTTTGACGTTTTGATGTCAACTGAAACGCGGGGACCATTCTGTAGAGATTTCAGAGTTTTTTGTGAAACCAATGAGTTTCAAAGAACTTTTTTCGCTAGCTTTGGCGTTTGCAGGATGATGAAAGTTGATTTCACTATATTATCTTCCTTTTGTCAATCTTCAAATTTTTGAAAAAGAAA
>NC_134475.1:20306360-20623860 GCF_964194025.1 Convolutriloba macropyga
AACAAATTATCTCAAAATGACCTCTTCACCTTGAACATTGCCAGCAGTTTCTAATTACAATACATTACAAACGAAGCTACTGTTAAAGTCCAATGTTCGAAAACAGAAGTCAACAGTCAAAAACGGAGGTGAATGCTCGAACTGAAAGAAGTCAAAATTCAAGTCATGAACAAACTTGCTTTCTGCTAAAAAAAAAACCTGTAGAATCTCATTACTCCTCTTCGAGTCGTAAAAACCTGTAGAATCTCAATACTCCTCTTCGAGTCGTAAAAACCTGTAGAATCTCAATACTCCTCTTCGAGTCGTAAAAACACACACACACTTTTACAATAATTGCTATGAACTTCGTTCAAGAGCAATTAAACAACAAAAACAGCTGCAAGAATTGAAAACCTAATCTTTATTCATCGAAAATTTCCTGGTCTAGTCTCCAGTTGGAAGCAAGACCTATAGAATAACTCAAAGTTAAATACTAAACAAAAAACTAATTTGAGAAGCACAAAATACGAAAAATGAAAAAAGAAAAACCGACGAAAACTCATTAAAATTTTCTTAAAATTACTACGTTAGCTAGAGCAATCTATTTAAACCAACAAACTCACGAAATGATTAAAAAAAAGCTTTGAAGAAGAAATGAACTGTTAAAACACCTCTAACATGGCAAAATGACAGAAGAGTGTTAATTGTTTCAGATTGTCAAAAATTCTTCCAAACCAAATTATTAGTTTATAAAACTGACACAAACAACATTACCTAAATAATTGGGTTTTGATTTTAAAAAATTGCTTTGAAAATGCCACTTGTGATAAAAAAAATGTCATGCCTATTTCTCTCGCTCTCTCAAAAATATGGCTTGAAAAGAAAACCACTCTTTCTCCTTTCTATGCCTCTTTTGTCAGAAATTTCACCTAAACTCTTAGTTTTCACGCATTTCATTTCCTGTTTCAAGTATAGTCCAACAAAATTACCGATAAAGAAGACGTTCCACCAATACTTGTAAAAAAGACGAATTCTTCAAATTGCAAAAAAAAAACAAGATTTTGGTTCAAATATGAATGAACTTGTGTGTTTAATATTAGTTATCAGCAAAGCTGACCAAATGTTTTAGAAAGACTTATTATTAACGTTACAACGTGAACTTTTGTTAATGCAAGTTACGACTGAAAGTTTTCAATGTATTAATTTAATTATATCAGTTGTTTTTCAATTTGTGATATCATAATCATTTTCAACTTCTGGCATCAATTACTTTTGCGTAAGTATTTTTAGTAAATAGCTTAGGACATAGTTCTACCGCAAGCTGACTGCTCACGGAGCATTTTGTAGTTCCACCAAAATCAAACTTCTTAATTCTTCGGGAAAAAATCAGTTTAATTTTAAATTTGACTTCTACGTGAAATCTGAAAGTAGATCAATAAGTTACGCTCTGATTTTGCCGGTTCACAAATCGAGCTTTCAGCTAGGGTGAAAGAGATTTGTTGACATTCAACAATGTTGTTTGAAATGTCTCATTTGCAAACAAAATTACAAGAGAACTTTGACTCAAACAACTTTATAATTCCTTCAGATCACCTCAATTGAACCAACAAATATTATGATGAACCCAGTCAACAGTTAGTGCGTGCGATAAGTGTTACGCAATATTTATGACCAGAATGAAGTTAATTACGTAATATTCTCAGAGCTTAAAGTACATAGTTCTTAGTAATAGCGTGACACTATGTGAAGGAAATTTTGCAGTATGATTAGTTCACGCTATCTTCTGAACAACTAGTTGAAATCAAATTTTGCACCTTTAATCACATTTGTAGTTTAGATCTAACTAGCAGACATTTCAACAACCAAACCTGAAATTTGAGAGGACAAAGAGAACAAAGGACCAAACAAAGAGAAAGTTTGAAATCAGGTCAATGCTCCTTAATAGATTCAATTAGTTGAAAGATTCGTATAAACTCCTTCTTTTTGCATGTTTTAGGTTGCCTGAATTCCAAAACGATTTCAACTAACCACACCGCAAATGGCACCCAATATCAACGACAAAGTTGCCCAAGCATCGCAAGAAAGTTTCAACGAGCTATCAGATCTTCTGACAAGCGGCTCCGATGACCGATCGCGGCTGCGAGGCCCCAAAAACGTGAACAAATACATGACAAAACCAACTCCGAACCGTGACTGCATATTTCGCGCATCATGTACGTGTAACTTTTCAACCGAAGACGCCTATGACGAAGTCTCCAAAGTCTGGAACCGAATGAAGGCTGATGCCCACTTTGATTACCTGGGATTTGAAGACGAGTTGAGGCTGCGATTGAAGTCAGCCCTGGGGTTGGCCGATGATGGATGTGAGGTCATTTTCACACCTTCAGGTAAAAAAATATTGTCTCTGAGCGCTGTGCTTGAAAGAAAGTGTTAAATATCTTTACCATCAGTTTGCAATACTAACAAGGCACTTGAAAGATATCTTTACTCAAGTCTTCAAGCTATTAATTGCTCTTGAACTTCTTAGATCACTAACTTTGTTTTCAGGTCAACGCCACTTTCTCTTCTCTTATTCGTATGAACAGGGAGATATCTGTTAATCAGTCAAAGCCAATAACACATCAAAGAATAAGATTAACACGTCTGGATCTTTCTAGATTTTTCTATAATTTCTGCAGATTGATTTTGCCATCTCAGAACGGAAGAAGTTGAAGGTTCTTGGAATCGCCCGGGATCTCGGATCACGACTCGGACTGTCGCCATCGTTCGCTTCATAGCAACGGAGGACCAATGCTTTGTATTATCTAACCATTAATCTTATATTTGCTAACAGTGTGTATGTTGGTATAAACCATAGCAGCATTTCAGGAAGTGACGCTGAGTACATTCCTGTGATGATTGCAAAAATGTTGCATCCGGGTCGAAAGGTGATCAATATCGTTACCTGTGGAGGTGAAATTGGATCGTTTACTCTTGATTGCGCCAATGGAAAGCACTTTTCCGAAACCCTTCCAGTTCCATCTCCAGATTTCGAACAACCCAAAATTGGTCAGCCTCTGAAAGGTCTCGGTGAGAACGTGGAGGCTATTGCTATCAAAGCTCGTCTTAAAACTGGTAACATAGCGAATGCCACCCGTGAGATTGAGCAAATTCTGGAAAGATCTAAAAAGGAGAACGCGGTTTCTATTCTCCACACAGTAATTGGATCCAAAACAGGAATTTGCGAGTCATTAAGAAGCAAAGACAATTGCATAGGAGTCGTAGATGCATGCCAAGCACGCGTGAACTTTGACGAAATTAAAAACGTTGTACAAAATGGCCACTTTGTCCTTTTCACAGCCAGCAAATTTTTCCGAGCACCGCCTTTTTGTGGCGCGGTTCTTGTTCCTGCGCATTACGTTGACCAAATTGTTACAATTCAAAGCTCTTTGCCCAAAGGACTTAATCATTTCCTAACGTCGGGAAACATTCCTCAAAAGTTCCATTTCTGGAAGACAGATTTAAGCACGGCGTTAAATCTTGGCCTGATATTACGATGGGTTGCGGGCATATATGCAATCGAAAAGTCGCTTAGTATTTCATTCGACGAGCGATTCCAGCTTGAGAGCGCATGGAGAAAAGAAATTTGCGGCGAGGTTGAGAAAAGTCCATATATGGAAATATTGGACTCCACCAACATTCCGTCCATTGTTTCGATTAAAGTCAAAATTGGTTTAGAGAACTTGTGGTTGAGAAAGGACGAGCTCACAAAGGTTTGCGAACTGATGACTGAAGATTTAGCACACAAAATTGACAATGCTGACCAATCGTTCCAGTACATTTTGAAAAAAGAATGCTATATGGGCCAACCAGTAGAAATAGGCTCCGATTTTGCAGTTCTCAGAATTGCTCTCGACTATGAAAACATTTTTCAATTGAAAACTAATTTCGAAGCTACTCTCGCTGAGGACAAAAAATTGCTGTCGAAACTACAAAGCATAATAAAAAACTATCAAAGTTTATGTTTATAATCACTGTTTTGCCCTTGTCTCACTGTAAAATATTAAAGTGGCTTAGATTAAGAGAAAGCTGTAAATTGATTTCATATCAAATAACTATGAATTAACAGTTCGATTATTGGAATTTGAGGCGGCGTACCAAGTTGGTAATAAAAAGCAAAAAAAACATCTACACTAGTAGTATGATAGCTGAAGTGTCATAAATATTAGAAGACTTCTGGAAAATAAAGAAAAGATTACGACACACATTAACACCCAAATTTCGAAGACTGAAATTTGTAGTTCGTCATTTTACGCGTAACAGCAGTTTCAAGAAAACAGCAGTAGCTTTACTGATCTGTACTATAAAATGTTATTTTTTAAATAACAGTTAATTGTTTAATTGCTCTCAAACGAAGTTTGTAGCAATGATATTAGTCCTGTTGGTTTTTTATGCGATTTTTCGCTTAACCGATTTTTCGTCTGACCCATTTGACTTTTCGTCCTCAAAAAGGGGATAAAAAGGTAGCGCACAGCGGGCATTAAGTTTCATTAGAGGCCCTTAGCCGTGTTTAGTAGTCATTCAAGTGTTTAGTGTGGTGAAGCTACTGGGAAGGCCGTAGTTTAAGGTTAAGAGGTCATTTTAAGAGCCCAAAATGTTGTAGTTTATCGTGTTTTTTTTCGTCATTCTTTGAATTTTTGTTGGACCAGTCTAAAATTTTTGTTGGACCAGGCTGTTTAAAGTTGATAAAGGTCTTTTGCAAGTCATAAGTACTTTTTATGACCATTTTAAGAACTATATGTTTTTCTAATCCAAACAGAAACACGCAAATTTATTAATTTTCAAATTTTAAAACTTTTTGAAAATCTTTGTAATTTCTTAGATTTCTCCAGCCTCAAGAGGCAAGGAAGCTCCTCTAGGGTTTGATAAAAGGCTACTGTATAGTTTCTAGATGTAATGGAATGCTTTTCAGCATCACGACTTTCAGCATTTATTTTTTTGACAAAGCTTGCAATTTTTTCCAGTTTTTTTTTAATTTATTGTCATTATGCAGGTTCATTTGGCCTCAGGGGTCAGAAAACATCCGTTGGAGTTTGATAATAAGTTATTGGAAAATTTTTATTGGCCTTTTATGCATTAGTTTTCAACTTTTTAATATCAATTTTAGCAATTTTTTAATGAAACTTGCATTTTTCAAGTTTTTGAAATTTTTTGTCATTTTTAGGTTTTTCCAGCCTCAAGAGTCAAGAAACCTCTTCTAGAGTTTGATAATAGTTACTGCATAGCTTCTAGATGCAAAGGAATGATTTTCAAGTTTTTGATATCACGAAGATAGAGACATGATACGTCGATAGAGACATGATACGACAGAGAAGGACGGAGAGGCAACGTCGTGATCAGCCGCTTCAGTTTAAATATGCTCCACAGAACTTCAAATATTAAGGCTCTCGAGATTCGTTTTGAAAAAACCCTTGAAATGTTTGTCATCAAGACAATTTTTTGCTTCCAACTGAAACGCGTTGTAGCTCATTATAATTTCTCTAACTCATTAGTCAAAACGCACTATAAAACCTCCAGTCCTGCACAAATCTTGTAACACAATTCATATAATTTTGGAAATCATAATCCTGCCATCATTTGGCAAATAGATTCACACTTGCAAGATAACTTTAAGGTACCAAAATTACAGGAATTGAAAACCTAATTGATAACTTACTTTTGGAAGTTTGGTATATTAAGTAAGTTGAAACAAAACTGGCCAATCATGCTTTAGGATGATTGAAACTGTTTACGCGGAAAAAGTGGCACTCCTAAAAGTATGGATTTGTCCTTTTTTTCAAGTATTTAGTGATGTTTATTTATTTTCCCACAATGCCACAAAGATACAAAAAACAAGTACAGTCGAAAAAACCAGTTTAAAATGAAAACACTGCGCTCTGAATAACCTCGTCAATTTTCAAAACGCAGGCAATTTTCCGTACAACGAAAAGCTCAATTTTAATCACGTTACAAATATTTGCTAACAAATACTGCTACTAAAAATTTGTCTTAAAATGTTTTTACCGGAAACTTTGCTTATCATGTCTGGAATTTTTCACAACTTCCGCGTCCAAATAACGAAATCAATGTTGAATTCATTTTCTCGTGATATGAGGAAGCCTTTAAATGTGACGAAATCGAGTCCTAAAGAATACGCAATACAATCTATTCAAAAAACATTATATGACCCGAATTAAACTATAATTTCTTAAGTTTTCATGTTTAGATAACTGTTTTTATCTCAACAAGAAATGCCCTAAAGCCAACAATTGAATGATTTACAGCTGATGAGTTTAAAATAAAACGAAACCAAAATGCAAGCTGATCTATGACATATAGAGGTATTACATACTGCTATGCAAAGACAATGAGGTGAGCTCAATTTTTCAACAAGGGAGGATCCAATCAAGACAAACTGAACAAGAAGCAAGTAACAGACCATTAATGACCACTTTTTAATGTTAAACTAGCCTTGAAAATATCGCCAGAGTGTAAAAATGATAAAAGATACAAAATTGGCCAATGCAAGATAATTAATTTTAAAAAATTAACCCACCAGATCCACGAAAAGTAACAGCGCATGAGTGTATGTAAAAAATGACGACACTCACATGAAATCAATTCAATTAAAGAGAGCTTACTAAATGGTAAACCAAAATTTGAATCCATAGACAAACAAGGAGACTCGGTAAGGTGCGTTTGCACATAATGTTCCGACCCCGCTTATCCACAATTTTGGCTTAATTGTCTACCAAATGAGGAAGAAAAAATTTTAAAAATCTCACATACTGATCAAAAATAATTGGTAAATGAATAAAAATGAAACATAACTGGGAGATTGCCAGAAAATAGCCGCAACAGCTTCGTAGATCTGCAGTCTCAACAAAAGAGTAAAAAAGACAGACCAAAAAATTCGTCTTTCCATTGAAGGCGGATATGTTATATTTTGATTTAAAATCTGTATAAGTTTTTGCTGCCTCTATTAGCTGCTCTCAAATTACCTTCAATTAGAGTGACACACACCCATTTGACCTTATCTCTTTGAAATAAAGAAAACAAAAGTCAGTTTCAAAGTGAGGAAGTCATTTTTGAGAGTGAGGTAAGTCAAGTGTGACCAAAACGTTAATCACGCGAATGAACAAAAAAACTCGCTCCACTAAGAGCGAAAAATGAAGTCACACACGCACTTCAGTTAAAATTGCATGAACGAATGAACAAAAAGCAGATTTGAAGTGGTTGTGACGTCATATGGTGGTAACAAAAATCGCTACGACGAAATAAAAAAACATAGCAGGACAAGTCCTGACCTACAATTCAAAAAATTTTCATTGACTAAACAAAATCCTAGACCTAAACTGACTGTTAGTGAAATGGCAAAATTAGTAATCTGATTTCTTCAAAAATCAGATAAGAAAATTTAAAAAAACTAAACCAATGTCAAAATGCCGCATGCGGACAAAAAACCATTAGCGAGAAAAGAAAGTTCGGTTAAAACAAAAAAACTAGGACTAAAACTAACTATGAATGGATTGGAAAAACCATTTAGAAAAAAATCTGATCTAAAAAATTGAAAAAACAGTAAAAAACAAAGTGAAATTTCCGCATGTGAACAAAAAACCACTAGCGAGAAAGCGAAATATTGTTCAAACAACATTTTCTCACTCTACTTTAAAATTGGAGCGAAAAAAAAATTCATGCCGCAAAACCACTCGCTTTTTGCTCAATTTCCTGTTTCAGCGTGACCAAAATCACTACTCCAATTTGACTTCAAAAATAATGAAAATGTGTAAACAGATCTTAAAAAAAAGACAGCACCCCAATACAATTCAAATTCTTTGAATTGTAAAAACCAAGAGAAGGCCAATAATAGCCCCAGCTATCGCTGTGCGGCTATTAATAAACAGCTTCCAACTCAAATCACTTAGAAAAGTAAATAATGCCACATTAGTGAGTCGATAAGACTTGTCATTATTAAGACTATGAGACAAAAAAAAACAAAAAAAAAATCGAATAGCAACAATAAACATGAACATCCAAAACTCACTGTCTTTTTTTAAAAAAAACTACAATAACAATAAAGTCAAAAAAAATCCTAAACAAAACAAATTATTTTGTTAGTTTGTACTTCACTAGGAAAAACACGGGACCACTCCATGAAGAGACTCAGTAAAAAGTAGACAAAAATGATCAAAAACGGCAAAATTAAAAAAAATACCGCTGTTTTTTTGAAACAAATAATTTTAAATAACTTCCAGAACATGTCGTACGTCTACAAAAACGAACAACAAATTCAGATGAGAAACACAAGAACTCCATTAAACTTTGTACGAAAACGGTAACGAAGCTGTTAACACCATAATATGTTCTGTAAACAGGAAGATAGAGTCAAATGCAATTTATTTCAACACGAATAATGAGATATGTGGACTCTGAACAATTAGACTAGGTAACAATCATTAAAAAAAGATAAAAATTTTATTTTTCGATTACAATTAAATTTGAAAGATATAATACCATTAGCTATTAACTGAAAACAATAAAGGGCTTCTTTTATTTTTCAAAGGCCATTGAGATCTGGCATTATTCAGAATATATCAGACGTCTACAAAAAGAGCAATAAATAGACAAAATAAAAAAAACTGCAAACAACAGGCATTGAAGCCGTTAGAACAATAAGCAACGCATTAAAAACAGATACATAATCAATTGTGCCTTTAATCAAGAGCGATAGCTTGATATTGGACCTGTAATTGATGAGAAAGGGAAACAAGTACACCAAAAAGAACAGCAAAGTGCAAATTAAAAAGTTAATTCTATGTTTTTTAAAACATTTGATTCCAAAGTCTTGAAAAACTTTAGCTAACAACTGAAATCGGAAAAAAAGATTCTTTTCTTAATCCACAGTAAGCCGTTAAAACCTGCAATTATTCCGAATTATTCATACAACTACAAAAAAATAGACAAAAAATAATTAAATTAATAATTTGCGAAAAACCGCGACGATCGGGGGCGTTAAATCAATAAGCAATGCACTAAAGACATTCGATATGTTCAATTGAGCCTTCTGCAAACATCAATGATTTGATATATAACCTGTAGTTAATGAGATTAGGTAGCAAGTAGACCCAAAAAACAGAAAAGTGCAAATATGAAAAGTACGTCTATATATTTCTTTAAACATTTGATTTTAATGTCATGAAAAACATTAGCAATCAACTAAAATCAGTAATTGGTTCCTTTTTTCAGCCATAGGAAGCCGCTAAGACCTGCTACCATCCAGAATTCATTTTACGACTAAAAAAAGAAGAATAAAGAAAAGCAGAAAATTCCGTTAAATTCTAATAGAAGATGGCGTCGAAGCAGTTAATAACATAATCTATTAACAGAAAAACCGATCCGTAGAATTAAAACCAATTTTAAAGGCTAATAATGTGATATCTGACCTGTTAATCTGGGAAGACAAGAAAAAAGACCTCGAAGAAAGGAATATTTCTAAAAACTAAATAAATTCGTTGTATTCAAGCAGAAAAACAATTATTTATATTGTAAAACCTCAGATTTTAAATTTAAGTCTATTAGAAAGATGATGCGAACTTTATTTATAGATCATACGCCACAAATTGACCAAACCAAAAAGACTAAAACAGAAAAAACAGTCGCAAAGCTAAATAATCTCGAAATTATTAATTTCGTAAATAAGTATTCCTAAAAGTGAAAACGACCATCAGCTTTCGACTAAAAAACTAGATGGGTTTTCCTGGAGCTCTTTCGGAAGCCAGTTGGACCTGAGATTAGTACGCTTTGATTGATTTCAATTGATTTTTTTCTCTAACGTACAAAGAAGCAAAAAATGCGGAAATATCTTAAATAAACATCGACTGATTACAATCCGATTTTTGGGCTTTCAAAATACAGCGATTACACCAAAACTAGACTTGTTATTGCGCTTATTTAGTTAGGAATACTTAATTGATCTGAATTTTAAGGATATGGTTAATTTGATTTAAAAAGTCAATATATCAAAAATAAATGATGCATTTTGCATAATTTTAATTCAAGAACACTCTCAAAGAATGCACAAGTAAAACTTGCCTTCTTTGGAGGCAGCGAAGGAAGATTGTGTCAACAGTTTTTATGTGGGTTAATCCGGCAAATTTAAACTAAGTGGACGAAAAAGCTCCTATCGCTGAAAAGAATAAATTTTGAAAAATTTTGCACCAATTTTAGCCAGAAACTGGACAAAAAGTTGATACTCTTCTGCTTTTAGAGATAAAATCAACAACACTATTTGTACAATTTTTAAAGCATTTTTAGGCAAAATTGCCAAAAACTTGCGTAAAAATATGGACATGTGAAAAGTAACAACGAAAATCAGTCAATCGTTCACAATTTTATACCTAGATAACGCCGTGGAAAAATTGAAATCCTTTTAGTTATATATTCACTGGACGGGCTTTCTAATGATACCACTCATAGCCCTCTACGATATAGCGATCGGCCAAAATTGACTCAACAAAAACCCCGTTTGAAGATACAGTTCCTCCCCCACTGAAGTCTGTCGGAACAAAACCTTTTTGAGCGGTATAAAATGAGCATTGAGGCGGGATAAAAGTAAGCCGGCTAACGTCGGGCGAATTGCTCTGACACGAATGAGGAGCTGCTGGCTTCGATAGTAACCCGCTGGGGTAAAATTATATAAAAATATAATTGCTACAAACTTCGTTTGAGAGCATTTATAAATTCCTCAAGCTATCAATTTTCTACTAAATAAGACTGTTAATAAATTTTTTCCCTAATTTTGTCCTTCTTTTTTGTTATTCGGTTAATAAATTAGATGACTATAGTTAGTCTTACCTTTCCAGTAATACCTGGTTCATATAGTTTTTTAGCGGTAAAGCGGTTTCCAGGTTGAACTTCCAGCGTAAACGGCAAAAGCGAGTTAGCTCGGGTACGACAAGCATGACTCTAAAGCTGAACTTGATAATTTAAGATACCAATTATTCAAAATCTTTGCCTCAGAGTGAGTGCTCAAGGAGGGATGAGCGACAGAAAGCGCTTTTTGTTCACTGCGAATATAATGGTTCTTGGAAACTTACTTCCTGCTTTCCCCATAACTCTTAACATTATAAGTCAGAGTATCTCACTGTATGGAGACTTTTGAGCAAAATGGTCAATTTAAAAATCACTTAGAACTCATATAGTGATATAAAATACAAAGGATAGAATTAGAAAATGTATTTGACAAAACCAATCATATTACATGCAGTTTTGTAAACTAATGTATGATTATGTTGCACCGGCTGTGATTCGTTATAAAGCTGTCATCTTGAATATCTCCCGTCCTCTCAATTAGGTGGCGAGGAGGTCGGGGTGCAGGATACCAGGAGACAGTAGTCAGCAAAAACACAGGTTGATGCGATAGGGGCTTCACATTCACATGTCTGCGGGAGGAGGGTAAATGTACCTATAACAGGGCACAAAAAGGGTTCAATCTTCCTTGTTTCCCATATTTTGTCAGTCCTAAGTAGTCCTCAGATAGAGGACTAATGCAAAGTAAATCGCTATTAGAACTGTGGGTCAAAACTCAGTTCTTCGAGGAATCATATCAGCAGAGTAAGTATAGTTGTAAACCGTTTACGTGCTTGTTCCAATATAACTTATGACCGGCACAATCGGATCTTGCATAGTAGCGCAGAAAATGATTACGCAATTGAAGGTCACGTTGATATCATCAACTTCACAAAAACGTAACAGAATAGCCACGAGTACACAATGAGCTCAGCTTATAATTACAGATACCAACAATAGAACAAACCTTGTAGCGATACTGAAGAAGAGGTAGAAAAACACAGCGACCCCCACCAATATTATAAGCATGACGTAAAGCATTATTTTGGCCTTCGGGTCCTGTTCCACCGAACTGATGTGTTCACTCGGGCTTTCTTTTTGAACAACAGCGCCATTTTCGTGCCCTGCTACCCCATTGGATGATACCGTCTTGTCCTGGCGGTAGTTGTTGCCTCTCCCTCCGTTTCTGTCCATTTCAAACGAATCGTCTGCATTCTGTTGATGAGTTGTGTTGTGCGATATTTCTATTCCAAGAATCCAAAGGCACAGACTCTTCGCCTTGCTCTCTTTTTTACCTTGTTTCGAATCACCTGAAATTAAATAGAGCAATTATTAGGATCTCTTCTATCTCTTCACAAATTCCACTTTTCCCACCGTACTAGTGTTTACAAAGAAGCTCAGGATTGCCACAAAAATAAAAATTTCTGAAGATGCTTAAGCGGCCAAGTCCACATACTCGAGCTATAATACTATTACTAAATGAAGAGGTCAAGGAAGCTTGAACAAACCTCCAACGTGATTTGCGTGTCCATTAGCCTGAACAAAACTACGCCCTCCAGTGGATGAATCGGCTGATGTGCCAAGGGCCTCTTCGGCAACCTCTGCAGGATCCGCACTCACAGACTCCCTTCTTCCCATGTCAATGCTCCTCATCATGATTGAGTTAGCGGATTCTTCATCGGGCCTCGGTGTTTGGTCCAATCTGGTCCAGTATGTAGTCCTTATAATCTGCAGACAAGAATAAAATGCGAAGTGATAATAGAACCATTTGCGAACAATTTAAGCGCAATTTAACCTTACTTAAGTTCCGTACCATCCAAAAATTGGTTATCAATTCATTGACTGTGATTTGGTCAACAGCAACTTCCCAATTATCAACAATAAAAACGCCACATTCTGCATATCAGCTGTCAAGGGCTTCAATTACTAAGCCGTACCGCATTCTTCGGCAGCGCGTTCACCATTTTTACATGTTTGAGTTTTATTTTTAACTGCCTATCACAAACTTCTGAGATGAGCGCAAAGCTAATTACAAAAGCTCAGATACAATATTTGTTCCGACCCCACTTGTGGGGGAAGGAACTATATACTCAAATGGGTTTTTTTTTTTTGTTCAGTGAATTTTGGCCGATCGATATATTCGTCGTAGAGAAATGTGAGTGGTATCATTAAAAAGCTGGTCCAGCGTAGAATTCAAAAGTAAAAAGATTTTTTTGAATTTCGTTTTTTTCGAGGAGTTATCGAGGATTGAAGTTTTGTGTGAACAATGGGATCTTTAGCATGATTGTTCACTTTTAGTACAATTTTCTTCAAACTAAGATCTTTTTTACGAAAACATTAATTCAAATTTCTATAAAAAGAATAAATTTTGAGTTCGTAAAAGTTGAATGCAAGGCGATAGAAAGACTAGTTCTGGTCTCATAGGGAAGTTCACTATCAAAAAAAAAATCGAACTCTAATTGAGAGCCCTTTTTTTAATAAAACTTTTCTCTTTTTTGCTTTTTTAAGTCACCTAGAGACAAGTCACATTTTATATCGACGTTCTATTAATGACAAAACTCCTTTATAGTCGAATGAAGCGCAATGAACAAAAAACGTCGTTTTCAAGGAATTGCTCATGTTTTTTTTTGGCTTCGATTCTGAGTTTTCGTAATTTTGAATGAAATTTTGAATTTCTTTTTGAAGTTTTACTATTTTTTTTGGAGTCCTATGGTAGGGATTCATTGACTAACAGTGCAATATGTTCCATAATGAGCATTAAGTGAACATGTCTATTTCATTGAGGGGGCGGCTAATGGCTGTTAAGACTTAAAAAATAATTTTTCGAATTTTTTTTTGAATATTAAAGAATCATAATCTTATTATAGTGAATTGTAAGTCAGTCCAGGGGTGAGAGCACCCTCTTCCTTCCTACTGCAACCAAAATTAAACTGGTTAGCGGTTTTATCTTCTATCTATTGGTTATATGACTTCAATGACAAAAAATTTCAATTTTTTAAAATTTTTTTTGGATTTTTACGTATTATTGGTTACTTTTGAAATCTTATCACATTATCCAAATATTGACAGTTCCCATTAGCTTAAAAACGATGTTCTGTGGATGACCAATAAAAATTTTAAACAAAAATTTATGGTTTAAATGGCTTCGACACGTTCTTCTTGCACTTTTCTACTGATTTTTTGGTTTTCTCCTGTTTTTTTTTGTTGTTTTAATAGTCATTATACTTACTGTGATCTCATAATGAATACCTATGCATGACAAACATAAATGTACTGCCACCGGGGCATCTTTGAGCGTTTTTATTGACTTCCGTTGAAAGCTATTGAATTTAATGTCTGTTAAAATAAAAATCATTTTTCGAAAATTTTATTTGAACAATAACAATTCCTAAATTTTTCTTGAACTGTTAGTGAGTTTCAGTATTGACTGGACCCACTTGCTTTTTACTGCGACTAAAAATATTCTGTTTAGCTGTTTTATCTTCTAGCTATTGGTTATATGACTTCAATGACAAAGATTTCAATTTTTTTTAATTTTTTTTTTGGATTTTTTGAATTATTGGTCACTTTTGAACTCTTTATCACATTATCCAAAGATTATTGTAATCCAATTGGCTTAGAGAGGACGTTCAGTGGATCACAGAGAAAGTTTTCAGAGAATAGCTAATGGTTTAATTGTCTTCGACACTTTCTTCTCGCATTTTTCTACTGAATTTTAGTTTTTGCTGTTTTTGTTATTGTTTTCTGTCATAAGACTTATTGTGATGTCTTTTTAACTATCTATGCATGACAGACATCATTTTCCTCCCTATGGGTTATATCTGAGCATCGTCATTGAGCTCCGATGAAAGATTGAGTTTACTGGCTGTTAAGGGTTTAAAAATAATTTTTCGAAACTTTTTTGAAATTCAACCATTCCTAATTTTTTTTCGTGAATACTCTTGGTCATTGTTGGTTCTAACAGAATCCATTTCCGTTCTACTATAGCCAAAATTAATCTGGTTAGCGGTTTTATCTTCTACCTATTAGTTTTAAAACATCAATGCCACGAGAATTCATATTTTTTTTGGGTACTTTATTTTGTTTTTCGATCCTTTTGAAATCTTATCACATCATCTTACTGCTGAGAGTCCCTATTGGTTTAGGGAAGAAGTTCAACGGATCATAAATAAAGTTTTCAGGGAAGAGCTTATGATTTGAGTTGCTTCGACATTTTCTTCAGGCACTTTTCTACTGAATTTGTGGTTTTTGCCTCTCTCTGTTGTTGTTTTCATAGTCATTAACTTGTTGTAAGGTCTTATTGATGAAATACGATTGGCAAAAAAACTTATTGTCCCCTCGAGGCATCATTTATTGTATATACTGGCTTCCGTTGAAGGCTAATGAATTTAATGGCGTTGATAATACGTGTTTTCCCGCAATTTTCGTGCGTCTAATGTATTTGTTTATATTTGTTGATTTTTTGAAATTATATTGATAAAAAAGGTTTTCCCATTGCTCCTGAAAAATTAATTTAAAATTGAAGAGTGTTTAGTGAAAAGTTCATTTTTTTAATGCCTTCGACCCTTTTGTCGCTCAATTTTTTTTCCTGAATTCGCTGTTTTTGTTCTTTAGGTAGCCGTAAATTGCTCACAGATCTCATAGGCTTGTAATTGAGGACTGAATGAATGATGTTGCTCGAAACATTCAGTATATAGCGAATAGGTTCCTTTCGTCAAATTTAACTTCTATTCATCAATCAGATGTCCCATCGAATTTCGTGTATTTCAAGAAATAACATATATATTGATATTATGTGCCACTGTTGTTTCGTTTTTCTGAACGTTTATTGAATGGCCATTTTTTGCGTTTCTTTTTCTCTTCCTTCAGAACAATCGCGTAATAACAGATCCCAATGGTTTTTAAATGTGGCCCAAGTAAACTTATTTAATCTTTCAGTATAAATCCTTCAACTGAAATAGCAGAAATAACAACTGAATTAAAAATACATATTCAGATGATAGGTATTGATTTTAATGGTAGCAAAGGTTTGTGTTTTCGCAAATCGTTTGTAATTTTTTGAGTTTCTCTTTAGTTTGTTTCTATGGCATAGTCTGACCACAGACGGGTGCTTTTGGTTTTGTAATGACTTTTTAGTAATTTATCAAGGATTTTTTTATTAAAAACCAATGTTTTTTAAGATTTTTGAATTTTCTTGGTGCAAAAAATGTTGATTAATTTTTAAGTTTCGCCTCACTGTTCGTTCTTTTTGTCGGCTTGTTACCTAGTCTCGTTAAGAAAACTTTTCATCTGCTGTATAGTTAGTAAAAGGTAAACTTGTGTAGTTAAGGTTTTATCTGACTGCATTTTGACGTTGTTACCAGGTGCTTTTAAATTTAGATATTCATTTTTTGCCGCCAAAATTTTGTTGGTGCTATTTTTTTTCTAGTCTCTTCAATGTCAGGTCACGTTGGTGCTGTAATGAAGCATGGCATTAGTAATTCAATTAGTAGATAGAATGTGTAACGATTGTTTTAAACTCAAACATCTATTTTTGTTATCTCTTGATTTGGTTGACATTTTAGTCAAAAATGTAGATGAGCTCGGGTCGGAACATCATGTGCGAACGCACATTAACGAGCCGCCTTGTTCACCAATAGCTACATTTGGGTACCTCAGTTCACACAACGAACTGTACATTTTAATTTTATAAGAGCCATTACAATTGGTATGATGACATTGGATCTTTCTATCATTTCACAGGACAAGACAATTGACACATGTCCCCTACGTTAACAAAACTACCTGCATAGTCTGTGCATGTATTTGGTAGAATAGTAACCGACGAATATCAAGAAGCAAATCTTACCTTGCTCTCAGGAGTGGGTTCTGTGAGTAGACTGACAATGATGATGAGCACAATAGTGAAGAGGAACAAGACAGTGGCGAAGTACATGTAGTGGAAATTTGCCACAATTCCAGGTCGAGTATCCTCCTGTCCACAATTGGGAGAGCGGTACACCATGTCCAGTACCATCCGGATACTCCCGATCACGAACCCGGCAACCAGGCCCCAAAAAGCACCCTGCAACCAAAAAACCACACCTTACAAGGGTGGTTAAACCTGGATTGTTTAGCTCTCGACTCAGTTACAAAGAGCAATACTCATTAAAAAGATAATGCCAATGGAATGAACATAGCCGGCAGATTGCCGGAATAGCTGCGAAAGAATAGACCTGCGTGCCATATAATAGAGATAGAAACAGATACAGATCTAAATTGGAAAAAAAATCGACGCCGCTAAAAAAAAAAACTAGGTAAAAACATTCAGCGATAAATTAATAATGCTTGTTAAAATTCATTCCGCAGAAGCCTCTTATTAGGGACCTTTAATGCACAAATGAGTTCCTTTGACCTTAAACAAATTCCAATTAAACTTAAGTTTTAAAGTGCAAAAGTCATTTTATTGAGTGAGGTAAGTCACGTATGATCAAAATCTAATCACGCAAATATCCTAAAAACTTTTGCTAAAGCGAGTGAGAAATGACGTCACGCGCGCAAATGCCGTTAGTGAGAGGAAGAAGTCATTCAGAAAATTTGACTTTTTCAGCTTTGCTGTGTGAACAAATGTAAAACGAAAAAAGAGCGTCAGACGACGAAACAAAAAAACATAGCAGGACAAGTCCTGAAATACAATTCAAAGAATTGAATGAAAAACTCAGACGCACTCTACCTGAAAAGCAGATCAATTGAACAATTCCAGCCAGAACACAAATAAAATCATCTCAAAAAAATGAGAAATTAAAAGAATCAAAACTAAACAAAATATACTCATTGCTAAAACTCGAAGCTTTCAAACCTAAGGCAAAATTTTTTCCCTTTAAAAATACCTATTTCAAAAATATGTTCAAAATCAAATTTTGTTTCTGAAATCGGTCCAGTATTATATCTGCAAGACCTGAAAAATATTAATTGGCCCTTGAAGATCGATGATTAACTCGAAAATGACCAAAAAAAAATGTAAGAAAAAAAAGAAATCAATTGCAAATTATCTGAAAATGTTGCTGAAAATCCAGACACAAATATCTTCAGAATCACTTCTATGTCTCTAGAGGCTATCCAGTAACCCAATTCCAAGCTTTAAAAAACTCATTGGCTCATAGACCGATAGGCAATACTTTCTACAATAACTTCAAAAAATAGAAATTCGTTCTATTAAAATGTTGAAAGCCATTCAATTGCCCCCTAGCATTTAATAATTATTTAATAACATACTATCAAACACTGGATCAGGTTAACTGTCTACTGAGACAAGAAAAAAAAATACAAACGTTTTGAAAAAACTTGAAAAAAATTGCAAATTTTATCAAAAAACGTCCAAAAGTCGAAAGGTTAAATTGTTGAAAACTAATCCATTGAAACTAAAAATCATGCAGTAAATTTTATCAAAACGTGGAATAGGTTTTCTCGCATTTGAGAAAGGACGAATATCAAAAACTGACAAAAACTTAAGGAAACCTTAAAAAAATTGCAGATTTTATAAAAAAAAAAATGCTAAAATTCGAGACACTAAAATGTTAAAAACCATTCCATTGTTACTAGAAACTATGAAGTGCCCTATTAACAAACCTCAAAGGAGATTGCCTGGTCCTTGAAGCTGGAAAAACTGAAAAAAAGACGAAAAATTTCAAAAACCTGAAAAAAATGCGAATTTTGTCAAAAAATTGCTAAAATTAGTGATATTCAAAAATAGAAACCTATTCCATGGCAACTAAAAAAATGTCAGTAACTTATCATCCAACCGCTATTGAGATTTTATGGCCCCTGGGTTTCAAAAAACTTGAATAATGACAATAAATGTCAAAAAAATATGAAAAAATTGCAAGCTTTGTCAAAAAATGCTAAAATTCATGATGGCAAAAAGTTGAAGACCATTCCATTACCACTAGAAACTATGCACTAATCTATTATCAAACCCATTATCAAACTCTAGAGGAGGTTTCTTGGCACCTAGGGCTAAAAAAACTCAAAAAATGACAAAAATTTTCAAAAAACCTGAAAAAAATTGCAAAAATTAGTATCCTTTCGCGGGTTTGTGTTTGTAGTACCAAAACTTATAGCTCATAAAATGGTCATAACAAGCAATTTTGTGTCGCAAGCGACCTTAATCAACTCTTAAAAACTTCAACCTAACACTAATCAAACAAAGAAACTCAAAAAAATCACAAAAACATGAAAAATTGCACCAATTTGAGCACAAAAACTCCTAAAAATGACCTTTTAACCTTAAATTAAGTCCATCCCAGCAGCTGCACCACTATTAGCACTTGAAGGACAACTAAAGCCCACTTTGGGCCTCTAATGAAACTTAATGCCCGCTGGGCTTTACCTGTTTATCCCGTTTTGAACGATCAAAGTCATTGAAAAATGTGTGAACACATCTTAAAAAAAAAAACACAGCGCACCAATACAATTCAAATTCTTTGAATTGTAAAAAACCAAGAGCACCGCAATATAGCTACGCTCAGCTTGCAGCTTCGCAGCTATAATAAACGTTAATTTTAGTGTCCCAATGGAATCATTTTTTTCAGAGGGCAACTTACAAGGTGCTCAGAAACTCTCTATGACGAGTAATTACCGGCTAAGTGGAACTTGCTCTTCATCATGATTTCGTTTAGATGCCCTTCCAACCGTTTATATTTTCCACCGTCAACGAATATTCAGATACGTTGGAATCAACAAATGGAAGCCATTAGTTACCTGTTCGTTGGCTCTCTTCCAGAATATGGCGACCAAATAGACAGCCGCCACAGGAGGAGAAAGATCGGCAGCCATGCTCTGGATATATATGTACAGTTGGCCACCTTGCATATTCTGGATCATAGGCACCCAAGCAACACTAACCACCACCATGAATAGCACAAACACTCTGCAAAAACATGCAACATTTGGGTAACAATCATTCAGCAGAGCAGCTTTTTAGAATCAAAATTTATTTTCTCAGAGCCTTGACTAGGTCGCAATGATCTCTCAGATTAAAAATATACTGCACAGCCAATCCCATCCAGCAGTAAAAAGACGGCATTCAACTAGTATCCCAGCCCACTATGGCAGAAAGCTGCCAGAAAATCATTTTAGTTTTAATTTGAAACGGAAACCCTAATTCGATGTTAAATTTTTGCATGTCTGACTACTTTACGTTGACAGACATATTTTACAATAAAGCTTCTTATAATTTAAAATTTAATAATTCTAAAAAACATAGCCGTCAGATTGCCGGAAAATAGCCGCCGTTGACGCGCTTGATGCACATCGGGATTGAAACAGAAAAAGAAAAAAAGAAGAGATAAATTGACCAATTTTTTTTCAGTGACAAAAAGTGTTCTAATTTGGCGTGCAGTTTCAGTCGGATTCTAAAACTATAATTAATTCATCTTCTTAACTGAAAACTAAAAAATTAATGCCAATGTCAGCTAGCAAACACCCTGAAGAACTTTGATAACCTAATTCTCAATGACTTAATGACCGGGCTTTATCAGTTTATCTCGTCTCTTTTGATTTTGATCTTTTGACTTTGATAACCTAATTCTCAATGACTTAATGACCGGGCTTTATCAGTTTATCTCGTCTCTTTTGACAGTCACTTTGACAGATGTAACTTTTGTATAGCTTAACTCTTTATTTTTACAGTTAAATGTAGCTTTTTTAAAAAAAGTGTACAGCACCTGATTATAGTATTATTTGTTTTACTGTACATCCTGTTAAAGGTAATTCAAGTCTTTTATTACTACTACTACTACTTCTACTACTAAAATAATCTAACAAAAAATAATTCATTGCTAAAACTCTTGAAGTTTTTATCCTGAATACCGGAAAGGACACAAATCAATATAATCATTAACTCAAGCACAGACCTTGAAAGAGATTTATTGGGCACTAAAGGTAGATAAACTTGAGAAAAATGACAAATGCTTAAAAAAATGAAGCGTGAACTATTAAAAAAGTTTCTAAACTTCGCAGAAATATTTAAAATTATTTTTTGTTTCTGAAGCTCTGCAGGAATTAAAAAGTTTTGTTGGCCAGTAAAGATCTTCAAACTCAAAAATTGACAAAAGTATCAAAAAATTTATAAACAATTGCAAATTTTAACTAAATCTTGCAAAAATTCGTGATCTTAAAAAATTGAAAACCATTTCTTTACCCCTAGCAAACTTGCAGTAACATAATATCAAACCGAAAGGAAGTTGACCGGCGGCTGATGAGAAACGAGAAAAAATTTTAGCAAAACTTGAAAAAACAGCCAATTTTATCAAAAAATTGCCAAACTTCGTGACATTAAAATGTTGAAATCTAGTTCATTTCCACTAGAAACAATGAAGTAATCTATTATCAAACTCCAGAGGAAATTCATTGGCCCTTGAGCCTGGAGAAACGTTATGACAAAAATTTTCGAAATGATTGAAAAAAAACTGCAAACTTTATCAAAAAATTGCTAAAATTTCTGATAGTGTAGAAAAAAATTTAAATAACATATATTTTTTAAAAAATTGAATTAATCGCTAATATTATTTATCTTAGAATGTTAAAACAGTTCCCTTACCACTAGAAACTATGCATTAATCTATCTTAAGACACTAGAGGAGGTTCCTTGACATCTAGGGCTGAAAATACTCAAGCAATGACAAAAACTTTCAAAAAATAGTACAAATTAGTATAAATTTGCATGTTTATGTTTGGAGTGCGAAACATATAGCTCTTAAAATGGTCATAAAAGGTAACTATGTCTTGCAAAAGACCTTTATCAACTTTTACAAACCTCAATTTTAGACTGCTCAGAATTATGCTGCAACAAACAAAAAAAAACCGCGAAAATTGCAACATTTTGGACTCAAAAACTCCTAAAAATGACCTTTTAGCCTTGAATTACGGCCTTCCCAGTAGCTTCACCACTTTAAGCACTTGAAGAACTACTAAATGCGGCTACGGGCCTCTAATAAAACTTGATGTATGTTTATCCCGTTTTGAAAGCTCGAAGTCATGAAAATAGGTGTGAAAACATCTTAAAGAACACAGGGCACCAAAAAAGGAGAGCGCCTAGATAAAAGCCGTTGCTAGACTGACGGCGGCTATTAATAGTCCATTCAAAACTTCTTACTTTCCAACCACCATCATTTCGAAGTTGGACAAGACAGAGGAATGGACTTTGGATGTCAGTTGTCTGGATCCACTGGGAGATGCAGACTCACTGTCAATATACGTATTGGTCCCACACTTACTTCTGTTGCGTATGGCAGCCTGAAGTCAAGTTGTACAATCATATTAGCACTATTTCCGTGCATTTCCTTGGTACACATAACAATCAATGCGGAAACACAAGTTTATTCACACTTATAAAAACAAAAATTTGTTTACAAGAGGACAAAGCAACAGCTACCGTTATTGAATCAAACAAAATTGAGGAAGCTCAATTATAAGTTTGATGAAAAAATTTAATAATCTATAAATGGTTTTCATCTAGTTAACATTTATGTAGTTAAATAGTCCTACCACCGCACACATTGACTTCCTTTTAATTATTTTTCGTTATTCTTTGCCAGAAAGACTCTTTGCTATAAAATGTGTTTGTCAAAGTCAGGTTTTATACAGCTATCTCTACATCACAAACATAATAAGTATCTTATCCTTAAAAGTCCCGACTTTAAAACATCAAAATCTCGATTTGTTGAGACAATCAACACACGTTTGAATGTTACCTGAAAATTTTTAATGAAACAACCAAAACAAAACAGAACATGATCTACACCATTTTCATTCAAACCGCTTGAAGTGTACTTGGAAATGAAATAGCCCCAAAACGTTCACTAGCTTCTTTCGTTAATTATAAAAAAAGAAGGGCATGTAAGCTAAAAAGAAATCAATGCTCCTAAGTTGAAAACTTATGGATGTAAAAGCGGTAAAAAACAATCTTAAAAATGATTTTTAGCATTTCGAATGACACAAGATTTAGAATATTCATTGTGACTGTAAAAACGACAGAGGCTAAAAATTATTTGCTGCAATTTTTGAGTCAAAATTTTGCATTGTTTCAAAATAAAAAGCACCCGAATTTTATGAATAACTATTCTTTTCTAGTATCAATTATTCAATTACTCTGATGAATTGCGCAAATAAGTTTGCAAGAGAACCCTTACCTGTAATAATAGTTCTTTATTCTTTTGTTAAAGACAACTGAAAAAGTTCCATAAAAATTTTTAAAAATCTCCAGGTCTGTTAATCATGAGCAAAAACAACCAGATTCACCTTTTATCGGCATTTCTAGTGAGTGAGTGACAATTTGTCTTCACACAATTTCTTCATTTGCAATTATCATTTTCAAAATCTGTACGGCCTCAGCAGGTCAGAACTAAACAATAGTTTTAATATTGAGAATAACAGCTCAATAAAATTATGCTGCCTCTGATTATACATCTGATTCGATGTTATCAATTTTTTTTAAAAAAAATTGCTTCCTGTTTCTATCCTGATTTTTGTTTTCGCTCCCATATTGTTTTCATTAGCGGAAATGGGTTGAGAATAGCGAGCAGAGCATTCACTATTTCAACAATTTTCAAGCAAGCATTTTTCCTTGATGTCATCATTCATTTCCTTTTTCTTCTATCATTACGTCGCATATCGGTATTTAGAGTTTAAGAAAATAATACAGAAACAGTATCGGAGCCTTTGACACCACTGTCCAATCTGCTTTTCAAAGTTAAAATGAGCGCCATTCTTGGTTAACATCTTAGTTCAAAAACTTTAATTTTTCAACGATTTCACGACTGTAAATAACTTCCTGTCATATTGAACAAACAAGGGATCTTTTCAACAATTGCGCGCCTTTAGTGCCTAGTAGAAGATCGCTCCTCTTCTGTGCCATAGTTCATCACAATATTACTTGCCCTAGAGTTCAGATAGCCAAACATCAGTTTAAGCGGAATTGCGGACCAGGAAAGCCGAATTGTTCAGGGCCATGCCTCAGTGTGATGTAATCTGGAAATCGTGGGTCAAGTTATTGTGGCGAAGCAGCGCCAGTCTGAAATTCTTTTCCATTTGTATTCCAATTCGGCTAATTGCCATAGCAAACCATTTTATTTTATTCCATTCAGTTGAACACATTATGCACATGCGTGGAAAGTTATTAGCTGTCTCTGATTGGTTAATAAATCGCTTGCTTAAATTCTATTCAAGAATAGCCCCCTCATTTACAAAAGGGGGCAATTGTTGAAAAGATCCAGGTGAAAAGATGGTAGTTTGCACAGCCTAAACATAAACCGACTAATGTCGGAAGAATTGCACTCGAACGACAGGCGGGTGGAAAAACATTCGACCCCGCCGGGATTCGAACCATTGGCCTCCCGCTCCATAACCAGTTGCACTCCCCCTCGCCTATCAGTCCCTTATTTTTGCTTTGCTGCAATCAATTTTATATTAGCAACAAGATTTAGTGAGCACATAGATCACTCAAAAAATTAAGAGCGAAAGCGTGAAAAAATTACTTGAGAAGTCAAAGAATGTTCTAGAAGAAAAGCTCAAAATGGTTAAGCGAAAAATTTGTATTAAAAGACCAACATGTTTACAATAATTGCTATGAACTTCGTTCAAGAGCTATTAAAAAGTTCAGAGAATCCGTCACATTATATACGAAAATAAAGGAATGAAAACATCAATTAAGGAAGTTTGTAACCAATTTAGGTAAAATGAAGTTCCGAAGAAGATTAAATGATTCAAATCGAAGTTAAATGAAGCTCAAATTTTGTCAGGGCGCCTTTAGTTGTATATCATTACCTTTATTTTGCCGTAAATGTCGATGGTGAATAATGTGGAGGCACTGTTGAATATGGAGGTCAGATCGGACATAAGAGCGGCAAGCATCACAGCCAACATGGCTCCACGTAAACCTAAAATTAACGCACTAGTCAGTCACCCAATCCGGGTTATAACTGGCTCCAGATAAAACGCTACAAAATTTACTAATTTTCTAGGCAAACCAGGAAAAATTCCAGGGATAACTCAAAAAACTTATTAGAAAATAATCTAGAAAAATCAACACAAAACTATTATTTGAAAAAAAACATACCCGGCAGATTGCCGGAAAATAGCCGCCGTTGATTCCAATAAGCATGATTGGGATTGAAATAACAGAAGATATTGAAAAAAAAAGATTTTTGTACAAAAACATTTTTTTAAGTCCGATTTATTTTGATGGCATTTCGTAGTTCAACATACTTCTGTTTCTTAGAGAGAGGCTACAGGGGCTACTATCAATAACAATAAGCATTAGAGAGAAGTAACTAATACTTATAGGAACGACGTTCAAATAGCGGGCATCTAAAATTGGGCTTTATGGGTTTAAACCGTTTCTATTTCTGACTTCAATTTTTTATACTGACTCTGTTCATTTTGAATTGCTTTGCTGAGCAACTGATGTTCAAATTCACTTTTAGCAGAATGAGAGAAGAGAGAAACTAGCCTAGAGAAGTCAAAAAGATTTCACGCAAAATGTTGAAAAGGCGGCAAAATGAGGTAAAGCGAAACATTTTTTTATTCGACGAAGTAAAAAAAAACATAGCAGGACAAGTCCTGACGTACAATTCAAAGAATTTTCATTGACTAAACAGAAAAACTAAACCTAGAATGGACTATGAGTGAATTCAGAAAACCATTTTAAAAACATCAGAACAAAAAATAAGAAAAAAACAGAAAATCAATATCAAAATGCCGCATGTGAACAAAAAAACTCCTAGCGAGAAATGAAAATTTAATTCAAACAAAAAACTAGTCCTAGAATGGGCTGTGAATGGATTGGAAAAACCAGTTAGAAAAAAATCCGATCCAAAAAATTGAAAAAACAGTAAAAATCTGAGTGAAATTGCCGCATGTGAACAAAAAACCACTACCGAGAAAGCGAATTTTTGTTCAAACACCGTTTTCTCACTCTACTTTAAAATTAGAGCGAAAAAATTCACGCCGCAAAACCACTCGCTTTTTCGCTCCATTTCCTGTTTCGGCGTGACCAAAATCACTACTCCAATTTGACTTCAAAAATCATGAAAATGTGTGAAGAGATCTTAAAAAAAAAAAAAAAACATAGCCGGAAGAATTCCGGAAACGACTCGAAGTAAAAATCTGAATCTGACAAAGTAAAAATTCTCACTAATCAGATGCATCAACAGCATATTACCAATCACCAATCGACAGATAGCGTAACCAATTCACAAAGAAAAGACTGGAGAACTGGAAACTTGACAAAGGAGAAAATCAAAAAAAATTATTCTCTGAAAGTCCAAATAAAATTCTCTACAAAAAGATAACATGCAGTTTCCCATCCATATTTAATAGAAATCAATTAGTTATATATTTGGCTAGATCAATCGCCCACCTAGTACTTGCAGAGAAATGTTAAACAACAAACTAAAAAAGACTATTAAATCTTAAACGAATTAGAATTTTGTATAATTTGTTTAAATGAAAACTGCCCTCCTGCTAAGCCCTCAAGTGCAAATTCATAGTATCGACACCTACAAAATGCTCCTTATTGAGAAAAAGTTGCCAACAAAAAACATTAAATTGGAAGAAGTAGGGAAAAAAACTTAAGAAAAAAGACAAAAATTGGCCAAAATTTGCTCTGATTTACTCGAATTTCTTTAACAAAAACAACTCGAAACTAATATCAATCAAAATGAGAAAACATCCAAAAGAACTAAAACAGCTGACTTCCACTATAAAACTCCCCAAATGATATCAAAGGTTGAAAAAGAATAGAAAGGACATTTAAAACCAAATTGAACAAAAAAAAAAACGAGAAAAAGTAAGGTGTTTTTTAAATTTTACAAGAAAAAAGCCAAATAAAATTATTTTGATCAAAGAGAGCAATGAAGTGATCGCGAAATAATGGACAAGTCATAACAAGCTAAGAAAATGTCTACGATTGAAAAAAAAACGAAAAAGCAAAAAAATTTCAAAAAATGGTTGAAAAATTTTCAATTTTTCTGTCATTTTTCTTCAGAAAAAAATGTTTTATACCAGCAAATATGTAATCAACTTGTATCCCTGATATTCCTTGAGTAACGAGCTTCTATGCGAATTGCACTTAAAGCAGTAAAACAAAACAAAAGGCCGAAATACAATAAATTTCGTCGAAAAATCAGCAAAACTGATCAAAAACCTCCAAATTTGCATAAAACTCAAATTAACTACTTGAAACCTTTCATTCCTATCAGAACGAGCCCAAATCCAATACAAAATCATAATCAAACCTCAAAAACAAGAAAAGTTTCAAAAAACTGCTTTTAAAAGCCGCACGTGAACAAAAAAATTTCGCTCGCTCAGAGAAAATTTTTTCACACATCAATTTCTCGCTCTCTCAAAAACAGCGGTATGAACAAAAAACCACTCTCGTTTCGCTCCGCTGTTCACTTTTGTTCAGCAACTAAATCACTCGAAATTTTTTCACGCGTTTCATTTCCCGCTTCAAAATTCACTCCAATAAAATTGATTAAAAAAAAAAGGACTTCTCCAATACTCCTCTTCGAGTCGTAATAAAAAGACAGCGCCCCAATACAATTCAAATTCTTTGAATTGTAAAAAAAATAGGAGCGCTATAATAGCCGGCTGAGAAGATGAGGGCGGCTATTAAACAAACAGAAGCTCACCAAAAATAGCATAGGAGACCCGAATTTCAAAAACTAAAAAATGGAAAACAGATTTTGCATAATGAATGATCAAAACTTCGCTGAGGTAACCGGCCCACGGTTTCCGGTTTGCATTCCATAGCGCATGAGAGGCATGGCCATGGATAGGAGTCCGCCGGGCTCGCAACCACTTGATGCCTTATAAAAAAAACTTATCTTTCTTTAGTGCGTCGGAATACATTATAAATTGAATATACGTAATGAATTTGCTTCACGATGTTAACGGTTTACAATGCATTAATTCTGAAAGAGTACACGTCTACAATATAACTATTTGCTTGCATGTAAGTCGGCTTACTTTGCGTTCACCACATTTAACGCGAAATTCACATCAGTACAACTAACCAGATGGCATCAGTTCCATCACAAGTTTAGGATATGCAATGTTCGAACAAGAGACAGGACTGCCACAAGCTGCCATGCACTCTGCCTCTGTTGCACATCCCACTTCATTCGGATATAGCGACCGACTGATCATTCCAGGAATCACCAACATAAAAAGAGGCGACAATTTAATCACCCCAGCAAATAGAGTGGCACCCTGCGCATGCGAGAGACTTCTACTCGCGAGAGCCCGCTGAACCATCATCTGGTCAGCGCACCAGTACCAAATAGAAGCCGGAGTCTGGCCAAGCAGGAACCCTAGCCAGGGCATGTCGGGATCGTCCAGACCACGCAGCATTGTGAAAGCCTGGTCGGAAGGCTCGTTACACAAATGGGTTCCGTTTTGCAAACTTTTTAAAGCTGTTGCCGAGTAAGATGTGAAATAGCTATCGTATAGCCCATCAAGGCCCCCGATTTCGTAGAATGCCTAAAAATCCAAAAGTCAAAATTTTCTCAACTTGAAATAAATGAAATGAGCTGCTCTTAGCTTAGAGTAATAGCAAAACAATTTTGTGATATTAGACCATTCGTTCTATGTTCATATTCTTAATCGAAAAATGATCAGTGTCATCGGTTTTCACATGCAAACATTATGAAAGAATTACAGAAAGAGGAAATTTTGTTGCCAAAAAAAGAACTGTTCAAACATTGTGGTAATGGCGGTTTGATAGACATATCCTACCTTGGCCATAACGATGGATCCGCCAGCTACCATGAGAAAGCACTGAAGAGTGTCTGTGTAAATGACTGCAGCTAGACCACCTGTGACCGTGATGAAGGTTGTGACCACTAGAAGGGGCAGAATTGATACCCAAATATTCCACCCTGCAGCAACCTACAAACAAGCACACATTTTTTTTTATCAAGATTTAAGATAAGGCTTTAGAAATAGGAGCAAGTGCATGCCAGACTGTACTTTTAGGCCAAAATTGGTACGCATAAAAACAACCACTTAAAAGATCTTAGGGCGTATACATCAGGTTACAAAGTTTTCACTTGCAGTACATTGAATGCTGATTTCACTACCCCAGTGAAAACCGCTTCATTTTATCAAATATTATCCCGTAATAACAATTGTTTATATGGTTCCCAAAGCTACAACGAACATATTTTTTCTGATTGCGATATAAAACATTCGGTTAATATCCTTGTGGTTGCTCTTATGTAGAAAAGATACTACGTTTATTGAAAATTTTTGCAAAATCTAGTGTAGAACCAAGAGAAAAAAATAGCATATCAAATTAGATATGAAGTCAAAGTCCTATTGGCAGTGGCTGTTCTGCAACTAGAAAAAAGTATAAGAGAGTTCACAATTAAAAATTTGAGGTATACTAAGCAAGTTATGCTAAGAATGTATTTAGAGTCAGGTTTAAAAAACTTTTACAATAAAACGGTTGATATTAGGTTATCAATTGTTCACATTTAGGCCCCTTTGAAGTTTTGTTATTCAAACTGTTTTCTTAGCGGGGGTCCCATAGACGGTTAGGAAGCTGAGCTGAAGTTGATTACTCTTCTAATCATTTCTAACCTGGATTTCATTGTTTTTGGTTCCACGGAATCTAAAGATCTGTCAATTACAATCGACGGACAACAGATTATGGAAAAACAGAAGTAGAATATTTTGGTGTTACAATTGACAAAGACTCAACTTTCAATCCGAGGAAAAAAAACGTTTTACGTAGCACAAGGCATAAAATCATTCAGAGTACAAAACTGCGTTCCAGAAAACTTCAAAGGAACACTGATAAATTCTCTTATTAGTCAATCGCAAATCCCAGCACTTTTGTGCTCAATACCTCAGAATATATCAACACTCGAAAAACAATTCAATTGGGCTTTGAAAACTTGCTACAATCATAGAAAGTATGATTCATTTCACAACCTTAAACTCACCAACAACATACCTGTTCGATTGTTAATACAAAATGGGGTTGCAAAATACGCACGACATTCAAATATAGCCAGCAAGCATAAAAATAACTGGAAACCCTCTGCCAATGCAAGCTTTTTATTTTCACAATTTGACGAAAAAATTAGTTGCTAGATCTAAATACCTTGAACACGGTCTGATCAATAGGGGTATTAGATATAACGAAATTGCAACGGCGAATGAAAAATTGTCAAAATCTTGTAGTACTGCCATAAAAGATACAAAGCTCACTTTTTAGAAAAAGTCAAGAAGGACACAGACCAAACTCAATTCGGCCAATTAATTTGGCGTGAATTCAAATTTAGTTCATGGTCTGTGGTTTTCCTATCTATTTATTCAATTATTGCTGTTCCCAACTAAAAAATTATTTCTGTTTATTATTTATTTATCACACACACTACACCTGCATAATGTATTTTATACATCATTTCAGGAATTAACGTATAATTTCTAATAGTTGATCTTGAAGTTTAAGGTTTCTTATGCTGGTTCCGATTCTGCCCAAATTACTAAATTTTGCGGTTTTTACATTTACATCAATTATTTTGTTGGAGGTCATTCAAAATGAGTTCAATTTTCTGTAGCATTACTGTTGCACCTATCGGATCTTCCCGCAACATAAATTTACGTTTAGTGAGGCTAGCTTTAGTATAATTGAAGGGGCGTGAGGTGAGCGCAGCAGGGGGGGCACCGGGGGCAACAGTGTGTGTGTGTGGAGGGGGGGAGGGGTGAGGCAACATGGAGGGGGCAACGGTGGGAGGGTTTTTTTTGGTTGCACAGGGCCCTTACGGCCTGAACGATGTGCAGGAGGTGGTGATTGGTGGGAGGGGATGAAGTGAGAGGGGGCTGATGTGGGGGGGGGGGGTCAATCTCTAAGAACCGCCCTTCACACCATAAGTATAAGTCTCCAAAACAGTTTCTGTGAGTCGCAGACTTGGAGACTATTGAGCTAAAGGGCTCTAAGAGCACTTAATGCCCTATGGGTGCTACCTGTTTATCCCAGTCAAATGGGTCAGACGAAAAATCAAATGGGTCAGACGAAAAAACGGTCAGGCAAAAAATCGCATAAAAAAGGCCGCCAGATTAATATAATTGCTACAAACTTCGTTTGAGAGCAATTAAAAACTACAATGACACCAATATAGCACTCGTGGCGACAAATAAAATTTTCTATTCCTCACGGGACCGAATTTAGGGTTCTGAAATGGCCTTGAGGTGGAGCTGTAGTAATTGAAGTGAGAGCGAGCAAAGCAGCTGCTACCAGAAAACAGAAAACCTCTGCCCAAAAAACCGGAAAGCTGTCCGAATGTACAGGGAAAGCAGCCTGCTTAAAAATTCAATCAGCGTGAAGGCCTAAAATTTACCACTGGGCTATACATATATTAAATAGCATAGTAATGCGTCAGATTCTCAAAACGAGTGAAATTGAGCTCAACTGTATAAAAGTAACGCACATCACGCAAATTTATTAAAACCTAGCGCAAAAGCCGTCGAAAAGGGCCACAGAACCTTGTTCAGTGTAATTACCTTATACATAAGAGTGTTTTATATAGTATTTAAATGCTTTCTGAATGAAGGTTCGAAAGATAATGAATTCTAATTTTTCACTGGGCTTCAATTTATTCGGCGAGCCTGAATTGACTAACATGAATAAAGAGAGCTCCTGAGTAGAGGTTGACGGATATTTTGGTGAAGATGTACAGGATGAGAGAGAGGCTGGCAAGGTAGACCTGGATCCGGGTGCCTCCGAATCGTTTGTTCATATACTCTGGCAAGGTGCACACTTTGCTTGCTATGTACACCGGTAGAAAGACCCAACCCAACAATTGCAGCAGAAGACACGCCTAAAACTCAACCAGTTGTAATAACTCAGTTTGATTCAATTTAGGTTTTTTTAAAAACTAGTACAAAATCACTAGTACAAAACCGTTAGTTATTCAGGAACACTTGTGCTGAAGGAACGTTGTTCATAGCTGAAGCGTCGGTCATGCTTTAAGACAACGATCACTTAGTTGGAGTACTAAAAGAACGTTAAAACTAATACTTGGTAAGATTTATCGCTTTAAGGCACAGGAAGATGCCTTTTTGGATTGGTACGCCTGTTCCGGTAATCCAATTAATCGAGATCCAAATACGAAGGAATTTCATTGAGAAGTGAGTGAAAAGAGCTGTGAACTAACATTGAGCTCAAAAGCTCCCACACCGATACCACTGTGGGCACCTGATCCAGCCAATCCGATGAAGTGCTCACTGCCAATGTTGCTGGCGAAGAGAGAGGCGCCCACTGGCAACCAAGTCATGAACCTACCAGCCAGGAAGTATCCCTCTTTCGTGCCACGGTTGGACCGGAACATGGTCTGTAAATCAATATACATCATAAACTGTATTTTGAATGGAAAAAAGTGGGTCGGAACAAAAAATATACGTTGATTTGATTGATTGATTACAATACTTTTTTGTCTGTTGGTCATTTTTTTGCTTTTTCTTGAAATGAGACACTTGAGAAAGGGTCAACGGACTAATGCTGATCTCCCACAGTTAAATCCTTAGGCTAATCTGACTATGATCGATGGTTCTGTAAACTTATGCTCAAAGATTGCATTTGACTGCTAGAATCAATTTATTAAGTGTTAAAATATACGTTGCATTGCAACGTTATTATAAACTAAAATCGCGAATTAGTACAATCACCAACGTTTTTGCGGGCTTTGAAATCTGCTGGTCTAAAACAAAGATGAAACTAAGAGAATAAACGAAGGAATTCAGAATACCGAAAATTTCAGATACCCACGAAATCGAATAAATTGCGTATTCAAAGTCGCTCAATTGTTTTTCAAATTTCCACTATAACAGTACAGCTAATTAATCCGTGAACTTTATTTTGCAATTCATCCTTTAATTGAAATTTCTTGGACGAAGTTTTGATGAGCTCTCATCGCTTTGAAAGTTATGACCTAACCAATCTGCTTACCCCGATTGAGACAATGATCACGGCTCCAAAGTATCCCAGGATTGCCACCAGATCCCATACATCCAGTCGCTTAGCTTCGCCCATATCGCGTCTGAAATAAAACAACTCGACATAAAACAAAGCCCTGTTCCAAAATATTAGTTAAAGAACGGCAACTCAGAGCTTAAGGCGTCAAAATAATTGCTTCTCTTTAGACCGGCTATTTGAAATTCACTTTTTCTTGAAGTCCAACTGTACAATAGTTCAAATTACTTTTAATGAATTTATAAAGCTTTTCAACGATATATAAACTTTCCCCCCTTAATGGATCACTAGAGCCGTTCAATGTTATCTTATCTTCAGCTATCATTTACAATTGTGGATTCCAAAAATCTTTTCAAAATTAGAGGACCTGCAAGAGTAGAATGTTCCAAAAGATTACGGGAAAAATAAACATCATCAACAGTTGGTTATCTTGTAATAGCTCCGCGGGTACAAATTTTGTATTTATAACGTTTATTAGAACACAATACTTCGTGTTACGTTAAAAAGATACAATTCGCCGAACAAAACCATCAATCAATTTTCAGCTGAAACTAAAGTCTCCATCTCCTAAGCCAGTGTTTTTAATCAGCAAATTATTTCTTCGTTGTGTACTTTAAGCATCGAAGAAACTTTTAAGTCAAAGAGACTTTGAAAACTTGATATTCTTTTTAAAAAAATCGATATAATTGTAGTTCTCTTACATCAGATAGACTTAAAAGTTGCTTCAAAGCTTTTAAAACATGCAAAATGTTGCTAGTTGCAAATAATAGCATAGGAGATGGAGCTCAAAATTGCAGCTAACAAAAGATTGAAGTTTTGATTTGAGTCAGCTAACTTTTTAAAATGAACACGAAATACGGCGAATTAAACGTTATAAATGTGTAAAACTTTTATCAGCAGATCTATTACAAGACAATCAACTGTTGACTTTTGCTAGTTTCTTAAAATAAAACAGCTAAGCATACATACCAATGTTCTGCAAAGTTAGAGAAAAGAATCGAATTGTTTTTGATCAGAACCGATTGCAACAATTTCAATGAGATGTAATGAGAAAACTTGACAAACGAGCAAGTCGTTCAAGTGAGCTTTCGATGAGAATTGAAAGTGAAATAATTTAAGCTCTAGAGATGTTTGATTTTATCAAATTTTAGTATGTTTGCAGAGCTCTTAAAACCCAAGGCAAACAAGACTCGTACCATCGCCTCTTTCTCTCCTCCCCATCAAAAGTCCACGACCCCGCATACGGTCGACAATGAACCTCAATATTACAAAACAGAAGTGCTTCAATTAATCCAGTATCTCAGCAGAAATTGTTCTAAATCTGAACTAATAACTCCCTCCCCTTTACAGTAGAGCTGAGGATATTTGCCGCGTGAAATAAATCGAACGAGATGACATCAAAACTGGTCAAACAAAAACATCAAGACATCAAAAGTCGAACTAGGTGACATCAAAAATTCGTCAAAATAAACCGGTCAAAATTGGTCTAGACATCGAAAATCGGACGAGATGGCAAATTGGTCAAATATAAGTCGATAAAAAATCACCGCTTGTCAAAATCATTCCATTTAGTTGGAATTAAAAAATAAAAACAAACTAGAATGATTCAGTTCAACCAACTGTGGGGATTAAAAGTGGATATTAACAGGTGGGGATTAAAATATCTGAATAAAAATAATATGGAAAATGATAAATTATTTACCCAAAATTATTTACCCCAAGATGAGGGTTTCCTGCCGATAGGAAAAGGCCTTTTATATGTACATTTTTACCTCCAAATAATTTAAGATGTTAATTAAGCAATTTTAGGCAATAGCGCGTTTGGCATCCCCGAAAAATTGAGATCTCCGCTAAGTCATTAACTTCATTGAAAATCTCTCAAAGGACTAATGTGTTACATTAGTCCTTTGAGATTTTCAATGAAGTCTCCATCACATTATTCAAGCAATTAAAAGCTTATATCTAATTAAACGCAAAATAACTACTAAAATAAATACCAGAAATTATCCCTTAGACACATTTTGTCCCGCCTTAATTAAAAATAGTTGCTGTCTAATTAAAGAAACAATGTTAACAAACTTACTGTTTTTTGCCGCAAAAAATTTGTGATCACATTAGACTAAACCGAGCACCAAATCAGCAGAATTAAATTGTGGCAACAAAAAGTCTAACTCTATAGATGAAAATATCCATTCGGTAATTTCGAACTCTGCCTGTTCCCAATATGCCTCAAAATTTTAAAAATGTTGTACAATTTTTGCAACACACCACCTATATTATAAAAAGCGGGTTTGGAACAATTCACAATTAAGTTATCTCATCCAAATTAGTCCAACATGGCAATCCTATTTGTAAGAGAAAGACACAATGCTACCTTTAAAAGCATGATACCTTCATCTTTCTTCCGACCCTACTTAGTGGGGGGGAGGAACTATTTGCTCACTGCGTTTTTTGTTCAGTCAATTTTGGCCCATTAATATATTTATAGTAGAGAGTTGTAAATGGTATCATTATAACACCTGTCGAGCACAGAATCTGTAATTAGATTTTTTAACTTCGAATTTTTCCAGTGGTTATAGGGGTTTGAAGTTATATTGAACATTGTGGCTGATTTAATCTTCTTTCCCTTTTTTGGACAATTTTTGCTCAAACTTTATTATTTTGCTAACACAAAAAATGTGATCAATGACAAATGACGTTTTTTTAAAGAATGAAACAGGGTTGTTGAATCTATTGGTTTATTTTTGCAATATGTTGGCCATTTTTTTCTCATTTATGCTGTTTTTTCAGAAATAAGCACTCTCCCAAAACTGCTCAGGCGATCATCATAAACAAAGACGAGGTCTAATTGCGTCTCCTCTATCTGCCGAAACACGTTGGAACAGCAGCCTTGACAGCATTTTGCTGATTTAGATCAATTTAACGCAATTTTTGTTCATTTCAGCGTCAATTTTGATGTATTTTATATTATCAATTTTTGCAACAATTGGGTATCTATGATGTATATCTTGAATTATATTGGGCGCTGTCTTTCTAGATATGTTCGAACTTTTTCCTCTTTTTGATGTCATGGAAGCGATTAAATTTTAGAATACAAAAAGAATAGTTCCAAGTTATACTTGCCTAGGAGAACATTTTTTGTTTTCAGTTAATATCGCATAACTTCAATTTTATTTGTTATTAAAGTTCATGAAATTTTGTGTCTTCCCCGGTTGTTCGTTCTTTTTAATTGTTCTGACGTGTTTTTTAACGTGTTCGATTTAAATTGAAGCCAACAATCTTGGAAAAAATGTTTTGCAACATGTGCGTTTTTGTCGCTTTCGTTGCTGTTTCCCAATATTTCTCAGCAAAGATGGTTGGTGATTTTTTAAGCAACAAGCATTGTGAACTTCGCAAACATGATGTGATTGGTCTTGATAACTTTAACACTTAGTTCTCAAAAATGCAATATTCCGTTTATTCTGCTTTTCGTTTTTCGCGTACGTAGGTACATGCTTTGTTTGCAATCAAAGGCCGTTGCTACCGAAAAATGTTTCGAGATTCATGTCATTAGTTTTTACAAATTTTTAGTTCTAATTCAGGACCTGTAAGCCACTTTTTTTCAATATGTATAGGGTCTTCCTCGATAAATGTTTTAATCATCTGATCACGCGGCAAGAACCCAAAGAGCCAAATTCGTTGGTGATCGTTGCCACTCATGAAAGCTGAGCCTACGTGTAAGGTTGTTCTTTACTGTATTCCAATAAAAAGCACTTTTGGTAATTTGTGTTGCCTCTTGAACATACATGAATACATCACCCATTATACTGGCTTCTGTACCCACTTTAAATTAAAATCGTGAACGTTACTTTTTCTCGACGTATCTACTTTTTAGCGAAAGATAATTGACTCTCTGGGGGTTCTTAGCTTTTTGTAATTGTCGGTTTTTCCTGCCGCAATAGAACAAGTTTTGCTCAACTCGTCGGCCTTTTAATGAATCGTTATTCCATTTATTTTGTGTGTTCAATTTTTAGCAATTAATGACAACGAGACCAGTTATTTTCAAACAATTTAAGTAATACTTTGAATTTTGTCTTTATTTTTCAAAGAACTTCGTATTTGTTATTCAGTTTCCGTTAACTGGAACTACGAAGCGAAGTCACCTGCTTTTTAACAAAGAATGGTATGAAGTTACATTTTGATATTTTGTGACGCCACCAATTTTCTCCACTATATTGCCAAAATATTTTGAGCTTTGCGGTTTCCATTTTTGACGTCTTCGTTGCTCTAGTTCTCATTTTTTCTCAACGTTGGTGTATATCTTCCGAGAATGTGTATTATGTTCTTCTTAAAAGCCTAGTATGTGTTCGAAGTAGGATATCCTTTCTGATTATTTCTTCCTTTGTTTATTCTCGCTTATGTAGGTCCAGTCACTTTGTTGGTCACCAAAGGTGACTAATACCGCAAAATTGTTCCTGTTCAAGTCATTAGTCAACTTATTTTTGTGGGTTAATTGAACAGACAGACTTAATTACTACTTAGAATCTCTGTTTTGTCCGGCAAAATTTGATATTGATTTAAAATTTGAAATTGAATAAAACTCGGAGGTTTATTTGATATTGATTTTTTAGCTTGATTTTTATTCTTTACCTAAATCTTTTGCTGAAAAATCTTTACTTGTATACATGTCTATCTATATTTGAGAATCCATTAAGTATCCTCGAGGATCCATTATTATTTTATTTTCTTTTATCTTCATTTGCAGACAATCCAAAAATGTGGATGTGCTGGGTCAGCACATTATGAACGAGCGCATATTTTCGAGCCTCCTTGTGTTCAAAATTTCCAAATCATATTTTTGGTGACGGAAGGGAACCAACTATCAAAGCTGTATAACGAAACAGAGGTATTTATGATTTTAGTAGCGAATCCTAAATTTGCGCATTTCTTCTAAATTTTTGCAAAATTTTTGATAGTTCTCGGACAAACCGAATACAAAATATGAAAGAGCTTTCATTGTAGTTTCCATTTTGTCATGCTATCACTCAGGAGGACTGACATTCGGAATACTATTCAAAAATTTTCATAGTTCAACATTTCTTACATAACACTTAAAAATCGCTTTTGAGCATATGGTGTTACCAACCATCCAACTGGTCCAATCTTTAACTAATTTTTAGGCTCATTCTGAACTAACAAAACGCACCTCACAGAATCCTTTTTAGCAAAAGTTTCGAAAGAGCAGAAGTTGGCTCAAAAATGATTGCAAGAAAATAAGGTAAATTATTTAACCGATTCCAGTTCTGGAACTAACGTAGCGTTTTGTGTAATGATTAAGTATGTCAAAAAATTTAACCTACAAAACTTAATGGATTCTTACATGGATCGAATCTGAGATTTGAAAAAGAGTGTCAATTATCTAAATACCAAATATATGCTAAAATTAAACGGATATCTCGTGGGACTCAACTTACTACTGATTAAGGCAAGCTGGCGACTTTTATCCAGATATTCTTGTGTCGTTTTCCCAAAATTTTGAGCAAATACAATTGTCATTTTCTATCGATTCATATAAAAATTTAAACGATATTGAAATTCATATAAAAAGGACATCGGAAATGTACTGAAATTGCTAGTCAAAAACAGTCACTTTACCATTTAACTTTGCAATTTGAACGTTATTTTGTTAGTGACCCTATTCAGCTGAAAAATCTCTGCAATTGATTGTAAAAACGGACGTTACGCAAAAAAAGCAGGTAACGCGCGGAATTATAGTCCGTTGTATAAAGTTGAAACACTAGCTAACTCTTCAATTTAAAGCACGCAGACATCGTTCTATTGCTGTTCATATACTTGATTAGAGTTTTTCGAACAATCGCTGCGTTTCAATTTCATGAAAGAGGACCACGAAGATCCCAACAAGTATCCCACCTCAATTAATCCCCAGCTTTTCATAATCTTCTAAAACAATTTCATTATCTTCTAAAAGAAATCAGATATTTTGATAACAGGCTGTTCAGTAAAACAATGCATGTTTAGAAAAACGTTTTTAGTCATCGACTCTCTATACTTCACGGAGTTCATCAGAAGTAGAACATATAACAACTTGCGTTACAGATACCTTTCCTGATATTTCAAAGGCATTTGATTCCATAAATCACAAAATATTGGAAATTAACATAGCGTCACGAGGTTTTAGGGAAAAGCTACAAAATATCGAATCAGAAGTTTCCTTAAAAACCGAAGATCTGCTGTCACACAAGGCTCTATCCGATGAACAAGGTCCTCGACAGAAAACAGTGGATCCGCATCTTTTTAATTTATATATCAACGATATGCTCAAAACTGTTGATGAGAAACGGAGATCAAAAAGTATGCCGACGAAAAGGTCACTTTAAATACTGATACCCATATTTGAAGATGTAACGAAAAGTACAAACTATTGTCTCTTTCAAGAACCATCAACTTAATGCGAACGTATCGAAAAATGAATTCACGATGCTGGAAAAAACAATGCCAAAAAACTGTTTTAACTACGATTCGAAATAACTAAGAACTTTTAGCAAATAGGTGTACACGTGTCCAAGAAGAAGAATTAAAGCGCATTCCATAAAAGAGGGTCATGAGAAACAAGTCAACCAATCCCGAGCGAAACTCTTTGTCACAAATGTTTCCAAATTGTGTTAAATGATAGTGTTGGGTCACTTATTTTATTGAACCATCATAATTCAAGCAACTGAGGAAAACACTGCTTTATCATTGCAAAACCAACTAAATTTGGCACAAATTGGAAAATTTTCGGTCACAAACACGAAACTGTTTGCTGTGTAATAATAGGTAATCCAAGAGAACGAATTGAATCAATAGGAATTTAATCACGTAGCAATAGAATTAACTCTTAATTACAAATCTAATCTTTCGGATGTTGTTAACAAGAGATAAAATGAAAGTTTTGAATTATCTCTTATACGTAAGGCCCAACCGATAAAATGGCAAAGCGCGTAAGAGCGCGTTTGACTGAGTGGACAGGTGCTGTCTAACCTAATATGAGCATACAGCATTTGTACAGAGTTTTAAGCCATTGTAAATATCTAGTAAATCCATACAATTATAATACGTAATTAGTGGTTAGTTCCTTAACAAAAGATAAGTAGCTATATATATAAATATATAGGTTACGTACTGCACCACATTTCCCTCACAGCGAGAAAATTTTAGTAACGACAGGTAGTAAAATTTTAAAGTTTTGATTTGAAGATCAACAAGTAGACCCTCCTATGGGTCTTTATCTTCTACATTATCTGAACCCCTCGCTCGAGTTTCTGTTAGTCTCCTGGTCAACTTTTTTGATCCCAGGATTAACTCTCTTGACTCTTTTGAGCTTTCCATTGCAGCCCTCCTTCTGTCATCGATCAACACCTCATGGCAACTCTATCTTCCCGGTGAGCCCCTCTAATACTGATGTGTTCACCGACAAGCTGCTCTGTGTTTCCAAAATATTTACAGTCACTCCGTACCTTTCTACTCCCTTTCTGACTCTTGCGCTCCTCCACTTCACCCTCTCTACTTGTTGACTAGCTCCATTCAATTTTTACAGTTTCCGCCTGCTGATTACTTTTGATTTCCTGTTGCTACGCTAGCTAAGTCTCTGTCAGCTGGTAACTCCGTTTCCACTGCTAGAATGTCCTCTTGTGTGGTTGCATAATCTGCTCTCGAAGATTATGCCCTTTGTCTACTTATTTCATTGAATACTTGTGTGCTCCCTCCTGTCATTTGTAGATTATGCTGCTAATTTCCCCCTTATCCATCTGCGTTATTTGTCCCCTTTTCGCAGCTTTAGATCCCTGTTTTGCTGTCCCTTTTTGTTTTCTGGTTCCAATTTTTCCCTCTATCTTCTTTTGTAGGTCCCTATTATATTTAGCAGTCTCTTTGCCAATAACGCTTTAACCTCTGCATCCCACGTTGCCCTGCTATCTTTAACAACTGAACATAGTTGACGTCTTCTATGAGCTAAATCAGAGAGTTCAATTATTCTTTGCTTGTTCCCATCTAGCTGAGTCTCAGGAAATTTCCTTGGAGTTTTGTCTGTAGAGGATGAGTCATGAATGTTAAGGCTTTCATCTGCTGTCTCCTCATATTGACCAATTTTCGTCGTCTGAGCTTACCCTTCTCTTCCATACATGTTTGTTGTCCTTTTTCCTTTTGTGACAGTAGCGTTTTACCACCCACCGTCAAGTCAACCTACCATCTATTTTTTTTATTATATCCCAGTTTAAATTATTTCTATTTGGTTTCGTTGATATATTTGTTAATGGAGAATTGTGTTTTCCCGAAGTGACAATTAAATGGAGTCAGACATAATGATCTTCGTTTAGATACAAGTAATTGATTCATGGTTCCAAATACTGATTCAACCAAAATAAATTCTCATTCAAGAGAAAAGCTTCCAGATTTCGCAGTGAAAATGTTCCAAACTATTTTTGTCTTTGCAGTTATGTCAAAAAATTTAAGAGAAAAGCTTCCAGATTTCGCAGTGAAAATGTTCCAAACTATTTTTTGTCTTTACAGTTATGTCAAGTAAACCACCTGCAAGACTTGAAAAGCTTCGTTGGCCAGTAATGACCGTTAAACTCAGAAAAAGACAATATTCAAAAATTTTGAAAACAAACTCACAATTTAACAAAATCTTGTTAAAATTCAAGATATTGACATCTTCAAAACCATTTCACTGTCTCAAAAGATTATACAGTTTTCATATTTCAAGCTTTATTTTCACTGGCTCACAAAGATCCATAAACTTGGAACATAATAATTTTCCGAAAATTTGAAAAAAATAAATTTTAAAAAATGCTAATGCTGGAGTCATTAAAACATTGATAAGCATTTCATTATCTCTAGAAACTATGCAGCCGTATATTATCAAACCTTGGAGGAGGTCCCTAGGATCCTGGTTCCGGAAAAACGATGAAGAAAATAAAAAAGCGAAAAACTTGAAAACATTTCAAATACTTTTGAAAAATTGCTGTTATTAAAATCTTGAAAAACATTCCATTACATCTAAAGCTATGCAGTAACCTATGATCAAAACCTAGAGGAGTTTATGTGGCTGTTGAAGCTGGAGAAACCTATAAAACACAAAATTTTAAAAACAAACAGGAAATTGCAACTTGCATAAAAAAATGCTATAATTTGTGATAACAAAAGTTGAAAACAAACCCATGGCGAAACAAAATTTTCCAGTAATTGATTATCAAACCCTAATGGAGATTTTCTATTATGCTGAAAAACTTGAATAATGACAATAAATGTCGAAAAAATTGAAAACTTGTTTCAAATTTTTTTTTAAAAATGCTAAAATTCGTGGTGTTGAAATCTTGAAAAACAGTCCATTACATATAGAAACCACTCAGTAACCTATTGTGCAACCCTAGAGGAGGTTCCTCGGCTTTACAGGCTGAGAAACCTGAAAAACGACAAAATTTTCAAAAAACTTCAAAATGCAAGTTTATCAAAAAAAAAAATGCAAAGATTTGTCATATTAAAAAATTGAAAGGTATTCCATGGCAAATAAAATTTTTTCAGTAACTTATTATCAAACCCTTAAAGACATTTTTCGGCCCCTGCGTCTGGAAAGACGTGAATAAAGAAAAACAAAAAAAAATGAAAAAATTTGCACGTTTTGTCAAAAAAATGCTAAAATTCGTGATAATAAAATGTTGAAACCATTCCACTACCACTAGAAACTATGCAGTCACCTTTTTTAGAACACTAGAGCAGGTTCCTTGACTCTTAGGGCTGAAAGAACTCAAAAAATGACAAAAAATTTTAAGAAGCTTGAAAAAAATTGAGAAAATTATTATAAAATTGCGTGTTTTTAGCGATCAGTTGTTCGTCAGTAGCCACGGGGAGGGTGGGCAATAGTGGGGTTGGGGCAACAGCGCGGTGGAAGGGGGGCAATAGTGGGGGGGGGTCAACAGTGGGGTGTCTTCAACCTCTAAGAACCGCCCTTCACACCATAAGTATAAGTCTCCAAAACAGTTTGAGCTGAAACAGAGCTGAAGGGCTTTAAGAGCACTCAATGCCCGCTAGGCGCTACCTGATTATCCCATTTTCGAGGACGAAAAGTCAAAAGCGTCAGACAAAAAATCGGCCAAGCGAAAAATCGCATAAAAAAGACCGACAGGACTAATATAATTGCTACAAACTTAGTTTGAGAGCAATTAAAAACAAACACTATCCAGGTATGGAAAAAATTCAGCTGAAAGAATATAAAACTCGTTCACTGGGATGACCATCCTAGACTGAAACGATCTACCGATATTATCAGGATAAGATGAGAAAAAAACAAACTTTATTTCAAAACTGAACGGTCATTTTTTCTGTTTAATTACGAATCGAATTGCTTGTTTATGAAAACCGACTTGTGCATCATGGTGGGACTTTCAATTAAAAACTATGAGCACGCAATTTGCTAGGTTGACGCGTTCATCTATCCAATTTGTATTCTATTCAAAGCAAAATTGAACTTGTGTTTACACTGCCATGTCATTGAAACTTGTACATATTCCTTTAACTCGGAATTCAATTAAAAAAATATTGAACAAAAATATTTTCAAATCGAGTGTTTCTGGACACTAGCAATAAAGGCTGACTAGAGCCACAACAGGTGGACGGACACTGTATTAAGAGCTACAATTTCTGCGAACCCGATCTTAATACAGAGCGTTCCTCTTGTTCAGGTTCTAGAGTAGTAACATTTACACCATGGAAGATCGGGGGGTTGTCATCCCATGTAAGAGATAGGGTTGTCCTGAGGACAACCCTACCTTTTGCATTGGGAAGGACAACCCAACCCGATACATGCGCTATGACAACCCAACCATTTGCATGGGATAGGACAACCCAACCTTTTACATGCAGGGACAGCTCCCTTTCGGCCGAATTATTATCCAAACCTATTCCCCCTCCATTTCCCGCTTTTGAAAGAATTATTCAGTTTATGCCGAATTATTATCCAAACATTCCCCCCCTTTGAGGGAATTATTTATTCTTATCAAAGAGTGAAATATTTAGACTTATCAGAAAGACTGGATATAAACTGTGAATTTACTGTAGAATCAAACCACGCAATTTGCTCAAATCTAGCAATTGAAATTTAGCTAAACAACACAAACTTGGGTTGAGAAATTGAACCAAAACTGAACACAAAATCTGTACAATCGAAAGGTTAAAATCACGATAAAACGCGTTGTTACTGAAACCAATGTTAAGCACGGGTAGGTTAGAGTTTTGAAATGGGTTTTGAACAAAAATTGAGCCATTTTTAACGAAAAATTACAACAAAATTAGCACAAAATGAAGGAAAAAATGCAAATATTTAAATCTTTTGAATTATTATAGGGAAAATATATACAAATGGGGATATAATAGAGTAGGTTAAACACTTTTAATTGAAATATAAGTCATAAAACACAATCTTAACAGTTACAGACGTAAAAATAAGGCTGAAAATTGTTGTTTTTATGTGCGTCGCCCCCTTTTACAAGGTGGTATTGCTTCTTCCTCTTCCGAATCGGTTATTTCTCTTCCGTCCTCAGATTCAACAGCTTCATAATCTATGAATGGACAATTGATTGGAGATTCTTCGTCGATTACTGCCTCGAAATCGACATTATCGTCACTATCCAAGTCCGATTCGTTTATTATTCTGTTGAATCTGGGATCAGGTGGCTCCCAACTTTCAAGGGCAGGATCGGGAGGCTGCCAACTTTCAGTAGAAGCAGGGAGCGTGCTGTCGGACTCATTATCGGTTTCCCATTCTTGCCCAAACAGATCCTCGATTTCATCTTGCGTCGGTGCATCCCACTCTGGATCACTTTCAAGATCAGTGGCTTCAATTGCGTCGGCATGACCGTACGGCAAAGTTTTTATACCGCCCTCAAGAATGAAACGTTTGTCATCGAAGAAACTCAGGGACAGTTTATTGATTGAAACAGTCTGTAGAACGTGACGGTCTGATACAATTCTGTTGTTCGGTGTTCGTAGTGTGCATGAGAGGAACAGAGCGTCTTTGTATTTCTGGTACGTTAATTGTTCCCTGGCAGCTCTGGTAACACCTTTTGCAGAGATTTTTCGGGAATCTAAAAACAAAAAAGTTGCGAAAAATTTTATCAATTTGTCCTCAGAAAGTTTTTCAAAGAAATGCTTGCTTGCTTCTCTTAAAGTTTAGTGTGATGTATGTGTGATAATGACTAACCATAATAACACCAAAGTTATAAATGAACATAAACCTGTTTTACCTGTTGAAGTTATGGAATATAATTTCGGCTTCAGCGAAACAAACTCGTCGATGAGTTTTCCGGCGAATTCATCTTTGTATTTGAGAACGACGAGTTTGTTGTTGTTGTTGAAAAGTTGATGCTCCTTAGGGTAATTTGAAAAATCAAACTCCGACAAAATATTGGGTTTTGCTGCTAATTCCTTGTAGAAATCGTCAGATCGAATTTTATATAACAGACTGGCTGTATCAGAATATAGCAGGCGACAATCAAAATGCGGCTTCATTATATTATAGTGAAACCTATACGTTTGAAATTTAGCTAATTCTAGAATTGTCGCGCCAACAATTGTTGGCTCATCCCAATAGATTTTCTTTGGGTCGTGCGTGATAGCAGCTAAATTTTCGCCGAAAATTTTGAACGTCTTGAAGGTAAAGCGTGAGACATTCTGGAGCACTTGATCTGCATTCTGCGCTAAGGTAAGTTTCATTCTCCTTCTTTTTGACTCACAGGTTTTTCCATAAGCGCTATTGTTCATCAGTTTGAACAAATTTTCTGCGAATTTGTTCCTCGCGGTCTGTCTTTTTTCCGTGTTTAGTCTGATATATGGCTCCATCCAGTTTTCTTGCGAAAATTGTAGCACGCTATGTACCCTTTCAACAATCAGACCAAGTTGTACATAAAGTTGAAGATTCCGGTAATGGAGCGTGTACCGCTTTTTGTCCGTAACGGTTTGTAGTAGCTTGGGGACAGATGACCGCGGCATGTTGACATTGAATTTCAACTCTCTCTGGTAAGTGCTCAACCACTCATCGGGTACTATTTCCTTTGTTGGCGCGAGAGGGAAATCACGATGGATGTCTCGTATATTGTGTGGGTACGTTAAATCTAATTCAAGGATGTAACCTATGGGAGAATCGGTTGGTGTATTGAGTACCTGCTCGAGTGGGACTTCCACCAGCAAAAAGTCACCAACGGGTAGATGTTCTGTTTTCATGATGCCACCATACAAGTTGTTAGCATCTATTATGAAACCAAAAGTCGACTCGAGCGCACTGTCGTAATTCTCCATGCACTTGTAGTTCGCCTTGAAGTAACGTTCATCGTACACTGAGGCGAGACCTCCTCTAATCATATTCTCAACAATTTCCAGATGTTCTCGATTTGTCAACAATTGAATATGGGCCCGGCAAATTTTGAGAAATGAATCACCAGCGAGGTTTGAGGCACTGTAGTGATGTGCACAGTCCAGTCCATAGGTGTTCATACACAGTCTCCAAAATTCTTCAAACACGCACGCAAGCAAAAGTGTATCGCACTTGAGATATAAGTTATGGTAGTCTTCAAGGTTACGACATTGAAAAGTCTCGAAAACAGTTCTTGCTTTTTGTAGTTCTTCCTCTGTAATTTGCAATTTTCCATTGTCTAAGCTGTTTTTGCACTTTTCGAGTGGAGGAAGTTGTGTTTCTGCGAACTTTGAACGGTCAGTCATGTACGAATAGGGGTATATTCCTTTCTCTTTAATCAAACTTAGAGCATCAACTGACTGATCGCTATCGAACATTGAATCGAAAATTGCGAAAGCCGAAGCGGGTAGGTTTGCAACTAACTTTTCAAGGGATGTAGTTAAAAACTTGAAAAAATCGATGAAACGTAAATATTTGTAAACTTTTCTGACTTTTCCATCTCTCCCCGTGACAATTTTGATTAGGACACCGAACGTCATCGATATGTACTTCTCATCTGTAGATGGGATAACGCTTATTGTTGTTGATGGCTCAATTTCTCGAAGTGCCAAGCATACGTGGTGAAGGTCGTAGTTAGCGATGTTGTGACCAATTACGGGAGTGAAATTGATTGTGCGTCTTATCCAGTTGCACTTTTCATGAGCAAGACCAAGGAAATCCCCGCGGTTGTGGCAATGGTCCAAAACTTTTGTATCTTTGGGTCCGAAAGGTTCTTCACATATCCAACACTCAACTGTACTACTTCGATTTGGTACTTGTCCCAGATATATCGGAAAGCGTCTCTTTGCATAGTATACTTCTCGCGCCATCTCATGTAGTTTTTTAATAAAATTTGTCATGCAGTTTTCGGAGCTGTCGATAACGAATTCTTTTGCTGTTGAAAAACCGTTCTCAATCAAAGATAGAGCAAAGCCGGAGGGTATGTGTTGTTCGATAACTTCAGTTGAAGATGCGTCTGGATTAGCTGGACAAGATGAGACTGGCATTAGAAGCGACTCAAAGTCGAAGTAAATAGTAAATGGAGCAAACCACGGGCCTTAAAATTTTTGAACCGGAAAGAATTTTTATCATTGCCGGGCATCTTTATTGTTGCTGGTGCATGGTTTCGACATGCATCATCGTGAACTTGATGTTGCTCTTCAGAGTGGGGAAAAAGCAAAACAGTTCCTGCACAGACGCAAGCTGTTTGTGAACTGTTTTTATTTCACAGTGCATACCTGTTTAATGAGGTTATTGATAAAAACATAATGATGTACATCTTCGTTAAACAGGAGTAGAAGATCCATCGTTGGTTCGATGTTTCTGTTATTAGAAACGTACATAGGAAGGAGGTCTCCTTTTGAAAATTGAAATACGTTGACCTGCACGTCATTCATGATTTCGAACTGATGTATATCGTGAAAGAAGAATCCAACCACTTCCATTAGATGCGAACACGAAGAGGACAGTAAGCATCTTTTCCACCATGTGAAAAAACGTTTCGTTAGACAATCGATGATGAACAGGCGTCATTTCAGAATTGGCGTAGATATCAATATCCGATGCTTCTCCGTTTCGCGCTCCTCTTTATGAAGTGATAGTTTCGCACTGAATTGAACTTTTTGTGGACCTTCGTTCAATGTTTTTTGTTCTATAATGTCATTGATTTCATCTCTCTGAGCAGTCATGAAATCGAGAAGGCCAACGGTGCTGTTACTATCTACAATTCGATAAGACTGGAGACTCTTTCTAAAGGCTGACTCTGTGAGGGTACCTCGTTGTTGTTGTTGTTGTTGTTGCTGCTGTTGTTGACCCTGTTGATGCACAATTGGATTGACAACTCTCGAGTTGTCAAGAACAGGTAACACGTTTTGTTTTCTGATGTGTTTGTTAAAGGAGTTTTTGTCGTTGAAAGCAAGATTACAATAATGACAAAGATTTGTAAATCTGCCATGGCAGTCAGAGACGCGACTTTGAATTTCAGATAATTGACGGCCAGTAACTGGACAAATAAACAGCGGTATACGGGTATACCTTTCTCGTCAGCATGAACAGTGCGTTCATGACGAGCACGGTTACTTTTGTTGCTGTAAACGTTGTCACAAAAGTTACACTTTTCTGGCATTTTCAAGATAATTGTGAACAAACGGTTTATCAATGCAAGAGTTCTCAAATATGGCTGATTTCAATCTTAGCTCACTGTTATGCAGTGCAAAGTTTGAAAGTTTCCGCGCGCAAATTTGAATTTGAAATTAGCCAATCAAATTGAAGTAAACTTGAAAGCGCGCCAAAAATCAAATTCAAACCTAAAAATGACTATCACTCAGTCAAAGCAGAGACAGAAGTTAAACAGGCAGATTGAATGTACCTTCCATTTTTATGGTTTTAATATACAATTAAGAATAACTTTAGTAAAAGTTGAAAATTTCGAAATCGATAAAGTTTTTGTTTCATGTCGCGGAAGCATGCATGCTAAGGAGCATATAAAGGCATTTACACTAAGGGTCTATATTAAGGTATATCATAAAAGAAAACAAGTCCTGGAGTCAACAAGGCTATTAGGAAACATCAGTTGAAACTGCATCGAAAGCCGAGTTTTTTCAAATGACTTTGACCTTTAAATAAAGGACTTTACCAGGGGCTCATGTGTTGACAAATATGACTAAGAAGCATAGGAGGACCTCTTTGTTGATGGAGTGTTCCTTTATGTAACTTTTGTGTAAACAATTGAAAGAAAACATCACTTTTTTAAAATTTTCAATTTTTTGATCAAAAGGATTAAGGGGATTAGGCTTTTTCTCCAAGAATAAAGAAAAACGTTATAAGTATGTTACTTCATCAGCTCTCTAACAGGTTCCCATTACAGAAAAACTTCTGTTTAGTAAGGGTAAAAATGTCTCCTTCATGTTAAAAAATTGCATTTTTTCACTTTTAGGGATTAAGAGGGATTAGCTAAAATAACAAAAGAAAAAATGCAAAAAAAACCATGTTGCAGTAACTTTTTTAACCTGGAAATTCTGAGATCTTTGATAGCGGGGACAATTGTCCATCGTATGAGCCTATCCCTGTTCATTTGAGATAAATTTTTCATTGCTTTCGGATCATTACAAAAAAACCTTTTGTAATTTTTGTAAAAATTGTTGAAAAAATTGCTGTTTTTGATAGAAAGGTGGTACCTGTTACAGGGATCAATAGCATGCTACTCATTGACATCATCGCTAAGTTACTCTCGTGTACGACGATCAAGAGTTTCAGCTGATATAAAGCAAAAAAAAAAATTTGAGTTCAAGAAAAACGGTCAAAATATTTATGCAAAGAATACAAATTTGAAAGTTTTAATTTTGTTTAGTGAAAACAGCAAAAAAACAAACACTGGACCAATCTCACTAGATTGTCAGCGCCGGGAAAAACTCCTTGTATTACCACAAAATACACCAGAATGACAATTTCAGTTGTTAACCACTTTGTTGAATTTTTGATTCGCCCTTTATATTCAAAGTTTCTTTGCAAACTTTTCCTCCAAACAAGAGCTCTTCACTGCAAACCTAATTGATGCAAAGGTATTCTTTGGTTTCCTGATTAATTGTCGTTCTTTCTCTTAATAGTTATCGTTTTCGTTAAATACTTCATTTTTTCTTTCAAAAAATTTCATTTTCATGAAATATGATTTGAACAAACCTTAAAACATTAAATAGACAAGTCTAATAACTAAAGAGCGGTAGAAATCTTTTTTGTTGAATGAGTTTGCTCAACCAATTTCAATTTCCTCCAAGTGCTTTTATTTGTGTTCATTTGGGACATGATTGAACTTGTTCAATTCCTTATGAAAAGTTTGAAGAGCTTTATTGTGAATTAAGTCTATATCAAAAATTGTACAAAGCCAATCAACACAATTGAATGAATGTCAGATACAAAATTGAATGAATGTCATATACACAATGATTGAGCAATCTAAAGCACGCATACATTTATAGTTTTAGTTTTTAGTTTTAAATATCAAATATTTCCATCAGGTTGCTTTCTGGTCTTCGTTTTTTAGGAGCCGCACAAACTTGCGGTGTCTCACCGCTTTCCGGCGTTTCAAATAAGGCTGAATTCGATTGCTTTGGTGTATGAAAACTTGTCCCGGATAGAATGTTCAAGTCGAAATCTTGGTTTCCGTTGCAAGCTGAAAAATTTCGTTGATAACTTTTACTGATTTCCGCAAACAGGGATGGGCTAGGAGTCGGTGTAACTGTAGGACTATGGTCCACTGCAGGCGTCACTGGCTCACTTGCCGGAGAATCGGGCGCAGACTTAAGTCGCCACATATCTGCTAATTCGTCGCATGCTCGATAAACTCCGAGTTGATTTTCACAAAGTGGAACACACTCACAATCGTAGCGATAGAATATCCTACGCACTTCGTCTGTCAAGGTATCATAACAAAGCAGGCGTAGTTTTGGGAGGCAATAGCCCACCCGAAGTAATAATGCTGCTCTCAGAAGGCTCCGTTTTGTTAGGTAGAGCTCCAATTGCATTGATAAAGAGTTTTGGAATTAGACAATGCTTGTATACTGTCCAAACATCGCCAATTTTTTTCTGTTGAATCAAGACGACAAAGTTTTTGTACAATGTCTGATAAACAAGAGTTCGTTCGCAAGAAAATGCAGATTCAGAAAGAATTTTAACAGACATTATAATAATCAAAATATAACAGAACACTAGTAGAGAATGAAATTGTTTAGCAAGAGGAACCAAAAGGTTTCAAATAGAGATTGACTGTTAAGAGCAAAGGAAATGAACGCAATAATTTTAGTGGTGAAAATACGTTTTTAACACACCGCTTATCTAGGATCACATTTGTTCTTAGTTTCTACTTAATATAACGTAGAAACCAAGATAAATTTGCATTGCAATTCTTATCTAGGTTAACATCTGTTTTGAATTTTCTGTACGTTCCCACTAAATTCGACGTTTTATTCACGTCATACCTAGGGCCACATCTGTTTTTAATTTTCACGTGTTATAACGTTATAACCAAGTTGAATTACATTGGTCTCATTTCTTATCTAGGTTAACATCTGTTTTGAATTTTCTGTACGTTCCCACTAAATTCAACGTTTGCTTTTACTCACGCCACACCTAGGGTCACATCTGTTTTTAATTTTCATGTGTTATAACGTTATAACCAAGTTGAATTACATTGGTCTCAATTGCATTTAACATCTGTTTTGAATTTTCGGCACGTTCACGCTAAATTCAATCTGTGGTCGTCACACCTAGGGTCACATCTGTTTTGTGGTACCACCAACCATTTCAGTAGGGAAACCTTATCTAAGGTCACATCTGAAATTAATTATGCAATCCAAAGTGAATGCAAGAGACAGAGTCAAGTACGCCATAGGCGTACTTGACTCTGTATTCACATGTCAGCTGGATTTAATTAGACCAAAATGACTACACTGGTTTAATCCCAGCTTGCCGCCGCCATTAATTTGAATCTTTACACATTAGAATACTTGAATGTGATAAAAACAAGTTGCACACTATGCCTTTCACTTCCACTAAAGATACAGAATTTGGAGATTGTTATTTTGATATTTCCAAAACTGATAAGCGTTTAATAAGGGCAACCCTGAAAACTTATGAAAGGACAGGAACGTATGTGTTTCTGAAACTGTTTAAAAAAGCAGCAGAGGAATACGAGTTTGAACAGAGAATTTCGTTAACTCTGCAAGAATTCGGGAGTTTGGTCAATACGGCAGAGAAGATACTTGAATCAGAAGAAAAGTCAGCAGAAGACTGTTCAACAAAACCGCCACCAAATAAAAGGCCGAAGCTCGAGAGCAATGATGGTGGACGCAATATATGAACGTTCTCCAAGTTATTTCAAACAATTTCAGAAACAATTTAGATTCAAAATTGTTGATCAAAAGCCAACAGACATTACGAGTTTGATTAATTATGCAGTTTGTCCTCACTTTGAGTCTGAGTTTTGCCAAATAGCAACTAATCATTTTCACCTTTTGATTGATAGTTCAACTGATATTGGCTCTACAAAGCAAAACAAATCTTTTGCTGTCCCCTGTCTTTTCACAACTTTCAAACACCTATTTTCAATTTTCTATGTTTCCATATTCTTCAAAACTGGAAACGAATGGAGAAGTATTTACAAAGTTGAAGTTAGCCGTTGACTTCAATGACAAAACAGCAGAAAAAATTGACCCAGCAACGGTTTACAAACGTCTTCCAATTTCAAACACAGCAAAGATGTTGACGACGACAAAGACAACAACCACGAAAACTACAGCACAGAAAACAATCCACAATACCATCTCAGCAGGAACCGGCCATGAACAAACTCAAACTGATCAAATTTGTACAGAAACTGTAAAACGAGTTGAAAACATTTTAAGTGGTCCTCATTCTGGTGCTTTTTGTAAAGTTATGGACATATTTGTGAGTGGTTATGGAAAATTAGATATTGATTCTGAGTTACTATTTGTTCGTCTTGTATTTGAAAAAAATTTTGAAAAAAAATTTATTTAACAGATATTAAAACATCATATGAAGTGCAAAGCGAAGCAATTGAACATCATTAATTTTTACAATTTGTCTTTCACTAAGTATAACATGCGCAATATAAATACAAAAAAGTCCACACAGTTCTGAGTTTTGATTCTGAATTGGTTGATGTTCAAGAAATTGACAAATTTGTGCATTAGTGTCAGAGAGTCTGCGATATAAGTCTCCATAGGCAATAATCGATTGTCCCAAGGGGTCTGCAAAAATAATTTTATTGTTTCGATTACATAGAAGAAGCCAGTGTGTACCAGGGTTGTTCGAGGGCGAAGCATTTACGATGAGAAAACTATTTTTGGGGAATTTTTAGGAGAAGTTGTTGGCAGCGAATACACCACAAAATTTGTATTTCAGTTTTCTACATTTTTGAAATAGGTCATTGATGTCATCTTCATCCATTAGTTGGTTAAAATGTGATTTTTTGAAACCCGGCGCGCAGAATCCACAAAAATTGTGCTAGCTTTTTCGCCAATAATGATTATTTCAATATTGTTGGGCAAGGCAGCCGAAAAGTTCAGCTCGATCGAAATTGAGCAAATTGTTATGAATAAAATCGTGAGAAGCTTGTTGAGTACTGGTCAAGTCAAAAACCATAATAAAATGGTTTGGGTAGTCCGTCAAACTTATGCCATGACCATTTTCAATATAGGCTAAGTCTGATATTGTATTGAAGTAAAGACGTTTGTCATCATTTGTTGATATTGGACTATCAGCGACTGGCATTCCATTTCGATAGATATAAATCTGTTCCAAATCAAATTTTCGGAAATGAAATGGATTCTGTTTGTTGTTACCGAGAAAAGCTTCGTGTGTTCAGACATAAAGCCAGTCTTCGAATTGGTTCCCTGGCAAATATGTCTTCTTGTTTCCAGCTGTGAAGACCAGTAGAAGCCAAAAATGTTTTTGTTAGGGTTTCAAGGTACGGATAGGAAGCCGGGCTAGTAAGCAAAGTTTTTTCAATGGCGTGACACGACGTCATCGTTCAAAGTCATCTTGCGCACATACAAATTTGCTTCGACAATTTTCACTTTATAATGCTTAGCGGCATCATCTGACATAATAACAAAGTCATCAATTGATCTTCGAAAAGCAATCGGAAGAGTTACACCACTCATTAGATGCCTGTCATGTGTGAAAAAGTCGACTGCAACCTTTCCGTAAAACGTGCATTCATTTGACTGTCTGACTAAAGTTTTTCTTCTATTTACTTCAGTAGTTGATAAGGCTCCCAGATTTTCTTCATACGAGTAGCCTTGACAAGCTAACCAAGTGTTTTTTGCGTCTTTGTTATGTGAAAACTCAGTCTCAATAAAACTTTTGTGAGCATAATTTCCATTTGCATTCGATATTTTTAGTCCGTTGGCTGACACTGTGTAGTCAGAGAACAGTGAATGCAGCACATTATTGCAAAAGTAGGGAGCGTCAGTTTTAGTCACATCTGCAGCAGCTGTACCGTCATATTTTAAATTTGCTTCGGACGACTGAACAATTTTACATTTGACTTCGAGGAAGATTTTTTGTAAATCAATGAAGTTGTTTCTATCGCCAGCAACTTCAAATTCCAACATTGGACCATTGGGGCTATACACCGGGCCCAGTTTTTGACAAAAACTTCCATCGAATGTTAGTAAGAGGGATGGTTTCTCGAACAGATCGAGGGAACTGTGAGTTGCCTCAGATGGTAATAAATTAGCGATCATCTTTCACTGTTGCAAAAAAATCTGATCGACTTCTTTTTGGAGCTCTTGACTTAGAAATGAATGAGGTTTTACGCTTTTTTGTTAATTTATTTGAACGGCTTCCAATTTGTTTCCTTGGTCGTTGTTGTCGCGCTCGTCCTGTTTGTTTTTTAATAGTGTTTGAGACTGTGTTTTTCAAGGCTTGTTTTGGTGACTTTTTCTTTGAGACTACATCTACAAGTTCGGGAACACCCTGTTTTAAAAGCTCTCTCCCGATACGTTTTGCAGCCGGTAGAATAAAACGTTGAGCCAACGGTAAAGCAACGCGTCCAAATCCCGCTGCTAAAGCCCCAAATCCACTTCCCCTTTGTCTATAGTGTCCGAAGAAGAGCGGCAAAGATGTTACCTGATTGGCATATTAGGAATCCATGCTAGTCAGAAAACTTTTTGAATTGTAAAGTTAAAATAACTTTACCTGTTCCCGAAAAAGGAACCAATTGTCCTGTCTCAGTGCGAAGCTCAATTGAAATTGATTGTATAGTGTTTGATAACAGTTTTTTATAGTCTAAATTTGAAAAAACAATTCGATGTGTTGGTTCAAGTTCACACACGCTACCGTTTTTCAGACGTTGTTTTCAATCAATGACACGCAATAACGGAGCTTTTGCATCACCCACATACTGATACTCAATGTTTGTGTAAATGAATATCAGGTGCTTTCCCGCGCATAGATCAGCAGGAAATTCTCCAAAGTATGCTTTTGTCTCATCACTCTTCATTAATCTATTTGATGTAACTGAATCCATTTTGTAACCAATGTGTACACCGCGTCCATCTGGAATTCCAGTAAAGCCCACAATGCTAGGTACTTCCTCACTAGGAAAAGTGATTCCTTCATATTTACCAAAAATTATTTCGTATTTTCCAGTACTCTTGATTTCTCGAAACGAAAAATTGGGTAATCCAACTGTTCGCTTGATAGTACCCAGAAGCTGATTAACATTGTCAAAATTGCCAGTCATGAAGGACAGTTTTTCTCCATTGTAAGGCCGAGAAATGACACTAGCATCAGACAAAATTTTTTTGCGAGTCTTCGTATCCCTTAAGACTGTATGCTATTAAATCTCAATTCACGACGAGCTCAATTTTTGTCGGAAAAATTATTTCACTAAGAGCCACTCTCCAGTCACCAGAGAGTTGAATTTCATCATTGAAAAAATTGCGAAAAGAAGCCAGAGTGTTTGACCCAAATATTTGCATAGAAGCGGATGAAATAACATGCACAGTGAACTTATCGTCAAAACGATTTCTACTCATTTTCCTCTACACGAATAAGCTGCAATTCTGATTGATAAAATTTTCCTTCTATTTGTTCTTTGTTTGCATCAATGAGGGAATATGATGCCGGATATAATGTTGGAATATCTGTTATCTCAAAAACTTCGTCAGTAAACGATTGTTCGTAGCCCTTTCTGAAAGCTTTGTCTTTTTTGACAATTCTGACAAAATCTCCAACAAAGAAGCGAGGTTTTTGAGAAACAGTTGTTTCAGCGCTCAAGGAAACAAGCCGTGGTACGTCTTTTTTTGTAACTTTGTTTGGTGCAAGCTTAGTTATCCGGTTAACTCGTGAATTTATTGTTTTCACAAAGTCGTCTAATTTGTCAATGTAGGAATATGTCTATTTTTCTTCAAGGTACCTATGAATATTTTTCAGTGAGCGAATATTCCGTTCGGCGAAAACAGACTATTTTCACTAAAAATGCTATACAAATGAATTGCTCGTGAGTTGCACAGTCTTTTGAAAGCTCCGAGAAATCCCCTTAATCTCTTTGTCAGTCTCAATGGAGGGGGAAATGTTTGGATAATAATTCGGCTGTTACATGTAAAAGTTATGTCCCTCCATGTAAAAGGTTGGGTTGTCCTATCCCAAGCAAAAGGTTGGGTTTTCATAGCGCATGTATCGGGTTGGGTTGTCCTTCCCAATGCAAAAGGTAGGGTTGTCATAGCGCATGTATCGGGTTGGGTTGTCCTTCCCAATGCAAAAGGTAGGGTTGTCCTCAGGACAACCCTATCTCTTACATGGGATGACAACCCCCCCCCCCCCCGCTCTTCCATGGTGTAAATGTTACTACTTTCTAGTCAGCCTTTATTACTACTCTGGACATAAACAAGATAAAATATTGTTAATTGGCTGCTAAAAAATAAATAGGAAAAAGCGTCTCAGTTTTTGTGAAACTGAATGGAAACTAATTATTTGGAAAACTGACCAGCAGTTGAATTCCAAACCCCAAACACTTACAGACTTTGGGAATATTTCAAAAAAACCGCGACATCGATTTATCAAATGTCAATACTGTTAACAACGGAAAAAAAATAACAACGAAACACTTCAGTATAAATCAAATTTTAATTGTCCAGGATTTCTCGAACATCTATTTTCGTTTTTTAAACTAACATTGACAATGAACTTTTTAGAGAAAAATCCCACTTTAATTAGCAAATTAAGCAAATGAAGTAAATATAGGTAGCAATGATACAATAATTGCAATTTAAACTTTCGAACAAATGTAAATCTATCGTGAAACAAAATCTTTTCTCCCAATTTAACATGTTGAAATAATTTTTTTGGAAACAAACTACTTTGCATCTTTTTCAAAAACGTGAAAACTTATCCTGGATATCTTTGTAATGAATTTTTTTGAATACAAAATTGATCGAAACAACGGCATCTTTGATCAAAGATGATTACTCTGATTATTTAGTCAAATATTGACATTTGTTACCAAAACAGTTTGCATCAGCAGAACTAGTTAAATTATCGTGGAAACCAATTTCACAAAAAGCATAGATCCGCAGCAAATTTTTTGCTTCATATAAACAGGAATGGCATTTGCCATTTGAGCTATTAAAAAATATTCAAAAGCAACTCGCCGAAACTTCTATCGAAAACAATAGGTGAAGAGAAATTGATACCTTAAAGAAAGGATGCACCAAGAGCATTAATTTGTAGCTGTGATTTATTGAGCGAAAAACAAAAAAAACTATCTTCAAACAGCTTGGTGCGTCTTGTAGAAAACTAGCCAGCTTCTATCAAAATTTTCTCTGTAAGCACACTTTCCCTTTACTGGAACTCGCCAATTAAAGTTTATTGGATAAAACCGTGATTGACCCCAAAAATAACAAGTTATTCTGAATCAGCACATTGAGTAGAACCGAAGACAAATAATGGGAAAACTTCTCAAATAAAAATTTTGCAATCTGAACATTTACTTTTGCCAATGGGTACAACGATCTAAAGAAAAATGCTTGCACAAATGCCTCTCAAGTGCTGCTATATCTACTATCTGCCTCTTCTTTTGTAAGTAGAGACCGAATAAATAAGTTAACACCAACTAAAAACTTCAGCAGAGTAGAACGCAGTTTTGAAGCAATAAGGGGAATAAATTATTAAATTCCGATTCATCGTAGTAGAATACAGCATACAGAAAATATCGATGCTGACGCATTTAATAAAATATTTGTCCTCAAATTATAGACTTCAGAGCACGATTTACTATTTTTAAAAAATGGTAACAAATAGTATTGATAACGCTCGCGTTCAAATTGGTTTTAACATAATACTTTCATTTTACAGTTTACTTAGCACCAAATAAATTAGCTACAAAATTAATTGCGAAAGGATGCACATTTACTCATTGCAATTATGGAAATAAATTGTTTCATGAAATTTTTGTTTAAGAAATATGTCGCCATAATTTCAATATTAATTCGTTAAGAACGCGCAGATGGTTTTTCCCAACTTCGCAAACTTATCTGCACCAAACACATGCAGCCACAGGCAGTAGAAAAGGACTGAAGCAGTCATCACAACAAAGATGGTCGAATGGAACACGAAGAAGTTCCAATATAGGAATGCGGCAGACATTGGGAAAAATAGCATGGATGTAAACACAAGGAGAGAAGCACCCAGATTGAAGTACAAACTGAAAAACGTAACAAGTAGGAACATCAAAGTCAGGCTGAAGACATACAGAAATATTGCACTCATAACTAGCACCAGAAATATTGACTGATGCTTCACATACTGCAGCATTTGCTGCTTTGCAGGATCATTGCACGATGCAATTTCAGGCTTCACAAATGCTTTTGCCTTCTGTCGTTCACCCGAAGCTTTCATTGCACATGGTTTAGTTTTCACCTTAGTTTCATCTTCATTTTTGGAGACAATTTCGGTTTTGACCATCAGGTGTTTCGTATCATCATGCGTTTCCTTGGTTTCAAAGCGACCATTGCATAGAGCAGCAAATTTAACCTGATCATCACAATCACTGGTCAAGAATTCGCAGTCATTCGGAATCTGGGTCAACTCCGGATCAGATCCCTTCAAAGCTGACATCCAGATTGACTTCCCTTCAGTTGATGCAGGATCCATTTATGGAATTTGTTAAGTTTGTTTGGCACTGTGTTCAATTGTCACCATAAACCTGAAAATAGCTACTAATATTTGCTAAACAATGGACAGGTCAAAATACAGGACAACGCAATACAAGAGGACATAATAAGAGAGCAACATTATTGTCCCGTACTCGTGAAATGATTAATTAACTATACTCTAGGCCAGTTGTATTTATTCGGGGAATTCTCGAGCTGCAACCATCAATTGAAAGCTTACCAATCATAAAAATGAGCAATTTTTAAAATCTCCCGTTCACGGAATAACTTGTTTAACTGTGGAATTTCGAAACGGGCCCCTTAACTTGGGATCAAAGGGACATATCGTTTGTGAACATTGGGGCGCACCTTATTAAAAAATTCTAAATTTTGTCAATAATTTATTTTGGCTAGGATTGAGATATCACATAGAGCTCAGTTAGCTGTCGACGCACTTTTTGTTTTACATTAAAACGCTAGAGCTTTTCCAATTGGAACTTGAATAACTGCGACAATAAGCTATCGGAATGCACATTTATCATTTTATTCTATAAATTACCCAAAAGTTTTGTCACAGAAGACATAAAAAAGAAAATATCCTTGTTACGCAGTTCGCATTCTTAGTTTTTCCTTGACACTTTCTTGTAGACGTCATAGGATTTAGGAAATTTTTCTGTCGGTAGCAATTTATTCTAATTTAAATTAAACTTTAAATTTTTCTCAGTTCAATTTAATTCCATTCTTAAAAATATGGTTTGCTTAGTAATTTTGAAAAAATAATAGAGACCAAATCAAAAACAACCTGCCGTAAAAGTTTTTAACGTAAAAATATATTTGAACGCAAGAGCACTGGCAGCCATTCTCAAAATACAAAACATAAGCTCATTTTTTGATAATTTCTTTTGCCAATACCTTTTGAAATTTCATTCGAGATTTGTTCCCTTTACACTAAAGAGTTTACCGACAAAAACATTGTTCATTTATTAGAACATGTTCCGTTTCAAATGATACGAAACTATTTGGTTTCTCTTTGAATCAGGAACGGGACAATTTTAAATTAACCCAATAATGTCGGACGAATTGCTATCGAACAGCTGATGGCTCAACTCTCGTGTAGTCGGATCCAGCAGAGCGGGTAGGTAGTAGGGAGCGTTGATAGTTGATAAAAGATTCTACCAAAAACGTACAACTTTATCCAAGACTTTCCAAAAACAATCTTTAAATAACGTTTTTCCTCTGTTCAAATACAAGGAACCATGTGAGAAAGCTATGTGATATGATAGGTACTTTAGCCATCAACTATTTAAACAACACAGAATCGCTAAGAAAAACAACCCTTTTACCAATTAGTACGCTATACCCAAGCTTCTCAAGTCTTGTGTATCAAAGAAAGTGAGTTTGCATATTTTTTGCAGTTTTAAGTATTAATCAAGACATCACATCAACTAATAGGATTAGTCGACAAATATACGAACATTTTATTTTTTAAAACATAAATATAGCAAACAAATATTTTTTATTTGCTCAACTATGAACAATTTAGTCTGTGACAGTATTCTGCTTTTCATATGAGGATCACAGTAGGTTCAAATAGTTCAATTATAGCTGACAGCTTACAATTTGAGAGAGTCAAAAACATTAACCGACTAATTGCTTACGAGAGGTTTTAAGAGGGAGGTAAGTGAGAGGGGGCTACAGAAAATCTATGGGTGCAGAGACTTCAAACCAGGGTGGGGTTCGAACCTGCGATCTCCCGAATTCGAGTCACTGGCATTGTCCACTAAGATACAAGCACGATGTTCGTTCGAGAGCAATTGAAGAAGTGAAGCAAAATTGCCACTTTTGCCCAAACAATCCAAATGTTACCGCCTCACCAGAATCTTTTAGTCTTTTAGCGATCAATGATGTTCATTTAGGTCAATAAAAGGGGAACTTATATTTTACAGACCAATAACTGAAATTGAGAATTAATATTCAGAATTATTTTTGGGTTTTCGTACGTGGGTTTTCGTACGCTTGAGATTTTCAAACGGTTATATATTAATAAGTGTTTTAAAGCTTTCTGAGCCCTAAGGTACTTGTAAAAAAACTTGTCTGCTACTCTAGTTGACGGGCAGTATATATTGTTCTCATACGTGCTTGATGTTGGTTTAGGTCAGGAGTTGAATTCTACATTTTATTTGCCTGATGGTACTTTGTTAGCCTTCTCAAATGCTTAAAAAAGTTTGTAGGAAAAAAGAACTTCAGGGAAAATAATGGACAATAGACAGACTCAGCCTATTACTTCCAACGACAGGAAAATTGATTCAAAACACATTTCTTTCCAAACTATAAACTGAATTTTCTAAAATGGCTAACTCTCCTCCGCTGAACAAGAGGGAAATTCATCCGAAGTCAAGACGGAAGAACAGTTTTCCTAACACTCCGCTGCTATTTGAAAAATACAAATTAATTGAAGTATTCTTTAGATATTCTCATTAACACAAAATAGAATTCATAAATAAACTCTTTAACTCAAAATATTCAGTAACACAAGGAAAGCTTGCACAATTTAATCCAAGACACTTTCAAGTTTGAGCCTTGGAGCAACATTCATTGCCATTAACTCTTGAAAGAGCAGCTTGCATGCGTACGGAATCCGTATTTTCGCGACATCTTTCGAGCACCTACAAAAATGACACCAATTAGAATACGCCAAAAGGCCACAATTACCGCACACCTCAATTTCGGCCATATCACTCGAAATCATGAGACGCTCCAACAGAAGCAAGCTAGCACCGTAACCTATCAGGCAATCTCTTTCCATTTCACCCAATCGCAATCCACCGTCTCGAGATCGTCCCTCAGTTGGTTGACGGGTCAGCACAGCTTTTGGTCCTCTAGCTCGAGAATGCATTTTATCCAGTACCATATGCTTAAGCTTCTGGTAGTAAAACGGTCCGAAGTATATGTAGGCTTCCAATGGTTCTCCGGTTATTCCGGAGGTCAGAAACTCTTTTCCAAGGTAATTATACCCATTTTGTATTAGCACCCTGCTTATGTCGTCAACCTGGTCCCCACCAAACGCAGTTCCATACTTGAACTTTCCTTCAATGAGACCCGATTTTCCCGCCAGCAACTCTATCAGTTTTCCGACCGTCATTCGAGATGGGAATCCATGCGGATTCATGATAATGTCTGGGCAAATTCCCTGTTCAGTAAAAGGCATATCTTCCTGTTGTACTGTTAGACCACATACACCTTTCTGCCCGTGACGACTGCTAAACTTATCCCCAACTTCTGGTCTACGAGTTTGCCGAAGCAAAAGCTTGATCAGAAAGGAATCTTCGCTATTGGATGTTATCATGACTTTCTCAATATACGACGGTTCTGGTCCTTTGTAGTCTGTAGGACAGTCTTTGTAGTCAACTTTCTGGGTAACGTCACTTGATGCACCCGCGACTCCTGAAAGTGATGATTGAGTGAGAACTGGCATGCTCTTGTTGACAGTCACGTGGCGATCTAGGCACCTTTGGCCTGGAAACGCAACGCCATCTTGGTCTAAAATCTGATGCCTGAACATTGGTTGCTTAGTGACAGGGTCAATTAGAGGACCGTTTATTTTATCTCCAGTCCCGTTAGCGTATCTCCGGACAGAAACTTTCTGATTCCGATAGACAATACACCGTCCGAATCCTCTATCTAGAGACGCTTTGTTGATGACCAATGCATCTTCAATGTCGTAACAACTGTAAGACATTACCGCGACCATTGTGTTATGGCCCGCTGGAACTTTGTCGAAGTTTATCAAGTCAATTGTTTTAGTTCTAACCATCGGTATTTGTGGGTAAACCAAATTGTAGAGCAAAGTGTCGATTCTGTTGCGCTGATTATATGCTATGGTGCCCATAGCCTGCTTACCCATAGCACACTGGTACGTGTTTCTAGGTGACTGGTTATGATGTGGGTAGGGCACCAAACCTGCGCAAACTCCCAAAATTGTATACGGCTCAATTTCAAGGTGTGTACTTTCGGCTATTATATCCTGAGGATATAAAGCAATCAGTGAGTCATTTTCTTCGTTAACATCTAAATATTCGATGTAACCTCTCTTAACGAAATCATTAAATGTTCGCACGCCTCTAGCAAGGTCTTTCAAGTGACGATCTTTCACGGTCGATTCGCCGTTCTTTACCACGATATAAGGTCTGCAAATTCGCCCTTGGTCAGAAGCAATGTTTATTGTGTTAGTATGATAGTTTGTGCTTATTGATACGAAAGGATTTATGTAGCCAGCTCGTCTTAATCTACGAAAATCATCAACAAACAGCTTTGGATCACTGGTTAGTCCTTTAACCAATCCATTTAACGTAACAATAAAATTATCAGGGTGAAAAACGGAAGCACCTGTTAATAATCTGATGTTTTCTAGACCACAATTGTTGAGAAACACGTCAAGACTGCTTTCATCAACATCAGTTGTGACGTGAGCCAACAACGCCAAGTTTTTGACTAGTCCACAAGCTTCGCCTTCAGGTGTGTCAGAAGGACATAACATTCCCCACTGTGAAGGTTGCAATGCTCGTGGCCCACTCACTTTTCTACTTTTCTCATATTGAGAGTTCACCCTTGTCATCATACCGAGAGCAGAAATGAAAGACAAACGAGATAGAACTTGTGTAACACCTTGACGCTCCATTTTGAAACGTTTCAATGTCCAATTTCCAGAAGATACTGACATCTCAAGTCCACTGGTTATGATATCCGGCCTCATGTATCGAACGACATCGAAGCCTTGAGCTCGGGTTTTTGGAATAACGGTGTTGGCGACCCGCACTAATTCTCCATTGAAGCGAAGCAACAAATCTTCAAACAAGAGAGAAACAAATGAGCCCGCTAATTCAAGTCTTTTGTTGCCGTAGTAATCACGGTCGTCCAACAACGTGGGATCATCCATGCACATAATGATACGTCTTACCATCATACCCAGAATAACAGCCCGGTCGTAGAAGTCGTACTCCGGAGCAGCAATATGACAGAGAACGTTCTGATACAGATGTTCACGCGCTTCTTCGGATTTCGGAAATGCTTTCTGACGCATACCAGGTACACCCAAGACACTAATTTTGGACTTCAATCTCTTTCCAAGAAAAACTAAAGCCTGCGTTTCTGTAAAAACTTCATTTTTGTGACATTCTTCAAGAGAGGGTGCAAGAAGAGCTAATGTCTTGGGCTCCACTCCTACAAGCTGTACTAAAAACTGTTCACATTCAACTCCAAAAGCTTTCATCATAATAGCAAACGGAATGTCTTCGGAGAAAACGTTTGACCGAACAACGAAATTCGAATGTACAAGAGATACGGCCGTTCGTGTTTTCTTTTCGTAAGTCATACTAGTAACACTGCACGTTGGATTACCTTTGGGATCCATATCGCAAATGATTCTATTCCTTGAATGTTGTTCTTGCATCAAAATAACTTTCTCAGTTCCTCGAACTACAAAATAACCACCCGGGTCAAGAGGACATTCATTCAACTTTGCCATTTCAGCAGCTGTTTTCCCATATAGAACACAGTTATTGCTCTTTAACATTATAGGCAGTCGACCAAGCAACAAATCTTGACGGATTACTCGCTGAGTACCCTTTACATACTCAATATCAACATACACTGGGGCTGCGTACGTCATGTCTCGCAACCTGCATTCATGAGGTGTTATGCTTTTCTTGATGCCATATCCTTCTTCGCATTCCGGATTCCCGACTTTAACCGATAGGTATCTCAGATACCAATTTACATCTGCTTCGCAAGTCACCTTAGAATGCGCCTGAACAATTTTATGAATATCAACACTGATAAAATGGTTAAAGCTGTCCAAGTGCAAATTGACCAGTCCACGACCTTGCAGAAAAGCAGGTACTAATCTCCATTTCTCTTCCAACTTTGACTGTGTCTTCTCATCCATTTCTCAAATCCAAAGAACATTAACTTCAACTATAGCCAGTTGATTCATATGACAACCACATATCAATCAAATATGGCTGCACGAGAAAAAAAACCAGGTTGCTAGGTGTTGTATATGAACAAAATTTGAGGCAAGAATGGCTTTTTACGACAATTGCACAATTGCGAAAAATTTTAACGCACCAGGAGAATGTGGGTAAAAAAAGTAAAAACATAACCAACTAACGTCAGGCGAATTGCTATCAAACGACCACCGAGCGGTTGGCTTCGTCAGTAGTTAGGCACGGTTTAGTGAGGCTAGCTTTAGCGTAAGTGAGCGCAGCGGTGGGGGGTTGCACCGGGGGCTGATGGGGTGGCAACAGTGGGGGGGGGGGGGGTCAATCTCTAAGAACCGCCCTTCGCACCATAAGTATAACTCTCCAAAACAGATTCTGCGAATCGCATACTTGAAGACTAGTGAGCTGAAAGGTCTAAGAGCACTTAATGCCCAGTGGGCGCTACCGTTTATCACATTTTGAGGACGAAAACTATAATGCAAAAAATCGCACAAAAAGACCGACAGTACAAATATAATTGCAACAAACTTCTTTTGAGAGCAATTAAACAACTTCAATTTTCCTAGAACTAGAAATCAAAACAATCCATATTAGGCTCTCAGAACCGTGACGTCTCAACAAATAGACGTACCAAAATATGGAATTATTGGGCATATAACTTGTACTATTTTAATCATCTTTTAAAGATACGATCACACAATATCACTTCCATAGAATTTACATTTTGCTGCTGATTTGAACGCACGGTTACGACAATGTTCAATTTAAATGTTCAAGTTGATGATTCCCAATAGTAGTAAAAAAGTAGGATTTGAAATTAGTTCTTCAAGGTTTAGAACCAATTCAGTTGTCCACGTTTGTTAGTTTCTGATTGCTATTGCAGTTTCCACCTTTGCAAATAATGTTACAGGTAGACTTGATTTCCTGTCTAGCGGGTGCAGAAATAATGCTAAAAACTTTAAACACTGTAATTTTACATAAACATTTTGCATATTTTGAATACTTTAATCACCAGATTATGCAAAATTTTGTTCAATGGACAAATTTTTTGGTCCATACTAGCCGACTTTAGCTTGTTTATTTCTCCTCGGCTATGTTGAAGGGTATTTTAAAGAAGGTATTTTAAAGAACACAATCAAAGTACGACAGTTTGATTTACGTTCTTTCAGAGCAATAAAGTAGAATAAATAAATAAACTGAATTCAAAATTATTTCTGATTTCTTAAACATTTTCGAATTTTACGTTGATTGTCAGGTTAAAACTGTCAAAAACTGTTACAGGATAAAACGAGAATGAATTTACATTTGTCAGAGACCACAAAGTAAACAATTCTAGGAAACAAAAAGTAAACAATTCTCCACAACATTCTCCATTTATTTACTTCATATTTACATCTGCTATCATTTTCTTCAAAAACTGTTTTTACCTCTTTATTATCAATACAAAACATAATTTTCCGGATTTTTCTATTTTTGCCATGTTTTTTATCTCCAGGGTAATCCGAACTTTGCCCTAACCTTACGCATCCCTCTTGGAGTTTTGCAAATTTTCGCCATGCAGATATACTTTGAGTCTTTCCCAAAAAAGCCCCCCTTAGTGGTCAGATAACCTATAGCCCCCAATTATTGTAAACATACCATTAGGGGGGTCTATGATTTCGGAGGGGGGGGGGGGGGGGTGGTGACTTTAACTTGTCAACATATATACTACTCGTGGTGACACAACAATCATCATGGTCTGGACCCAACTGTAAATTAATCTTTTATGTACTGAATTATTCGTGGTAAAACGCCAGTTTGTCCCAACATAGATGGATCCGCATCCAATGCATGATATTTCATATACCACGTGTGACTTCAAGTTTCCATCGACGACAATTTTTAAGGCGTGGAGGCATGATCGTGTTCGCGTTGTGAGCGCCATTTGCAATTCACATGATTTTCTCAATTTAATTACATAATTTTGTAAATGGTTGTCTGTATTGTAGAAAAAATTTTGGTTTAATTCATGAGATCTAGTCTAGTTTTTTCATACTTTTTTAGTTTTATTTTCAATTGATCTTTACTGCCAGTTTTTATCTTATCTACATCGTGGTTCACTGTTTTCGAAGACAATTCATCTGGATAAAAGTTTTCGGTCCATCCTGTCTGGTTCTTTCCAAGCACCTCATCAAAGACCAACCAATAATTAAAAACAGTGAACCATCCCTAAACATCTTTTTTCTTATACTGAAGGAATGCACACCTGCAAATGTTCAGTAAACTTCTCGTTTAAGTTGGTTTGTCATTAATCTGGTTATTGGGTTTGCAAATCTTATGTACTCGTCCAGGCCAACACAAATTGTTTAAATAAGGTAATCCAGTCATCTTTTGAACATTTTTTCCCTCAATTTTCCCCGTTGGCTGCTGATTAAGGCCGTACGTACATATCGAAACAACGTCCTGCATATTGACATATTCCTCTTGTTTTTTTTTCGGTATTTTGCGTGGTACCAGTTTTTGCACAACTCAGATTCTACTCCTTTTTCTCAGAAAGCCAATATTTCGTATTCCCGTTTCGATCACAATTAGAGATATTTTCATCGAGCTCTGGTTCTTGCAAAGACGGCTCTACCAATTTGATCCACCTATTTGCTATTATTAAAGCCAGTGATGCACACAAAGCTACACCATATTGTACAAATCAGATACCGTTACATTCAAAATGAACACTTGTAACAACACTCAAATGGTGATTGTGATTTTTGATGGTAAATTTCAATGACAAAAAAACACAGCCGGTAAATTACCGGAATCGACTCAGAGAATCTTGCAATCTAACAAGAAGTGGAGTGTGGAAGTGAGGGAGGTGTCTCTAGTTTGGACAGGGTTGAGGGACTGATGTTCAACGAAAACTGCTCAAAAGGACGTTTCGACCTTGAGTACTACCATCAGTTCATAAGTAAGTCAATGGTTAAAAACAAAAGTCAGAATTTCAAATCATGAACAAATTTGCAACTGCTAAACCATATTCAGGCTATCTTTAGCATCTCATTAACGGCATGTATCATACTCGTCCTGTCTCAGTAGTTTCGATAAGTTTCAATTTTTATTAGCATCATAATTGGACAGTGTGAAAAACAAATGCTTCGAACTCCGTTTATTGGTTTTCAAAAAACAACAGAAAAATTATGTTTAAGATTATATCTTTAAGGTTTGACATACTGAACAAAATTAATGTAATTAACTAAAACCAAACAGAAAATTCTCAACAATCGCAGAAAAAGCTAAACAAAAAAAAGCTTGAAATGTTTTCATAACCGCAAACAAAAAAGACACAGAAAACAACTCAGGAAGTTCCTTGCGGGTATCAAACAATTATACAACTTTGAAAATCTCTTAGATAAATAATAGACGATAAACTAGCTCCGATAAACAAATGAAAAAAGGCATCTTCTTATAAAATTGAGACAACTGATCGAGCACGATTTAACTTTCAAATGATTGAAGAGGTTTTCATGCCCTCGTCAATACAACGGTTGATTCCAAATATAGCAGCTTTCCTAGGCAATTAAAAACACGATGTGCGCAATGGCTCCATGTCTTACATATTTGCAGCAACAAATTTTCCAAGCCATTTGAAAGTGGGAAATGATACACACATTTTAAAAAATAAATTGCTCCGAAGATATTAGCAGCAGACTTATATCAATCAGTATTGCATTTTCCACAAACGTTAGGAACATAATGAATACACAATTATCAGATTATCTCAACAGCAAAACATAGTTAGTCAAAAACCGTTCGAATTCAGAAAACAACCGATGCCTCACTATTACCAACCAATTTAAATCGAGAAAACTTGATAACAAAAGGGGCGCTTATTAGTGCAGTCTTATTGGACCATCAAAACACTTTTGGTTCTATCTCTCAATCGAAGCTACTGTAAAAAGTGAAGGGCGATAAATTTATTCCATCGGCAAAAAATTTAACTGAACACTATCTATGCGGTAGTTATAAACGGGTACTTGTTAATGATCTATACTCTAAATAGTACCAAGTGGAACAAGGCGTGCGAAGGGAAATTGTGGTTTGTCTGTTACTTTTTAGTTTATAAGGTAACTATTTTGAAATCTCATTGAATCCTAACAGAAAGCTTTTACAATATGCTAATGGCTACTTGTTTTCTTCTTCCGATAAATTTGACCACTTAGTCAAACATGATTTATCAGATGATCTTAAGAAAGTTTGCTTTTATTTGGAAATTTATGGAGGCAAATTGAAAGCAGAGAAAACAGAATAAAATAGGTTCATACCAAATTCTAGGAAAAAACCAATGATTTGGAAACTTTAACATTTGACAATAAAACTGTTACTAGAAAGGCGAATGCAAGTACTTTAGCATAACAATTATTGATATATGGTATAAAGAGTAATCCAGTAGGAGGCAAAACCATAAACACAATTAAGCTTCAACTACCAACTAAAACTTTAGAAACTCTTTTTATCTCAATTATGTTATCGCATTTCAGTGACTCGGTCGTAATAATTATCACGCTATAAAAAATTTAATCTTATTTTTAGAACGGGAGTTGAATTGGGGATTGAAGTCATCATTTTTCAGATATATAATTTTTCGAAAATTTGAAAACCAACAAAAAATGTTTTAGGTATTCAACGCCGACTTGACATATGCTCAATTGTGGAAGTTTGATTTACATCAACCATACGAAACCTGCATTTAATAGTAATTTGAAGCTTTCAGCTGTAAACTACCTTATACAAAATGATCACCTTCCAGGATCAACTGTTGACAAATGATCCTAACAAATCTTTTGTCCATGCCACAGCTGATAAATTGAACAATCTAACTAGATCTCTATGTTTACGAATAATAAAGATTAAAACAACAAAACTGATGGAGGATTTGAAAAGATTTTTTTCCTGACTGTAATCTTTCGAGTTCACCGGAACTTGAGCATTCAAGTTAGAAAACTACAATTTTTAGTTATAAAAATGGACACAGCCCAGTAACTATTTTTTGAAATGTTTGTTGAAATATTTGTAATGTTGAAAATATTTTTTTACGCCTTTTGGTTAAATATACAACTGCTTATATAGACAATAAATTTAGTCAAATCGAAAAGTCATTTTTTTATCGGGGTATACAGAAAACACTGAGAACAGTAAAATGGTAAATTACTTTTAACATAACCTGAGTTCAGAATACCACACTTCAAAATATTTAATCTGGACTTGTGGCCATTCCTCGCGGCGCATCGCAACGCCTCAGTGGCACTTGGTACTTCATATGAATCTATCGCAACCACAAAAGTACGCTTTCCCAGAATTACAAATATTTCATTTTTGGCTCAATGAAAAATGAAGAGCTGAGCATATTTACAGCATAATTCTGAGCATAGTAACACGATCATTACCTATTATAAAGATGGCGCTTTTTTAGTGCAATAATGGATAACCAAACGAGTGCTTTAACATTTTCTTAGTTAGGATAGGTATCATAAACATTCTCTGTTTTGGTACGTCTGCGAATTTCACCGGCAATTTTCACCACTGGGATTAATCTAATAATAATAATAATAATCATTTGAATTTCAGTTGTAAACTCCTACCAAGAGTTCAGCTGCATAACGTTAGTAAGAAATTTAAGAGCAAGCAAAAATTCAAGTACAAAATAGTAACTGCATATAATAATCAAATGAAATTTTAAAATAATACATACAGATCTACGATAAAAACTGCAAACCTCGTCGCGGAGAAATTTAGTCTTATTTTTCAAACTAAAACAATAACCATTTCAGAAACCGCGGATATTGTCTACTAACTAAAATTAAAGTAAATGTATCTTAGATGCTAACAATATTTCAGATGCTAACAATATTTCAGATGCTAGCAATATTTCAGACCCTATCAATACTTGGTGCAAATAAAAGTTATATGCCCAATAAGCTGGGGACCTAAAAAGAATAGATCCATTAGGGTAAACAAAATGAATTATTTCTGAATTAGCAATATTTTTATGTATCTTTCAGGTATCATTTAGAATTCTTTCAAGTAGGCCGTAGGTTTCAATTCTAAATCAGAGGTAACCACAATGGTTCGCCAAACACCTCCCACATTGCGTCGAATTGTTTCAACAATGAATTTTTTAAATTTTAATATTAAGTATAGTGTCACGCCCCCATTACGTGCCTCATAATTACGTGATGATTTCCCTTTAAATATCCATATAAAGTGCTATAATTTAGTTCATATTCAGATCTCAAGGCCATATCTAGCCAGTAATTCCATCTAGGCCAGTAACCACTTTTTGTTTATGTTTACTAAAAACAACCGCAGATTGACAGTTTACTGATAAACATATTAAGTACCTGAAAGCCTCAATATTTGCCTTTTTAAGTTCCCTGACGGTGAATTTGCATATTTGGTAGATAAAGTCGTGAGGAGTTATGTACTTGGTGAAGTAATTATTCTGAAAAAGTAGGTGCTAATACGGAAATTGTATATGTACATAACATAAATCAAGAGACGTACAATAGCCGGAAATTGCCCACCTTGTAGATCAGTAAATAATTACGAAGGACCAATACAACTCAAGATACAGCCCTGCGGAACGACGACCACCAGAACACCGGAGAAACAGCCTGACGATCAGTTGCTAATCAAAATCAACAATATTCGTGAAACTTATTATTCTATCTCTGAAAACTTAAGTATAATCTCTTCTAAAACAATTTGAGATTGAACTAAAAAATTCATTTTAAAATACTAAGTTAAATCAGGCTTCCTTAGAGCAAAACTGCGATCGAGTAAAGATTTAAAATACAAGGCAATTTAGTGGATATATCACGCATTCCAACCGCTCCATAAAAGGCTATTACTAGCTAAATTTATTCAAAATTTATCTGCTAAAAACCGCACAGTGAAACAACTAAATAAATCCTTGTACAATGCCAATTATTCAAGTAAATTCCACCGAAAATTAAAATCAAAAACACCACGACACTCTAAAAGTCAGTGCGTAAGCTGGCGACAGGAATTTTTAAAAGTTTCCCAGCTTAAAAGATCGAAATTCCGATTAATTGTTTGACAAATTTTGATAAATCTTCATTCATTTGATTCTTTTCTTTATTTCCTTCCCTTCATTATCTTGAAAACCTTCAGCAAGCATCTACGACATCTTTGTCGGGCGTCACAAAACTGCAGAAACCAGCAACAAAGAAAAGAAAGGGCGGAAACTTACAAAGTGACGCAATAATTCAAAAGTGCTTCTTTTGAAAAGAACTGGAACAAACTCAACCACAACCGCCACAACGGACAAAAACGCCACAAGGTAATTACAAACGAGGGTATTGCGAGTAAAAGAATTTGTAAAATTTTTTCTTGTGCTTTATTTATGCAATTTATAAAGAACACATTCTCCCAGCTAATAATAATGTTGTTGAACGTATTGAATGAAATATTTTTAACTACACACAAAAAAGTGACAAAACGCAAATTATGATAGTAATCGCTTTCAATTTTTCAATTCATAAGTCTATTGTAAATTATGTGCTGGATAATTACGATGAACCCCTTGTAATCTAATGGATAGCAAAAAGTCTAAATCAAAAAGTACACAAATTTGGCCTTATTCGAAACAAACTTCAATCCGATAGTAATCTCAACTTTTATAACATCACCACTGATTACCTGATGACTTCAAAATAAAGTAAATTACTGAAATCAAAGCTTGAACATTTATTAAGAGTGGGCAAACCAAAATTATTAAATCAGCTCTGGAGATTAATGAACCAAACAGCGACTTCGGTCATTATGCTGTTGCCTATCTGAGTGCCGCTTCAACAGGACCTCTCACAATTTTTCCTAAACTAAGGGGCACTCTTTAATGGGGAGATTTTGGCGGCTCATACGGCTTCAACGTTAACAGTCCGACGGTTCGAACGGCATCAGTTCGTAAATGGCCCACCATTATTTTCTTTCTAACACATGGTTTCGGTGGTTTCCTTTTCTCAATTTTTGTGCTACTCATTAATCAATTAGGACAGTTGTTTTTCATTTCATTTATCTGTGCTAACAGATAGTCTCCTGATTAAAGTAAGTTAAGTATTTAATACCTTAGAACGAAATAAGACTGATTGAACAAAAATTATATTACCCCAATGGGTAAAAAGCAAAAAAGCACACGCGCAAATTAACATTCATCCATTTCTGGATTATATATAGACAATTTCAACGAGTTTGATCAATTAACAATGGGTCGAATCGGAGTTGCAGGAATTGCGGCGCTACAACAACCAAATTTTCTGCAGCTACATTTAAAAGGAGTTGCTTTAAGATGCTTCTTAACCCAACCAGCGGCTACCAGGCTAACTTCTGCAGATAGTAGAATAACTCTAAAAAATGGATTCACACAAGGTGACTTGAGAGAGATCGGAAAAATAAAGTTAGAGAAGCAAAAGCTCTATCAATAAGGATACAGTGAAAACTTCTTAGTAAAGTTAAGAACGGAGGCTAGTAAAGCATATCCAGCACCCCAAAATAGTAACAGCGCCAAAAAAGAGCAGGTGATTTTGAAGCCCGTAGATTTGAAAGAGAGACAGCAGCAAGGGTTTCTGCCCTTCAAATGTCAAAAAGTCCTAAAAATGAACAAATAAAGCGCTTCTTTATTAAGTCCATGCCAAATTGGCAAACATTTAAACTGTTCGAAAGGTCAGGTACGGAAACAATAGATCAGTTCTGTAGCTCAGCGAGCCAACAGATTGCAATAAAGGAGATGTGCAACATAGAAGAGTATTTTGGTGACGGATATAATGAAATAGCTGAAACAAACACAGAAAAATGTTAAAAGCAATAAGTGTAATCTCGAATCAAAAGGAACTCGAACAGAAACTAGCACAGAAAATAGCAACCAAAAATGAGACATAAAAACAAAGCCAAAGAAAAATTTTTTACACCACAATACCCCAACAAATTTACAGACAATGTTATGGACCAATTGATTGCCCACAATATAAAAATTGTCAGCCAAATTTCCGTCAATATCAGCCAAATTAAAGTCAATTTCATCTGAACCATTGGCCCCAGCAACAGTATGAATCCCGTTTTTAAAGTTATCGAGAGCTTAGACCACATTTTATTGCTCCTCGACCATTTCACTGTAATGAGCATAAACAAACTCGGAATTATTGGTATGAACCTTCAGATAGCCCCCAATTGCTCACCCATCTTACGTTAATAGACCTATTTATTGGTTCCCAACAAAAAATACCCCCGCAAGTTTTCGTTGAAGGAATAGTTTATGATAGACCCACACAAGCACAAAACCGATATGTTAGTCAACTAGCAAATCAATTTAACCGCGCAAAAGAACCTCAGAACAGAAGTATGAGAGGTAAGAATTATCCATTTTTATCAAAAACAGAACATAAAAAAGCCATTAAATTTTACAATTCCAAAAAATTATAAAAACCACAAAATGCAGTTAATTATTGTAGCGAAATCACGTCTAGTCCTGATTTAGATAAAGTAATAGAACCGGTTTATAACGAAAATAACAAAAAGCGTAGAGAACGCAAAAGAAACGGTTGCAAAAGTAAACTGAGTTAATCTGTTCATTTCCCAACACAAATAGCTCAAACCTCACTAGTGCCAGTAACACATGTTCAACAATTACTCAGCATTTTCCACACTTTTAGGCAGAACATTGTCATATGTTGAAATTTAATTTAATGAAGAATTAGATACACGCGCACTTATTGATACAGGGGCATATGCAAACTTGATAAGCGGTGAGTTTTAATAGGAACTTATTGAAGCTAATAATAATTCAATAACCGAAATAGAAAGGACTGATCTAGATAAAGTTAAAACGGCAAACGGAAATATAGTTAAAATTGATAAAGCAATTAAAGTTAGATTTAAATTGGGCACACAAATATTCAATGAAGGTTTCTTAGTTTTAAGTTTCACCACTCCAGTAATATTAAGCAATTGATTCTTTGTTAAGCATAATTTTAGTATCTGCCCAGGGCAAAGCTATATTAAGTTCCCTAATCACACTTTACAAATAAACGAAATACAGCCAAAAAAGCAACCCAGGAGAGTAGTTAAACGGAAAAGAATTGGAGTTTACAACCAGACAAAGCAAACATTACAACCAAATCAACGAACAGTTTTAAAATGCAGGCTTTTGCACAAACTAGAATCACCGACCTTGTGGAGTAATAAATCCGAATGAAATCTTTGAAAAGGAGAGCGAAGTAATATTAACGTCCTCTTTAAGTAAAGTTGCTGAAAATAACTTTCTTTACATCTATGTAATAAACATTACTGAGCACACAGTCACTATAAATAAAGGCAAGGAAATAGCTAAATTCTCATTTTTAACGACTGACAAAGCTGAAAAACTGCTAGAAAAAGAACTTCAATTAATAAATGTTGCAAAACTGATTAAAAGTGACTTAACAGAAATAAACCTGTTAATAATGTCAAGTAATGGATACACCAAAAAAGCGCAACCAGCCAAACCGACTCCAGAATACAAAAATTTGTGGTTCCAAACGCCTGAAACGTGCCCTAACCGACAAATTTGTTGCCCTTGCAAAGAGAAATTTTTGAGCAGTTTCTAAAGCTGCAAGAAACGGAGAAATTAGACCCATCAGGACAAAATCAATTTTCTGAGCATATTTTTGCGGAAGAAATCAGCCCTCAATGATGAGCAAAAAGCTGTAGTAATCAAATTAGTGGTTGAATTTAGCCATATCTTCATATCTTTGCAAAACACAGATTTGAGGTCGGATACACGGCAGATTTGAAAAAAATGTTTACTTCAGAAAGAAGTATACCGATTTATGAGCAAGGCACCCCAGCGTCTATCCAATTGCGAAATGAGCTGCAAGTAGAGCTAGCTTTTATGAATTACTACGGATTGATAACGACTTTCTCTCAACCAAGATATAGTAGTCCGCTTTTCGCACAACGAAAAAACTCAGGCAGATTTAGACTGTTAATTGACTTGAGAAAAGTAAATCATTTGCTGAAAAATGAATATGCGAAAACGAACTTCCCTATCTCGAATATGAGGGATGCAATAAACTAGTTTGCTGGGAAAAAGTTGTTTACGAAATTTGATTGCGCTCAAGCATACCACAGTGTGCAAATGGCAAACGATATATCAGTGCAACTATTAGCAGTTCACTTTGCTTCGATGAGTTATGCATATAAATGTCTTGCCCAGGGATAAAATAAGTCAGTAACTGGATTTAGTTCTTTCATTAGAAATTACTTGGACCTGTGCTTAGCCTCTGGGAATTGTACCCAGTTTATTGATGACATTGGTAATGCAGTAACAAACTTTGAACAATTGGTACCCTCTTTACGAGAAATATTTATTTGTATACGTCAATCAGGACGGAAATTGTCACCCAAAAAGTTTGAAATAGCAATTCATTCAATAAAAATCCTTGGAAATAACATTAGTGCAGAAAGAATATCACCAGAATAGTCGAAAATCACTAAACTCCTTTATAAATTCAAAATGCCGAAAAACAACAAAGCATCTAAAGCTATTAATAGGCTTCACGAAAATCTTCGAAAATTACATCCCTAATCTAGGTGACAAAACGTTTCTTACAAGCTCCTGAAGAGAGACGCAGTATTAGAAACTACAGATGAGCACGTAAAGGCGTTACAAGTAAAAAAAAAGAAGGATTTAATGAAAGCAACAAATGTAACATTGCGATTACGAAAAACCGGTCTACAGTATGTGAATCTTCATGACGTTAGTAACTACGATTCAAGTTTTGTACAAATGGTGGATGACTATGTAAACAAAACTGGAGGGAAAGAAAAGAAAACATACGCGCCCGTACCGTTTGGGTCTCATTCGTTTAACGCAACGCAATTAAAGTCTCTATCTACTACAAGGAGTTCCTAGCTTTGAAATATGCGCGTGACTACTTTTCTCATTACAGTTGAGGATCAAGCAAACAAGTAATTATACTCACAGACAACAACAGTCTTACATAATTCTTTCAGTCAAAAGTAATACCCCAATCTCCTTGGTATTGTTCAGACAAAATACTTGCCATTAACATAGTAATTGCTCACATTCCTGGACGCGTAAATTACGCAGCAGATTGCTTCTATAGAACAGAGAAAGATAAAAGATCAACAATGTCCTTGAAGTTAACAGACAGTATTCCAGTCAGAGAAATAGAAATAGACACAGTAGCACGAAATCCTGACGTTGAACTAAACATGTTAATTGATACTAAAAATTTTTGCAATGAAATAAAATATGACAAACTTGACGTGTACAAAAGACTCGGACTCTATGAAAAATAAAAAAATTGACAGTGTAATCTCCCCATAACAGAAGTTCAAGGTCTAGTTAAACTTCAAAGAAAGCAAGAAATAAATTCAATTCAGTATCCAAACCCATTATAATCAATTTCCGGACCCCACAGATAGCTTAAATAGTCCTGGTTCAGGAGAAGATCTACAAAAACGCTGATATTAGAACAATAATAGGCTGGATTCAGCAAAACATTCAACAATCAGACTTAGGGAAGCCTTCAATAAAATTTGAAAGATCACAAGAGCCTGAATAGATTTATTCTTGAAGGGAATGTCTTATACCGGAGTTTCTATGATGATACAGGAAAATTACTTCAAAAACGATTCTTTGTACCTAGGCATTTGTGGAAAGAGACTATATCTAGGCTCCATAATTCACAAACAGAATTGATTGTGAAATTTGGAGCCTAGATTCGATGCCGAAGTCAGAATATTTCGGCATCAATTCATGAGTTTAAAAAGCGTTTCTGTAACCCAGGTTTCACTAAACACTTCATTAGTTTCATTAAAAACTGCATCACTTGCCCTCAATTAAACAGAGTTCTAAAAATCAAAAAATCCATAATACACCAAAATTGCAACCAGTCCGTCCACTACAATCATACCCAGGAAATTTTCTCCAAATTGATTTAGTAGGCCCTCTTAAGTCCTTTTAATTTAAGTATATGCAACGGATATGCCAATACGGTAGCTCGAGAACAAGTAAAAGTGTTCTTCCAACACAGCTACATTCCTCACACAATACTTAGCGACTTGGGAACAAACTTCACTTCAGAATTAATGTCCGAATTAGCAAGTTTATTAGAAGTAAAGTTGAACCATGCCTCACTAAAGCACCCTCAATCAATCGGAACAGTATAGCGATCACATGGACCTTTATTACGCATTCTGAAACTTAATGCTGAGGAACAATGGACAGACTGGCACAAAAACGTTCCACTTGCAACATTCAATCATAATACGTCATACCATTCAGTGATAAATTGTTTCCTTCATCTTTATTCGGTGGCAGAGAAGCTATCAAACCCCTTGATTTTAGGTTCTCAGAAAGAAAACCTAAAAGCAAGAGAACCTAAAAGCAAGTTCCCTTGCTTTCAGAAAAGTAGTGGATGCAATAGCAGTAAACATTGACTTCGTGAACGAATTGCAAGATGCCATGACGCAAAATTTTGGGGAAAACCAGGAAAAACTGACCACAGCATACTTGAAGTATAAAAAGTTTTATGAGCAGAAATCTTCAGCAAACTCCATTCCAGAATATCATTCTGTCTACTTTTGAACTCTAAGCTGCGGGAACAATCCACGGTAATTGCCTCCCAAGTTGGCTACCGCTGTATTAAGTGGAAAAAGTCTTTACTGATTCAAATTACATCATTTGAAAAGTAGATATCCACCAAATATTGATTACAGACGACAAATTTAGATATCCACCAAATATTGACCCCATTTTTGAACGTTTTGTCTACAGTTTAGTCACAAAAATTAAATTCTATAACCAATCCACATGCGACTCAGTGCTAGCAGTGCAGGAATTCAGCATTTAAGTCTTCCAGATTTCGCCAGTGGCTAGGATAACTTGGATTTTAACGACGTTATTATAGCTCAAATGTCAAGTCTCCGAGACTCAACCCACAACCATCTACATCCGTTAATACGTACAGACCCATTACAGTCTAGCAGTACCCTCTACCCGTCCCAAAGCCCAAGAAGCCTGAGCAACATGTTCTTAAAGTCCAAAAATCGCCTAAAATTCCACAAAATTTGACCTCAAAATCTAGTTATGTTAATATATCTCAAGAATCACTCTTGCAAACCTAGATTAACCTAGTGTTCTGGAAACCCCGTGTCCAGTAAGAGCAATCCCAGTTTTAATCAATTCATTCCAAACTCTTCTATGTATTCTAAACTGAACCCAAATATGACTTTTCCGAAAACCTTAGGCTCACCTCAGAAAAACAGTCCTAATATTGTCAAAAGTACCCTGATCAATCCACTTTTTTGCGCTGCTGGGTTTTTCAAGAAGAAAAAGTGACCTCTAAAAAATGAAGCAATTTGGAGCATTTTAAAAATTGAGTGAAGTCGAGCACCCTGAAATTTAACACTTTCCGAACCCACTCGAATGCACCAAGAACTTCAACAAAAATCCCCCAATCGACCAATTTTATAGCTCTAGATAATTTTGTTGCTAACGCTTGACATCCCAAAACCAAAAAATCTGGTCAAATATTAATAAAAATTGAATTATGACAAAAATTTCAAGCTCTATTGAAATTGATCAAAAATCATTGTAAATTATTTCTCAAAATGTACCAAAATCTGTCCAAATGCCTCCTACCGCTACTCCCAGCTACCACCCGCATGTTACAACCTCATACAACCATCAGAACCCGTTAACTCTAAATATATGTTGAGAAATGACAAAAAACTAACATCGCGCTTCAACCTCAATTCATTACAACAAAAGCTTCGTCATTTTATGTCCCATCTCATCCAACTGATGCCACGTATACCCCCTACAAATCTAGTACAACCTCATCCTAGTAATACCATAAAAACTAGTCCCATCTCATCCTAGTACCATCCATGAGGTTTTGAGACCAAATAAGCTCTAAAACTGACCCAACTCTCCTAGCAAAAATTTACTTTTTTCCCTCTAAAATTGAAAATTCGGATTTCTGACAGAAGTCAATTATATCACCAGTCCTCCTACAAGTATGTTTCTCAGAATATGCAGTCCCAGCCCCCTAGTGCCAATACAAGCTGAGAAAAGACTGTCAAATTACTGAAAATCAAGATAATTTTTTGTTAATTGTTTAAAAAAGTGATCAAAAATGCATCTTAATACCCAAATATGTTCAATATTGATTTTTATTCAGTTACTCCCACTCATGAGCAGTTCAACCATATCCATTGAAAACAACCAAACTTTTGCGCTGCAGGGTTTTTTGAAACGATGACGCGAATGAAAAATTTTGAGCTTGATCCAGGCATTTTAAAATTCGAGTGACGGCGAGCAACCTGATTTTGAAGACTTTTGCCAGATTTTACCAGAAAGATAGTACCAAATAGCCAATTTTTGAGCTCATATCTAATAGTCAGTCTCCTTGACAGTTGTCCCAGCCTAGTTCTCCCAGCCAAACGCAAAAATATCGGAAAAATTTAAAAAATAAAATTTGCACATTTTTGATCATACTTAGCCCAAAATTCCAGAGAAAAAAACGCCACTATCTTTTTGAGTACTAGTATGAGCCTAAATTTTTATATAAAATCAATGATCTGCAAACTATGTCAATTTATGCCTCAAACATAAGTCCAAAAATCGCCTAAAATTCCACAAAATTTGACATCAAAATCTAGTAATGTTAATATATCTCAAGAATCACTCTTGCAAACCTAAATTAACCTAGTGTTCTGGAAAACCAGTGTCCAGTAAAAGCAATCCCAGTTTTAATCAATCCATTCCAAACTCTTCTATGTATTCTAAACTGAACCCAAATATGACTTTTCCAAAAACCCTAGGCTCACCTCAGAAAAACAGTCCTAATTTTGTCAAAAGTACCCTGATCAATCCACTTTTTTGCGCTGCTGGGTTTTTCAAGAAGAAAAAGTGACCTCTAAAAAATGAAGCAATTTGTAGCATTTTAAAAATTGAGTGAAGTCGAGCACCCTGAAATTTAACACTTTCCGAACCCACTCGAATTCACGAAGAACTCCAAAAAAATCCCACAATTGACCAATTTTATAGCTCTGGACTATTTTGTTGCTAACGCTTGACATCCCAAAACCAAAAAATTTGGTCAAAAATTAATAAAAATTGAGTTACGACAAAAATTCCAAGCCCTATTAAAATTGATCAAAAATCATTTTAAATTATTTCTCAAAATATAGCAACATCTGCCCAAATGGCTCCTACAGCTACTCCCAGGTGCCATCAACATGTTAAAACCTCATACAACCATCAGAACCCGTTAACTCTGAATGTATGTTGAAAAACGACAAAAAACAAAATCGCGCTTCAAGCTCATTTCATTGCTCCAAAAACTTTGTCAATTTTTGTCCCTTCTGACCCAACTGATGCCAAGTATACCCCCTACAAATAGTATACCTCCCACGCTGCCTAATAGTACCATAAAAACTAGTCCCACCTTATCCTAGTACCAGCCATGAAGACCAAATAAGCTTGAAAATTGACCCGATTTTTCTAGCAAAAATTTAGTTATTTCCCTCTTAAATCGAAAATACTAATTTCTGACAGAAATAATTATATCATTAGTCTTCCTACAAGTATGTTTCTCAGAATGTGCAGTCCCGGTCCCCTAGTCCCTAGTGCCATTACAAGCTGAGAAAAGACTGTCAAATTACTGAAAATCACAAAAATGTTTGATTAATTCTTTAAAAAAGTGATCAAAAATGCATCTTAATACCCAAATATGTCCAATATTAATATTTATTTAGTTACTCCTTTTCATGAGCAGTCCAACCACGGCCATTTGAACTATTTTGCGCATGTTTAACATAGCCTCATAGCAAATAACCTATCCTCTACCTGAGCCTTTTCAAAAACCCAGGTTCACCGCAGCAAAAACATAAACAGTAAAAAAAATCTGGAGCCAACCAAATTTTTGCGCTGCAGGGTTTTTTGAAACGATAACGCGAATGAGAAGTTTTGAGCTTGATCCAGGCATTTTAAAATTTGAGTGACGGCGACCACCCTGATTTTGAAGAGTTTTTGAAATTTCACGAACATGTTTATAAAGTCTACAAAAATGGTCCAAACCCTGATATCATAAACATAAAACATTTAGATGGTTAAGTTCAACACGCTCAAATTAAAAATATTGAAAATTGTTATGTAAAATGATGAAACAACGTCAAAACGCTGAAGCCTACCAAACACTTCTCAATTTAGCCAAAATAGTGCCAGATTTTGACCGGAGAAGATAGTACCAAAAAGCCAATTTATGAGCCCATATCTAATATTCAGTCTCTTTGATATTTTTTCTCAGCCTAATAAACCCATACAATTGTAAAGAAATGCGAAAATGTTGAAAAAATTGAAAAGAATCTGCACAGATTTGAACAAATTTAGCCCGAAATTCTAAAGAAAAAAACGCCACCATCATATCAAGTAATATTATGAGCCACAATTATCATTTAAAATCAAATATCTGCAATCTATGTCAATTTATGTCTCAAACATGACGAGCCACAATCAAAAATCTAGCAAATACCCCAAAAATGCGGAACAAAGCACTTGTTAAGCTTCTTCAAAATCACTAAAATGCTACTTCCGAAAGCGAAAAACGTCAGTCCTAGCTGATAGCACCCAATTTAGGCCACTAGAGCATTACCACATCGTGAAATTTCTTGAAAAAGCTCAGTGAACTTAGTCGAACGCATCTTAGCCTCGATAGTCAAACGTAAAGCATAAACGTTATGCTTGGGCACCATTTGCAACTCGGCAATTAAACCTTTATTAAATATTTCCGAAATGACAAAAAGTTTGATAATATACAATATATACCTCACTTCTGACCAGTTAAAATGTAGTACAACGCACTGAGAGTGAACAGACAACAAACTTCGACCCCCACACCAGCCGAACACAGTCGTATTAGAATTGTAAACGACATCATGCTCAGCGTAAATGTCCTTGTTAAACTCGTGTCCCAACTCGGCACACACATTTGCGCTAAGATTTGCACGGAGAAAGGTACAATGCACCTCTTTGCCGCCCATCCTCTTCACGAAAAATGGCAAAAACTCACGGTTGGACCTAAATAACAAACAACAGAAGCTCTACAACTGATAACAACAACAAAAACTACAAACAGACGTACCCAAATACCCAACATTTTTGTAATTACATTGATAATATTGATGTTTATCTCTCAACAGTTGCCTGCAAACCACCCAGAGAACGAGGAAAGAAGAACTCAGCAGCTTTCAGGCGATCAAATTGCGTCCTCACACGACTTGTATGCTTTGCAGAAGCACTGAACCCGACATGTAGAGGAACCAGTTCCTGATGCATGATTTGCTGAGTTGGAATTTTTTTCTCCTGAACTTCCATCTAACTTCACTTCCACTAAATACATCAAAACCTCACAATTGACAGCCAACTCTGAGGTCTCCACGTTCTTTGTTGCCAGTCCCATGAATTCTTTCTTCGCACGATAAAAAAATCCGATATTCAGAAGTCTTAACAAACGCTGGATACGCCCATTCAGTCAGAGGCAACGGCAAACTTCGCAAGAAAGACAGAAAAATCTCATAATGAGCAACATCCATGATTCAATTTAATTATCTAACAATTGTGGACTTTTTTTTCAAATCAGTATTCAGGCCAGTTAAATTCAAAGTGAAGCGGGAAAATGGACAATCAACTGAAAGAAAACACACCAATTGAATCGATTATGCAATTAATGCTCAGGACGTTTAAATAACATGCTACAACGACCGCTAATTGTTCAAACACATATAACAAAACACAAAACAACGCCGTGAACACACAATTAATCCCTTCACAGACATTTACCTATACACTTTGCCTCACTAATTCCTTCTTCTATCTCCTACTTATACCCTGACTCTCCAAAAACAAGTTTGATATATACTGAATACTAAGACAATAGTAGCACCTTTTGAAAATTTTTTATCAGTTTTCATCATTTCACCCTGCATTTTAGTCGGTATAATAAAACAAACTACCTCGAGATACAACTCAGTGCCTATAGCAAAATTCAAGTCTATGAGTTAATTAAAGAAATTAAATATAAATAAAAATTTATACTGCCGTCTCCATCACTTCACCTTCTTCCTCTTCCCTCTCAATTTCTTACCTCTCTGAACTCCTTCTCGCACATCTTTCCCTCTTTCACCTTCTTCCTCTTCCCTCTCAATCTCTTCCCTCTCTGAACTCCTTCCCGCACATCTTCCTCTTTTTCTCCTTCTCCTTATCACAACAATCCCGAACAATTTTGATGAAAAAATGAATAATAAAAATAACGTTATGTCCCAGTCCCAACCTTCTTCTCCATCTTCTACACTACTATCAATTAATTTAATATGACACTCTGGGTGATTAAACGGGACCAGTGAATCCAGTTCCTAAAAATCTACCTTGTTTCGTTACTACAACATCCCAGAGTGATATTAAACGGTCGGACAGTGATACTATTACATATATTGATAACAAAATATTCTGAAAAATTAGAAAAAACATGAAAATACTGCATAACTCAACCCCCAGCTACTGTTCCGCTACTCATACACAAACCATTCAACAAACCAAAAACACCACAACACTGTAAAACATATTTAGCAGTAATATCAATAAACGCATACATCAACACCACCCAGAGAACGAGGAAAGAAGAACTCAGTAGCTTTCAGGCGATCAAATTGCGTCCTCACACGACTTTTATGCTTTGCAGAAGCACTGAACTCGACATGAAGAGGAACCAATTCCTGATGCATGATTTGCTGAGTTGGAATTTTTTTTCTCCTGAACTTCCATAACTTCATCTAACTTCACTTCCACTAAATACATCTAAAACTCACAATTGACAGCCAACTCTGAGGTCTCCACGTTCTTTGTTGCCAGTCTCATGAATTCTTTCTTCGCACGATAAACCTTCCGAGATTCAGAAGTCTTAACAAACGCTGGATACGCCCATTCAGTCACAGGCAACGGCAAACTTCGCACGAAAGGCAGAAAAATCACATACTCAGCAACATCCATGATTCAATGTAATTATCTGACAATTGTGGAATTTTTTTCAAACCATCGTTCCGAATAACAATCTCCAATAATTTTGATAAAAATTGAATATTAATAATAACATTATGTCCCAGTCCCAACCTTCTTCTCCGTCTTCTACACTACTATCAATTAATTCAATATGACACTCTGGGTGATTAAACTGGACCAGAGAACCCGATTCCTTTAAACCTACCTTGTTTCGTTTCTACAAGATCCCAGAGTGATATTAACCGGTCGGACAGTAATACTAATACATATATTGGTAATAAAATATTCTGAAAAATAAGAAAAAACATGAAAATACTGCATAACTCAACCCCCAGCTACTGTTCCTCTACTCATACACAAACCATTCAACAAACCAAAAACACCACAACACTGTAAAACATATTTGGCAGTAATATCAATAAACGCAAACATCAACACCACCCAGAGAACGAGGAAAGAAGAACTCAGCAGCTTTCAGGCGATCAAATTGCGTCCTCACACGACTTTTATGCTTTGCAGAAGCACTGAACTCGACATGAAGAGGAACCAATTCCTGATGCATGATTTGCTGAAATGGAATTTTTTTCTCCTGAACTTCCATAACTCCATCTAACTTCACTTCCACTAAATATATCAAAACCTCACAATTGACAGCCAACTCTGAGGTCTCCACGTTCTTTGTTGCCAGTCTCATGAATTCTTTCTTCGCACGATAAACCTTCCGAGATTCAGAAGTCTTAACAAACGCTGGATACGCCCATTCAGTCACAGGCAACGGCAAACTTCGCAAGAAAGGCAGAAAAATCACATACTGAGCAACATCCACGATTCAATGTAATTATCTGACAATTGTGGAATTTTTTTCAAACTATCGTTCCGAATAACAATCCCCAATAATTTTGATAAAAATTGAATATTAATAATAACATTATGTCCCAGTCTCAACCTTCTTCTGCGTCTTCTACACTACTATCAATTAATTCAATATGACACTCTGGGTGATTAAACTGGACCAGTGAACCCGATTCCTTAAAACCTACCTTGTTTCGTTTCTACAAGATCCCAGAGTGATATTAACCGGTCGGACAGTGATACTAATACATATATTGGTAATAAAATATTCTGAAAAAATCTAAAAAACATGAAAACACTACATAATTCAACCCCAGCTTATGTTCCGCTACTCATACACAAACCATTCAACAAACCAAAAACACCACAACACACTAAAACATGTTTAGCAGTAATATCAATAAACGCATCCATCAAGACATGTAACCTAAAGGTAGAATATATCTGAAACAAGTATATTTTACACAAACAAGTGCCAAATTGAGAAAATTACAACTAGAAGCCTGAATGAACTAAATCTAAATAAATGAGCAATTAAAAACCGGAAGGCTAAGTAGAACGAACTTGAACACCCAGAAAGGCCATATCAGCAGAAGATTGTACTGAAACACAGTTGTTTTTACTGGAACACGAAAATGTGACTTACATTTGTTATAAATATCGTACTTTTCGGCCTTTGTTTTGGGAACCAATCAAGTCGGAAGATTTGCTAGCCGGCAGAATAATCATTTATGAGGAAGGAAAAACTCTCATTACTGAAAAAGTCATAAATGTCAAGTTCTCAGTCCGTTTTCCCCAAAAATCCACAATCAAACAGTAGAAGTCGGAAGTGAGTTTCTCAAATTGATGATTGAGTCCAAAAAACTCCTTACCAGTGTCCAAAGAGACCCCAGATATTGACAAAAGAGAGCCGTCTTCCTCGCAATTGCAGCAGCAGTCGCCGGAATTGGCCTCTTCGGACCAGGAATTGCAATGAGCAGCGGAGGATGCTGAGTAATTACAGGATTTTTCGGCTCTTGTTTTTTCAAAAGTCGGAAAATATTCATCGATTAGCTAACAATTTCATTAGCCTTATCGACTATGTCATAGAAATTACCGCCCTACAAAGTTCAGAACGGAATGCAAGAAAACCAGAACAGAAACTTGAGACTAGTTGAGGAAAAATTGCAGTGGTCGATCATAACTTGAACGGAATTCCAAGCTGCATGGAGATGCAAGCAACGCAACAACAACTCAGTTTCAACTATGACACAGCCGCATCATTACTTTTTACTCTTTAAGCAGATATTATAATTTACCGAGCAGCCTTATATTCATTTCGAATTAATGTTATAAATGCAATCCCCACTTTGCTTGACAAACGCCTTCCGATCTCTTTAGTTCCACGTAAATTTTTGATTAAGATCCTCGACTCAGTTCATCATAGCCAAAAATAACGCCCCAAATTGTCTAACTTTAGCATTACCAATGACTGATAAATTTTCGTATTGCGATGCAAAACTCGTACAAGAGATTTCGACAGTAGATGACAGACTTTTACTGACACTAGCCGTTCCCTTAGCCTCTAGCCAAACAGTGTTTGATGTCTATCGTGCAAACGTAATCCCTATGCCGCAAAAGGACTCTGTTGACGCCTTACAGTGGGTAATCGAGGGAGAATAATTAGCAAAATCAGAAGAACAAATGGAAACAACAGTACTGACGAAGGCTTAGTATGACAACTGCCTTGGATCGCCACAATATCGAATCTGTCACGAGACGATGAAAACCTACCTTGGATTCTCCTCGTTTCTAGCAGCTCTCAATTTTCTTTTTGCAATTGCAGCTTTAAAAGAATATGACACAGAGAAGGTTGCGTCACCCAATTCAGAAAGAGCACAGAACCTTGGAAACGGAATTTGGCTTTTAACTTCAGCTTCAAATGATTTTACCGTTAGTGAGATTGGTATGGACGAATAGGGCCGACAAACCAGCATTCCTCATAAAAGTTGTAACATCTGTTCAATCACATTGGAGTGTGGACATACCATGTTCAGTGACCGCATTAAAATTAGAAGTGATTTACAAAGTTTTCAGTACCTTCCAGCAAAGAGAATTAAGGATAAATTGCCTGATCCACTTGCACATTTAGTTGACTCTGTGCCAGACATCGAGGAACTACCAAAATAAGAAATTAGCACTGAAGCAAACATTGATTTATTGAAGAAACCAAATTGGAATTCATTTATTCTAATAGAAAATTATCAAAAGATCCACTCAACGAAATAGCAAAGCCAATTACCACTGAAATGAAAACATTTGAATCAGATTTAAGCCTTAATCTTACGTACTAATCAAGCTTTATCTCTCACTAACGATCATTGTTTTATCAAAAATTTTGCCTGACATATCTCTTCATGTATTTATACCATAAAGTAGACTTTTTACGGCGATTTGTGCCCAACTTCTTGAAGTTAACTGGAACAAATGTAACGCTAAATCCAGTAGTTTCCGTGCCAAATTATCTCAAAACAGAAGTAGTGGCCATCATTACAAAACAACTGAAGAAGCCGTGAACAATTATATCACCAAAAGACACGGGAACCCTCAAGAGACAACACAGACGACATTCAATGCCAGCGACCTCCACCTTGTCACTCAACACAATTGAACGCTGTGATACAGAAGATGAAATGGACAACGCAACTTCACACCGAGAAGATAATATGCTTTCAGTTCCTGAAAGTCTGAAATAGTTCAAAAATTCCAGTGCTTCAACCCAAGAACCTAACCAGGGCGTTAAACCACTCATTTGCCCGGTTCACTATTATTATCCTATTCAACTTAGGAGCTTTTTTTTTCAGTGACATTATTCTTGATATTTCGGTGCTAGTTCGAATCTCATCCCTTAACTCTAATTTGTGCCTCATCCTCCTCCGCCAGAATTACCCTATCTTAACCTCTTTAATGTTTCCTTATTAGCCTTAATTCTTATCGTGTCTTATTTTTGTTCACCCTTACTTTTGTTTTAAATTTTCTTAACTTAAACTTTTTTGCTTTTAAACCTTTTAATTGTCTTTAACTTTAATACATTCGTTTTAAACCACTTTTCTATGAAGACATATTTTGCGTGGCTTTAACAAAAACTTGTGTATATCTTTAAAACAGTGCAGATTATATATGTTTTATAGAACAATTTTAAAACCCAGTTCCTTCACAAAATTTTTATGGAAATATTTCATATAGTCCGGCAGTGTCACACCCTAATTCGTGCCTAATAACTGCGTGAAAATTTCCCCTTTAAATATTCGCATATTGTGCTATAATATAGTTCATTTTTAGATACATCTCAAGGCCATATCAAACCAGTAATTCTATCTCGGCCTGTAACCCCTTATTTAACCCCTGATGTTGGCGCCTCTTCAAATGAGCTACAAAAGCCATCAGACAGCAGGAAAAAACTTTTGAAACTGAAAAACTTGAAATTTGTCAAAACTCAAAAAATGGTCAAAACTGAAAAATTTTACAAGTTGGGACCGAAAACTTGTCCAACTCCCCCCCCCCCGATTGTGGGAAGGCAAAGCCTAAGCAACCCGAGGTTATGGCAGACGGTTAGGGTTACCTCTAAGCTATCCATGGACCCAACGAACGTTATTGCATCAGACCCACAATTGTGTCTATTAGCACTTATATGGTGCAAAATTGGTATTTTTTAAATATTTTGTTATCCATTATTAGTTTTCTTAAGTTGTTTATTTTATGATAGTTTAGATGATCATTAAAGGTGAAATACCGTACAATAGAGGCATTTAGAGCCACGTAATAACCATCCGTGCTTATGTCAACAAAAGTAAGTATTGCTGTTATTTGACATTTACTATGTAGACAATGACCTAAATCATTTTCTTGATTAACCAATCAAAAACAAGTAGCGATGATGTTATAGTTGATAAATATTTGATTATTTACTTTAACCCAATTGTTTGATTAGTCAAACCGTATTGTAATTAGAACCATTAGAAACTGTTATCAAGAGCTGTTGGCTCAGATAGACTAAAATTTGATTCTTAACAACTTTATGTTAAACTATCTGTTTTTGCTAAGTTTTGCTAGATCTTAAGATCTTGCGAGTTCAAAGTTAGTTGAGCTTACTTGACGAGAAGTTAACAACATTACTATCACTGGTTGAAGCCTTACAAACTTCAGCACGAGATTGAACATTGATTATCACTTAGGATTTTCTTAACTTCAATCAACAAAATCAAAGTTACAGTCCTTTAATACGTCCGAGCGACTAAGTATTTCTGCGAGATCGTTAGTCAATCGAACCCAGTGAAGAACCAGGCCGGCGTAAAACTCGAGAACCGGGCTGTGATATATCGGTTCCGCTGAGATTCTTGAGCAGCCGCAACATTTGGTCCGCCGACCCGGACAACAACAACAGCAGTTACACGAACAGCAACGAATCTTCGATTCAACCTGGTAGACCAAAACACAACCAGCAACGATGGCAAGCAAAAGTCCCAACATACACTGGAAGACAGCTGATTGGAAGGAAAGTGGTCAACTCAACACGTTAGAGAAAGAGCAAGCTGACCTACTCAAGTCCTTCTCCAGACACCTCAACGAGCTAGAAGGCTACCTGACACAAAATAAAACAATGACGGCCGAAGGTGCTTATCGATGTTTCTTCGAGACGTACGACAACTTGGAAGACAACCGACAACAGTAAAAGTTATTTTGAAAGCTTTGACAATGACACCAAACGTATGTTAGAAGAAAAGAGTGAAGTTTTGCGATGGGTAATTGACAAAGTACCTGATCTCCGAGACATTGAAGATTGTCGCGCAGTAGTCGTTGACTACCGGAAAGACACATTGCGATGGTACAAATTATTGGAAGATTCTTTTCCAATCAAGAAGGAATTGTTAGAGCTAGAAAAGAAAATGAAAGCAGAAATTTTAAGCGAATCTGAAAAACAGATAATGTGTGGTCAGGCGGAACGATTATTAGAAAGGCTAGATGAAATTTTCCCAGAATGTCTCCGATTATTGAAGACAGAAGCTTGTCACTATGGGTTTACGAATTTCAGTAATTCTAGGAGTCACTATCAAGACTTGATCAAACAGTACAGGCTCAGCAAGGATTGTGGAAACTAAACATCCTTAGTGACAACTACATCGACTGGTGACAAAGATTTAAACGATAAAACTGTAATAGATACAAGAAATTGAGCAATAGAAAACGCTGAGGAGAACGCCGAGGTCTCTTCCAAGCATTCTGCTACACATGGAAGCAGAAAACAAAACAGTATCGCCAACTCGCGATCATCGAAACGGCGACAGATCGAAGAAATGGAGCTCGAAAACCTAAGAGCAAAGAAAGAAACAGAGCAACAACTGCTAGAGCGCCAGTTGGAGTTAGAGCAGGAGCGTGAAGAAATAGAACTTCGTCGCCAGCAAGAAGAGTTAGGTTTACAACAACAACAACAACAACAACAACAACAACAACAACAACAACAACAACAGCAACAAGAACAAGAGTTACGTCTAAAGATGCAAAAACAAGAAGATGAACTGCGTCTTCGACAGCATGAGCGAGCACTTGAAAACGAAAGAAGGAAAGCAGAGGAAGAAGAAGAAGAAGAAAGACGTATGAAACTTGAGCTGACCAAAGGAAGCTCAAGAGCATCTGGATCAGTGGCAGATGAGATAGAAAGTGTTGGATCAAAACGAAATCACGAAAAAACAGCAGGGTGGGCAGAATCAGTGGCTCAAAAGTCCGTCCATAGACGGCCACTATCTCCAAATGTTGTTATCGACCCTCCAGCGAATGTCACCAAGGACAGAGCTGACAAACGTTTCAGCACCTACCCGAAAACCAACCCACTGTTCCAACCGGGTGAAAGACTTTTCTCAACGCAACTGACAGAACCGAGCATTCTCAAGAAACCAGAAGTCCGTAAATCAATTAGAGTAACGGACCCAACAGCACCGCCGTTGACAAGGACGACGTTCCAGCAGCAGGGAACGTCAGCAATTCAAACTAGAAACAGGAGTCAGAGTCCCATTAACATTTCTCGAAACAGGTCTGCCGAGAGCAGAAACAGGAGCACAATGAATCAAACCACTCCCCAAGTCATTTACCAACCAGTACCAAGCAGTGGAGCCAGTGGCTTGCCAAAACTAAAACTGTCTGAGTTTTCAGGAGATTCTCTGGATTGGCCAGAGTGGTCAGGTCTCTTTGCTGTTGTTGTTCATCAAAAGCCAATCACCGATACAGAAAAGATGCAATACCTCAAGACCAGTCTCACGGGTCAAGCAAAAATAGCAATATCGGGAATGGGATTCACTGTGAGAAGGGATATACTCTGTCTTGGGATATACTCTGTGAGAAGTATGGCAGATCAGATGTCATAGTCAATGCTCAATTCAAGAAAATACATACTCATCCTCCAGTTTGGCACGACGATTCCACGAGAATAGTCAAGATTGCAAATGTGGTTACAAATGTGGTGAACACCTTGACTCAACTGGGATACACATCAGACCTAGAAGCAGAAGCAGGGCTAAGTTCAACAACGAGAAAACTTTCTCCGCAACTGAGAGAACAGTGGTTGCAGTACGTGCAAGATCGTTGACTACTGAGAGGCAACCTGATTGTTTTCAAAGAGTGGCTTGCCTCCAAAGCTGTAATTCATGAGAACTTGTTAGCACAGACAAACCCGTCGTTTGACAGAAACTAATTTCAAAGCCGTGATAAACCGAAGAAGAGTACCTTTGCTTCAAACGCTGAAGAGTCAAGCAAATTCAAGAATTTTGAATGTCCCTTCAAAGACGGACAACATTCTATTTGGACGTGTGAAAAGTTTAAATCACTGAAAGTAAATGAACGACGAGAGCATGTCCAGAAGTTTCGACTGTGTTTCAATTGTTTGAAACCAGGTCACATGTCAAAGGACTGCAGAAGCAGGACATGCAGTGTACCCAGCTGTGGAAGGCGACACAACAGGCTTTTGCACAGCGACCTACCGAAGAAGGAAACTACAAAGAATGTCTCAGATGCTACAACAGCAGTAGCAACTAACATCACCCCAGGAGGACTCCCAGTGGTACCAATCAAGCTGACAAACAGAGACTTAAGCCTAAATGTACCGGCAATGTGTGATTCGGGATCCTCAATCTAATTTGTAGACAAGTCAGTGGTTTCAAAACTCCAACTCCAAGGCCGAAAAGCATCTCTATCAGTAGCAGGGAACCATGGATCACAGGATGTAAAGACTGTAATATTACCTATAGCTGTGTCAGCCCATGAGAATTCTCGACCAATGACAACAGTGCAATTCTATGTGCACGAGAAACTGAAGTTGGGTGACCAAATGGTGGAGCTGCAAGAGTTGAAAGACCGCTACCCACATTTGAGGAATTTGCCAGATCAGAGCTACAATCTAAACGATGTTCAAGAGATTCTTGGACAAGATTGTTACGACATTCATCACCCTATTGAATTCAGTGAAGTCAGACGACAAAGCTGCACCATGGGCAGTGAAATCAAAGATTGGCTGGGCCTTAAGTGGTCCGCTACCAGCGAATCACGCAGCAACTCTTGCCACAACAGCAACCTCAATTGCAGATGATAAACTAGCAAACCAGTTGAGTAAGTGGTGGGATATTGAGTCCTACGCTTCAAACTGCGATGTCACCGGACATTCAAATGAAGAGCAACGAGCAATCAAGACGTTGGAGCAAACAACGCGATTCAACGGTGAAAGATATGAAGTAGAACTTCTGTGGCGAGAGGACGAAGTGAAGTTACCGAACAATTTCTATTCTGCAATGGGGCAACTCAAGTCACTAGAACGACGCCTGCAGAAAGACGAAACACTAAAAAAGCGGTACCAAGAAACTATTGACACAGATGTCAACGCTGGATACGTTCGGAAAGCAGATCAAGCTGAACTGAATGAAACCAAAGACAAACTGCAATGGTATTTACCACATCATCCTGTCATAAACCCGCATAAACCCGAAAAAGTCAGAAGAGTATGCAACGCAGCAGCAAAATATCAAGGTGTAGCCCTGAGCGAAAAACTTCTATCTGGACCAGACCTGCTGCAGAATTTGATCTGAATCATATTTCTCTTCCGAGAACACCAAATAGCTTTATCAGCCGACATAGAAGCAATGCTTCTTCAAATAGCTGTCCCAAACGATGACAGCCGATGTTTACAATTCTTATGGAGAGAAGATGCAGAGCAGAGAATAGAAGTCTATGAGTATACACGACACATTTTTGGGGCGAAAAGCTTGCCGACTTGTGCAAATTGCGCTTTGCATCAAGTGGCGAAAGATAATGCAGTCAACAACGAAAGTGTTGTCAGAGCGGTTCAGCGAAACTTTTACATAGACGACTTCCTAAAGTCAGTCAGAACCCCTCAAGAAGCAATCGAAATCTACCAGAAAGTCAGAGACATCCTCATCAAAGGTGGGTTCAATTTGACGAAATGGATAACAAGTGACGATGAAGTCAAGTCACAGATCCCAGAGACAGACATGTCAACGAAAGTTGTGAAAACGTTCGAAGCAGAACCACAATCGTCTTCAACTCTTGAACTCAACTGGAATGTGGACACAGACAGTCTCATTGTCTGTCGTGGAATTGAGCAAGAAGTTCCAGCAAAAATAACTCAGAGAATTGTCCTATCCTTTGTCTCAGCAGTGTTCGACCCACTTGGGATATGTTCACCCTTCACGATAAGAATGCGGTTCCTACTCAAAAGCATTTGGGCAGCAATGGGACAAGCATGGGACAAAGAGTTGTCAGCAGAACACTCAAAACTGTTCAGTGATTGGTGCTCTGAGTTGAGAGATATAAGGGCGATGTCAATAAATTGACTTTATCTTGAAAACGGATGCACAAACCTCAGACTTCACATTTTCACAGACGCGTCAGAAGAAGCAAGGTTTATGGTGTAATAGGGAAATGTCGTGTGGCACCCATCAGACACATGACGATACCGAAGTTAGAACTCCAAGCCGCAGTTTGCGGAGTTCGTCTCAGAGAGCAGATTCTAAACGAGCATGATGTCAGAATTGACAAAATCTATCATTGGACCGACTCATCAACAGTGCTACAGTGGCTACAGGCAGCGCACAAGAAATAACAAGTGTTCGTTGCGAGCAGAGCAGCCGAAATACTAGAAAACTCATCGATGGATCAATGGAGACACGTCAAAGGTGTGTAAAACCCTGCCGACATCGGAACCCGAGGAATGTCCATCGAATGCCTCAAGGAGTCCGTATGGTTAAACGGGCCGGCATGGCTCCAGGCAGATGAAGAAAAGTGACTAAAGCCGTTGAGCCAAGAGAATGAACTCGAACTTGAGCAAGTTACGAGCACTAAAGCAACAGAAACAAAACTAGAACAACTATTTGACTGGAGACGATACAGTACCTTCAACCGTATTAGAAACTTCATTGCCTACTGCATGAGGTTCAATACGAAGCAGAAGGGTACCCTCAAAGCCGACGAAATTCATCAAGCAGAGCAAATACTGTTTCGATTTGTTCAAAACGAAAGCTTCCCGAATGTTTCGAAGTCTATAGCAAACAGCAAAGAAATCTCCAAAACAATAAACATTGCCAAATTGTCACCCTTCATAGAGGAAGATGGAACAATTAGAGTGAAAGGCCGACTGAAGCATTCAAACCTTGATTACAATGCAAAACATCCAATATTGTTAACAGCAAAACATCCAGTTGTACATGTTCTGTTGGAGAAAGCGCATCGAGACAACCTACATGAAGGCACAGAGTACGTGAGAAAATGCTTCAACAAGAATACTGGATCATCGGACTGAGAAATGCATTAAGAAAAATCAAGTCGAGATGTATCAACTGCAGACACAGGAACGCCAATCCAATTCACCCACCGATGGCGGATCTACCCAGAGAACGACTTGATGAACATGTGTTCCCATTCACCCATACCGGAGTCGACTTTTTCGGACCCTTCGAAGTCAAGTTCCTACGACGTACCTTGAAGAGATGACGCTGCCCCTTCACTTGCCTGACAGCGAGATCTGTACACATCGAAGTGACACAGTCATTGGACACCGAGTCATGTCTAGCTGCTGTGACAAGATTCATTGCAAGACGTGGCTACCCAAGTACCATCATCAGTGACAACGGAACAAATTTTGTTGGAGCAGCCAATGAGCTGAAGTCATTCATGAACGAGGGGGACAAAGCAAAGATTGAGAGTGACTTAGCACAGAAAAAGTTTGTTAGGAAATTCAATCCTCCCGGAGCTCCTCTTTTTGGTGGAATCTGGGAAAGACTGGTTCAAAGTTGCAAGAAGGTCATGATTGCAATCTTGGACAACCGAAGCCTCACTGACGAGGTACTCAGCACAACAATGTGTCTTGTAGAGCAGACTCTCACTGCAAGACCCCTGACAGCAGTAAGTGAAGACCCTGAAGATTTGACAGCACTCACACCTAATCATTTCTTGCTAGGACAAGAGAACGCGAGTTCACCATTCATGCCATCCAGTGAACGCTACCACAACCTGAGAAAATCTTTCAAAACGGCTCAAGCATATGCCGACATAATCTGGAAAAGGTGGACTCGCGAATATCTTCCACAATGGAACCAGAGATCGATGTGGTCAAAAGAACATGTGCGAAACCTGAAAGAAGGCGAGTTAGTTTGGCTAGTAGATGACCCTGTGAAACGCTGTGAACACAAATTTGGACGAATCATTGAGATCTCCACTGGCAACGACGTTGTTGTGAGATCAACGAGAGTCAAAATGGCACATGGAGAGCTAAACCGGCCAGTCGAGAAGTTAGCGCCAGTATTCTACGATGGTGTTTCCGAGATCGAAAAAAGGGCCGGCGATGTTGGCGCCACTTCAAATGAGCTACAAAAGCCATCAAAAACATTAGAAACTTTACAAATTCCATCAGATAGCAAGAAATAACTTTTGAAACTGAAAAAACTTGAAATTTGTCAAAACTCAAAAAATGGTCAAAACTGAAAAATTTTACAAGTTGGGACCGAAAACTTAACCAACTCCCCCCCCCGATTGTGGGAAGGCAAAGCCTAAGCAACCCGAGGTTATGGCAGACGGTTAGGGTTACCTCTAAGCTATCCATGGACCCAACGAACGTTATTGCATCAGACCCACAAGTGTGTCTATTAGCACTTATATGGTGCTAAATTGGTATTTTTTAAATATTTTGTTATCCATTATTAGTTTTCTTAAGTTGTTTATTTTATGATAGTTTAGATGATCATTAAAGGTGAAATACCGTACAATAGAGACATTTAGAGCCACGTAATAACCATCCGTGCTTATGTCAACAAAAGTAAATATTGCTGTTATTTGACATTTACTATGTAGACAATGACCTAAATCATTTTCTTGATTAACCAATCAAAAACAAGTAGCGATGATGTTATAGTTGATAAATATTTGATTATTTACTTTAACCCAATTGTTTGATTAGTCAAACCGTATTGTAATTAGAACCATTAGAAACTGTTATCAAGAGCAGTTGGCTCTCAGATAGACTAAAGTTTGATTCTTAACAACTTTAGTCTGTTTTTGCTAAGTTTTGCTAGATCTTAAGATCTTGCGAGTTCAAAGTTAGTTGAGCTTACTTGACGAGAAGTTAGCAACATAACTAACACTGGTTGAAGCCTTACAAACTTCAGCACCGTCAATCGAACCCAGTAAAGAACCAGGCCGGCGTAAAACTTGAGAACCAGGCTGTGATATATCGGCTCCGCTGAGATTCTTCAGCAGCCGCAACACCTGTTTATGTTTACTAAAGACAACCGCAGATTGACAGTTTACTGATAAACATATTAAGTACCTGAAAGCCTCAATATTTACTTTTTTGAGTTCCCTGACGATGAATTTGCATCATTGGTGAACAACTTCGTGAAAAAATATGTATTTGGTAATGTAATTATTCTGATAAAGTAGGTGCTAATACGAAAGTTGTATATGTACTTATCAAACATCACGAGACGTACCAATGCCGGAAATTGCCCAACGTGTAGATCAGTAAATATTTGCGAAGGACCAATACTACTCGAGGTACAGCTCAGCGGAACCCACGATCACCAGAACACCTGATGACTAGTCTGACAATCAGTTGGAAACAAAAATTGACATCAATCTTAAAACATCTTATTCCATCTCTAAAAAATTTGTAATAATTTCTGTTAAAGTAAATTGAACTGGAAAATATTTTTGAACACTAAATTATAACAGGCTTCCATTGAGCTAAATAAATTACAAGACAACAAGTGAATATATCACGCATTCCAACCGCTCAAAAAAGGCTATTACAAGGTAACGTTATGCAAAATACATCCCCTAAAAATCCCACTATGAAACATCCATAATCAATCCTTGTACAATGCAAATTAATCAAGCTAATTACACCAAATTTTAACCTCAATAACACCACGAGGAGCAATTTAAAAGTCAGTGCGTAACATATAGTCTTTTCTCATGTTCAACCTTTTTCCTCTTACAGTATTTAATACAGATGAAAAAATCCTAAAAAGCAAACCTGTGTATGGCAGCTCTTAGAGCCATCGGCATTTATATGAAGCAAGTCACACTTTCCTTCGACTATTAAAAATGACCAATTTAAATGTTACTGAAAAACCAAAAAAGTCTATAACTTCGGCTTCTACACAAATAATATCTTCACACGTCGTTTGAAAAATCTATGAGTTGACCAAAGTTGAAATTGGAAAACTTTCGCGAAAAAGAGATGCAAATTTTATCAATTCTCAACTTAGACTGCTTTTAATTGAATTTAACTTTTCAATTTAGAGTTTTGATGCTTTGAGATTTTTGATATTTAAAAATGCATGAGTTTACCGGAAAAATGAGCAGGAGAAAGAATGTCTGATGAACTTAAATAAAAGCTAGTTTTTTGAAGTAAACGCAACCGCTTCTCTCAACGGCCTAAAGTAAAGTTAATAATAACGTTTACTACTTACAACAGTATTGTTTTGATGATTTACCGCTTAGATTTAATTAAAATGGCGAAAAACATTGATTGATATAAATTAGAATCTCAAAATTTTTCTATATTATTTAAGGACAAACGTAATTTCCTTATTTTTCCGATCTTGGTCCTAATGCAAAGAGGATAGTAAAATGCGATCATAGAACCAGTTATAATATTAAGAAATCGCAAAATCCAAAACTGAACTAATTTGTAGACTGTTAAAGTTGTCGTCTTTTAAAACTAGGATACAAAACTGAATTATTTTGAAAACTGTTAATACTTTTTTCTTTTAAAATAAAGTTTGGTTTTACAATTTTAATCATTTTTTTCAAAAACTTGCAATAGAAATGTAGTTTTTGTAATTTGTTTGCGTTCCATTGTAAATACTCTCCCTTATAGAGTTGCTTCTTTAAAAATATATTGTTTTTTTGTTAAGGTTTTTATTTATTGTATTGGTAAGGCAAATGATTTTCTCTACCGAAATTACATTGAACCAATAGCAACCTTTTCGTGTTCCATATGTAATGTCGGTTATTGCAGCTTTTGGAATAACAATTTACTTAGACAATATTTCTGAACAAAACTGATCAAAATTATTCAAAGCATTTTTGGTGAACAGAAATCAAAGTTTCACTGACAACCTTGGAGATGCAGCTGGGAAAAATTGCTTTGGAAAGACTCAAAGAAATCGTTTTTTAATGAGAAGAAAATCTTTATCAATTTTTTTTTAAAGTTCACATTAATAACGATTTTTTCCAAGCAGCAATAACTCAAATTTTTTGTAACAAATAGTTTCTAACAATGTATATCATTCTTAGCCAAAGTCAAAATCTCGTTGAGGGCTCTAGTTTGAATGTTTCTAGTCTTGAATGAAGGAAAACTAGCTCAAAATATTTCCTGGTTATTTTTGCACAAGTCGGATTATAGCTGTTTTTGTCTTTTGGTTCCAATAAAAAACAAGAATTACAAGCCTGAGTAATAAAGATAAAAAATTTCATTTCAAAGAATTGAATTGCCTAAGACCACAAATGCATCTATTTTTTTAAAAAAAGGATGCTAATAAAAATTAAAAGTCTTGCATCTAAATAACTTGCATCGTCAGGAAATTAAAATTTGTTAAGTAAGTATTTACAAATAAGCATATATACAGCAACGTGTCTTGATTATCAGTTTTTTTTTCAAATTTTCTAAAATTCCAACAGATTTCCACATTAAAGTTTGTTAAAATCTATAAGAACAACGAGGCTTTTAATATGAGTCTTTTTTTGTGAGTTTTGAATAGCAGATTTTCGGTTTGCTCCACAATATGAAGTTGCTGACATGGCAATTCGAAAATTTTTTAGGCAGGACATGCTTTTTGCACTCAATAATTCAGTGTTAGTTCCCTGTTTTGGTACTCGGCCTGCGTATTCAGTTTTGGCTTGCGTCTACTAATGTGTAGAGGTTCTGTGATCATAAGTTTTTCGGTATCTTTCCACTGGTCAATTGTCTTATAATTAACGGCTCTTCGAGCCCCACAGCATTCCACAATATACTGTCCCACCGTTGAATCCGATTTAGATGCTCACAAGTTCTCGTCGCCAAATGTCGAGACGTTTGTCCGACATAGGTGGAATTGCATCCGCAACAACTGAGTTCATAGACCACATGAGACTTCAGATTGCTATCAAAATTAGATTTCATAGATGACAATTCGCACGTTCTTTCCAGATTTCGCTTCAATTGCAGGCTGATGTTACATCAATTTTGGAACTACAATCTTCAGGGTATTGATTTTTCAGCCAAATACTTTAATTTTCCTTCTGAGTTTTGTCAGAATTACGTCAAGTGCTGGTGCTTTTAAAAATATGGTGAATATTGTCTTCTACAATATTCTTTTTACGTTGGATTGGTACACAGTTACGGAAATTCAAGACAAATCCCGTATCGGTTGTTTTCTTGTACCATTCGCAATGATTTTCCCTACAGCTATTTACATTGATGTTCATGTCTGAAAAGGTTAAATTACCATTTTTTTCTGGTTTTTCCATTGTGAATTTGAATTTCATATGAAGGGTGTTTTCTTTTCTAAGTAAAAATGACCGGTTCACCATTTACCATGCAAATTATATCGTCTACAAATCTTTCCAATAATTGTCTTTTAGTTTGCAGTTCACAATCTAATTGATAAATATCCTGGCAATTAGATCAATATCACAACATGTCCTTCATTATAGCGTGAGATTGATTATCAACATTCTGGAATTTTGCTTGGAACCACTTCTCATATTTCTCACATTTGACTCCTCTCCATCTATAGGTGACTCTGTGGTTACATCAGGGCAGGCCTGTAAATTAGAGAAATTATTGATGATCTCTTTCGTTGATCTGATCTGAAATTACTATAAAGGACGCTCCCATTGCTAAGCCGTTCACCTGATAAAGCCATCTCTCATTGCATTTAAAACAGATATTTTTTACAGCTAGCTTCAAGAGTGATCTCAAAGTTTATCTCGACATCTCTGAAGCGTGGTCACTAGAGTACAAGCTCCTCAAGACTATTTCAATTGCTTCATTAACAGGTATACAGGCTTTTCACGTCCAAAGAGACAATGCTCTCATGAGGCCCCAATATTACGGATTTCAGTTTTCTCGGTGCATGGAGCGTTGACCTCCAAGTGTTATCACAAGGTACTTTATCAAAACGTGGGTTGAAGAATTAATTCAAATTGTAATAACTGTTTTCCGGCATTGACAACAGTGGCATAAAGGAATTCCATTCTTGTTCAATTTTGCTAGGCCATTAAGTCTTGCTGGTTCAGCTCCTGTTGAGCACAACTTTTGATAAATCTTTGCTTACTAAAGAGCTCTTCTTCATATCAAGCAACGCACTGTTGAAGTCTTTTTCAATCTTAACAGCAATGTTATCCCCGCACTAGCAATTTCTTGAAATTGGGAGCAGTTAAGATCTTCCTCCATCTTTTTGTGTTATGATTGCCATTTCATCACACAAAATCAAGTGCTTTTATCAAAAGGTACAGCCACAATGTCGTTATCTTTCAGAAATATTGCCACCTCTTCACAATATCTCTGTCGGCGAGTCTTTCTCTGACATTTTCAGCGTACCATTCTGCAGAGCCTTCAATTTCAAACAGTTTCTCAAATCAGTTGCATTTTCCCCAAGCGTGCAGATCAGTTTGTCTATAACTGCCAAAAAGTTCACCTCATTGAATTTATCACGGATTGGATGTTTTGGGCCGTAGAACAGAAGATCTTCAACAATATGTGGTAAAGCAATGCGGTCTAATCTTCTGGTAGAATCAATATTTTGTTCCTTTAAAGGTCTGGCCTGACGTACAGACAGCTTTTTCAACTTTGCGTCCAACCTTAGCTTATGTTCTAGTCTAACTTTCCGGATAGATAGGCGTATGTTGAAGTCCACAGAACTAAGCAATTTTTCGTGCATCGTCTGACACAGTTCACTCCTAATACTGTCAGCCCTTGCGTCAAGGTTCGCTTTATTTTCTTTGCTTTGTTTAGTTCTCCTTTAGGTGGCCTAAGTTAAAAACCACGTACGGCCTGATAAAGTCCAACATTTTTTTGGAACACGACATTTCAGAAAGTCTGGTATAACCTCATTTTCAACGCATTTTTCTTGAAATTACATCCTACCAATTTCATTTTCCATCTTCTCTAAGTTTTTTGTATGTTACAGAAAAATTTTCTATTTTTCAGTTTTTCTCAGGACATGTTTCAACCAGCAGAGTGGCAGGAGCGGCGTCATTTACGCAAGGTTTACCTGAACTACGGGCAAAAAAGCTCGTAATTAACAAATTGGCCTCGTTTCAACTTCGCCTCGCTCTCCCCTGACGTTGACGTTTTCCCATCTTTGGTCTATTTTTTTCTAAATCAATAACCTACATAAGTTCCTTCCGTGTTGTCGAATGATGATCAACGTCTTCAATTCAAGTGCAGCCTGTTCTTTTAGTTCTTTGTACTGCTTCAAACACCAATAATCACGCTGTTTTTGCCTGAATAAAATGTGCTTGGTTACGTGGATTACCAAAATATCTGTTTTCTGCAAAAACTTTTGCAAAATCTGGGGCTCCATTACGTGTACAATACACAATAGCTTCATAACGAAACCTGTTTCGCTGCACGTATTCCACAAAATCGTCCGGGTCACAATGACTGATGTTATTGGATCTGTGTTCTGTAGTTGCGTTGTTAATAGTATCGTATCACAGTACTAGATTTGTCCGGTTCCCAAGGCTTCTATTAATTTTTAATTAAAATCTGACCTTTTTCATGTTGCTTCTCGATTTTGAGTTCAGACTCAGTCCCGGAAATGATATAATATAGGGTGGGGTGACAGTCCTCTGTTGCTTTCGTACGCCACTTTGTTCAATGCTTGAGAAAAAGATGATGCTTCTAATATGTGCATGGTAACTCTAAAAACCTGTTATTCTGATATAACATCTTTAATATAACCCTGCTGATTGTTAATCGTTTCACTATCAACTTGTTTGTAAAGCTAAAAAGTGTTAATAGCAATCAAAAAATTGTTAATTACGCGGACGTTTTCGCATTAACTTGCATCTAATTAAACTCCTTAGATGCAAGTTAATGCGAAAACGTCCGCGTAATTAACAATTTTTTGTTTGCTATTAACACTTTTTAGCTTTACAAACAAGTTGATAGTGAAACGATTAACAATCAGCAGGGTTATATTAAAGATGTTATATCAGAATAACAGGTTTTTAGAGTTACCATGCACATATTAGAAGCATCAACTTGTTCGGCAAAAAATTACAATTATGCACATATACAGCAACTTGCTTTGATTTAATTACATTTTCGAATTCAATAAAAATTCCGAAAGGTTTCTTTCTTAAAGTTTGCTAAAATGTATAAGAACGTTACAAATTTTAATATAAGTCTTTTTCTCTGTGAGTTTTGAAAAGGAGGTTTATGTTTTGGTCCAAAATATAAGGATGCTCACAATGTATTTCGAAAATTTTTTGGCAGAAAATGCTTTCTGCGCTTAATGTTTTGGCGTTTGTTCCACAATTGGGTAATCGTCCCGCGTATTTAGCTCTGGGTTGCGTCTACTAATGTGCAGAGCTTCTATGGTCATAAGTTTTTTGGAATCCGGGAACTGATCAGTTATCTTAATATTTTCAAAGGCTGTTAGAGCCCCACTGCATTCCACAACACGTTTGCCCACCGATGAATCGGTTTTCCGATGCTCAGAGGTTCTCAGATAAAGGATGATATTTGTCTATTCTTTGGTTGCTGTATAACACACCATTTTTGCTTTCTAACACAAGGTAAATTTCATTGTGCTTTTTAAAAGTTTTTTGGTTAGTTTTTTTAACGCAAGTTGTTTGACGTTGGTTTGGCAAACCCAGTATAAACTTTTCGACACAAAACAGATATGTGCTAAATGGATCTCGCTCGTGGACAGGAGGCTCAGACCAAACAAACCCCAATTCAGGTAAAGGCAAGGCCGAATAGACTTTGGTCGCCTTGGGTCAGACTCAACAGTTCAAACACATTGCTTAGAACAAACAGACCTAAGGCTGACATTAGGCCGGAATGAAAAAAACCAAGAGCTGGGCCAGTCTTAACAGACCCACTACCAACCCTGGGCCATCCTGAACAAATTTTGATTACTTACGTAGACAAACAGATTTGTGTAGTGTATTTGAGATTCAAGTTAGCTTCCATTTATCAGGACTGATATTTCGCTCGATGTGTACGCTTTACAACTTCCAGTAAAGCAACTTGCTTGGCCAATTGCTTAGCTAAATCTTGTTCTGCTGAATTTGAAGATGAAGACGACTTGCAGTTTAAATGGAATAAATTTAGCAACTATTCACGAGCAGCAAGCTTGAGAAAATGAATCTCCAAGACCAACAGATACTTATATCATGAACAAAGAAATTCCCAATACCTGGATTATAAAATACTGACATATATGTGGACACTGTCAGTTCTCTTATATAAGAACACTATAAGTTAAGTACGAAATGAACTAAACTTGAAATTATAATAAGTGCCCTTCAAATTAAGTACATCATTAATTTTATTACATTGTATATAAATTTTACTGTACTTATTTTAAATGAAATTAATATGTTCAAAATTTCCTCGTTTTTTTTGCAAATTTGAAAACTGCACTATTGAAAAAGTGTTGAAATAACGGTTTTTATAATTTTTTAACACTTATTCAATGGTTGTATCACGATAAACAATAGTTGTACTGCTGTTGAAAGCTAGTGATAATTATTGAAATAAATATAGTTTTTAATTTTTCTACAATTTTTTTCTAAATTGTGGTTTTTGTCATCGATATCCAATTTATCATCGGGGCTATGGTCCGCAAGGTGAATTTGAGAGTCTTTAGGTATTAATGTACTGATGACCGGCAAAGGCTATGAATTTGGATTGGTTTCGACTTGAGCTGTGTTGTCAATAATCATTTGTATAGTGGAGGACTGGAAGCACTCAAGGGCACCTGCTCAACATATTTTGCATTGAGATGCAAATTAATTTGGAGTGCACGGATTCTCCATAGGAGTCTTCTTGGTGAAAACAATAAAACTTAGGGCTCTTTCGCTAACGCTGCCAGGTCTAGGAAAACTTATTAGAGAGCTTCTCAGGGTGTTGATGTGGTAATAATTTGTAATTCCTGAGATGTGCTAGTTGGTGAAGCTGCAACTATTGGCTTGTCGGATGTAGAGGCGGGAAATTTAATGTTCAGTTGTTTGAAAAAAGAAATGGATCGCGACTTTGGTCAAATTCTCGCATTGCGCGTGAATTAATTGATTCCGTAGAAGATATAACGCTTGCATTGCTGTTTTTGCTCCACCCTTTTGAATCCGTGTAAATTTTTAAATATGGCTGGAAATTTTGGACTCGGTAGGTTTTTCTAGAAGCCTCGTCTTTCTCTCGTCACGAAAACTGAGTTTCACTATGTCACTGTTGCGAACTGTGACTTCTATTTCTCCCTCTTCGCTTATAACTGAGGTGAACAGATCGTTTTTTGTACCACTGACCCGGGGTTCAACGTTTCCTACAAGCCGTCCAGTTTGTTTTGGGATCTTTTATGTGGGTGCCGCTTTCTCGCCAGATTGTTTTGTACGGCATATTCATTGAGAGTTATAGCCCGATGTATATTTGCGGGTCGACGAAATTTGAGTTCATTGTGTTCTGCCTTGCGTTCTCTGTTCTGGGCCTCTTGAGTTTCTCTGCACATATTCACCTCATATACCTTGTAACTTTTATTACTCCTATGGTAGTCTTAAGGCAGAAGATCATTAGGGTCACGGTTCCTTTTTCTAAATAGTCATTATGTTCTCTATCATAAACTAAATCAGAGTGTACTGATATAGCTAAATCTGAGAATTACTGATAATGTTAAGCGGCGTCTTAGCGTGTTACATCGAAATGAGATACGGAGAGTGAAACAAAAATAGTTTTATGTTTGTATATTTGACGCTGGGATTATTTTGGGTGTCGCGCACATTCACACTCAAATAACCCGCCAATCGCAAATCATAATACAAATACAAATAATTTCACTCTACTGAATAGTATTTCAATACCACAATTTGCGTCGCTCATTTTTCAAACTTCACTACCACTTCACGGATTAAGCCAAGCTAATCTGCCAATTAAGTCCAAGTCGCACAACCCTTTCCAAATTAACACTAACAATTCAAATATTTTAAATAATTCACGTGCTTAATTGGTAAACAATAAAAAAATGCTTTCTGCCCATTTCAACTCTTCATATTAGCCGATTTTATTAAAAATGCTTTATTCAAAGAAGTTAGAAACTGCAGAATAAGCGATCATGAGGATAGACTCAGGAAACCTAATATCTACCTCCATCCATAACGGCGTGACCTCCACGTTAGTAGTAATTGCGTGTGCATGGACGAGAAGGTGACCACTCCCCATGCGCTAAAGGATACATTAGTCGAGGACTTACTGCAAGTCATCCAGGCAGCTGGAGTAGGTTTGTGTAGCCCAAGATTGCTGGTGGTCCTACATGAAATGCGAATTCCTTGATCGATCAATAAAATGCAAACCCTGCACGGCAATTAGTAAAAACCTCTAGTAAATTATACCTTCTAAGCAATATTAACCTCATAATCATGTATATTTCTTAATCAGGAAATACAAATAGATTTCGCAGGTTCCAAGCGTAACGAAAAATAGAATGTAATTTTTATATTTATATGCGTTGAAAGATTTTCATTTTACGCATCTGCTGAAATTTTTGATAAGGCAAACGCTTCAAATTTAATTAATAATTTAGATAATTATAAACATTTTCACGGAGTACCCCGTTCCTTACGAAGAGACCGGGCTCGATGTCTTATTGGAAACCAAGTGAAAAATTTTCGCAAAAAAATAACATCAATTTAATCCCAGATCCAGCAAAGGGCCAACGTTCAATTGGCCTAGTATAACAACTTAATAGTACAATAAAAAAACGTTTTCCGTGTGTTAGAGAAAACAACTCATCTAACAATAAAAGCTGCACTTAAAATAATACTTTACCACCTTCAAATATGCAAACATAAAACTGCAGTTGTTTCGCTCTTCGTATCTCATTTCGATCGTCGTGCTAACACGCCGCTTAGCAATATCAGTAATTCACCTAAACACTCTGATTAAGGTTATGACAGAGAACATAATGACTATTTAGACAAAGAAACCGTGACCCCTAATGATCTTCTGCCTTAATAATACTATAGGAGCAAAAAGAGTGACGCGGAATTTGAGGGGAATATGTGCAGAGAATCTCAAGAGGACCAGAACAGAGAACGCAAGGCAGACCACACTGAACTCAAATTTCATCGAATGGCAAATTTACATCGGGCTATAACTCCCAAAGAATATGCCGTACAAATCAATCTGGCCAGAAAGCGGCACGCACATAAAAGATTATAGAACACCCTGGACGGTCTGTAACAAGCGTTGACGCCCGGGTCAGTGGTAGAAAATCGGATCTGTTCACCTGAGTGATAAGCGAATTGGGAAAAATAGAAGTCACAGTTCGCAACAGTGACATTGCGAAACTCAGTTTTCGTGACGAGAGAAAGACGAGTCTTCTAGAAAAACCTACCGAGTCCAAAATTGCCAACCATTTTTAAAAAATTACACGGATTCAAAAGGGTGGAGCAAAAACTGAAGCCTCTTAGGCGACACAATGCAAGCGTTATATCTTCTACGGAATCAAATTTTCAAGCGCAATGCGAGAACCTATGACCAAAGTCGCGATCCATTTCTTTTCTCAAACAACTAAACACTAAAATTCCCGCCTCTATAACCAATAACTAGAAGTCGTCCAACTAGCACATCTCAGGATTTACAACATTTTACCACATCAACACCCTGAGAAGTTCTCTAACAAGATTTCCTAGATCTGGCAAGCGTTAATGAAACAGCCCTACGTTTTATTGATTTCAACAAGAAGACTCCTATGGAGAATCCACCAATCTGTGCACTCCAAATCGATTTGAATCCAAGTGCAAAATGTTTTGAGCGGGTGACGAAAACCACAATTTTGAATAAAAATGTAGAAAAATTGAAAACTTGCTTTATTTTAATAAATATCACTACCTATCAAAAGCGGTACAGCTATTGTTTATTGTGATATAACCGTTGAATAAGTGTTAACAAATTATAAAAAACGTTATTGAAAACTTTTTCCTTAGTGCATTTTTTAAATTTGCAAAGAAAAGAGGAAATTTTTTAACTATTAATTTCATTTAATATTAGTACAGAAAAATTTATATACAATGTAATAGAAACAATGATGTACTTAATTTGAAGCGCACTTATTATAATATCAAGTTTAATTCATTTCGTACTTTACTTATAGTGTTCATATATATGAAAACTGACAGTGTCCACATATATGTCATTATTTTATAATCCAGGTATTGGGAATTTTTTTGTTCATGATATAAGTATCTCTTGGTTTGGAGATTCATTTTCTCAAGCCTGCTGCTCGTAAATGGCTGCTAAATTTATTTCATTTAAACTGCAGGTCGTCTTCATCTTCAAATTCAGCAGAACAAGACTAAGCTAGACAATTGGCCAAGCAAATTTTTTTACTAGAATTTGTAAAGCGTACGCTTCGAGCGAAGTATCAGTCCCGATAAATGGAAGCTAGCTTGAATCTCAAATACACTACACAAATCTGTTTGTGTACGTAAGTAATCAAAAATTGTTCAAGATGGCCCAGGGTTGGTAGTGGGTCTGTTCGGACTGGCCCACGTCCTGGATTTTTTTTCATTCCGGCCTAATGTCAGCCTTGGGTCTGTTTGTTCTAAGCCATGTCTTTGAACTATTCAGTCTGACCCAAGGCAACCAAAGTCTATTTGGCCTTGCCCTTACTTGAAATTGGGTCTGTTCGGTCTGAACCTCCTGTCCACGATCGAGATCCATTTAGCCGTTATCTGTTTTGTGTCGAAAAGTTCATCCTGGGTTCGCCAAACCAACGTCAATCAATTTGCGTTAAAAAAACTAACCAAAAAACTAACCAAAAAAAGCACAATAAAATTTACAAAAAATGGTTTGTTACACAGCTACCAAACAATAGAGAAATAACATCCTTTATCTGAGAACTTCTGAGCATCGGAAAACCGATTCATCGGTGGGCCAACGTGATGTGGAATGCAGTGGGGCTCTAACAGCCTTTAAAAATAATAAGATAATTGATCAGTTCCAGGATGCCGAAAAACATATGACCATAGAAGCTCTGCACATTAGTAAACGCAAACCGCAGCTAAATACGCGGGACGATTACCCAATCGTGGAACAAACGCCGAAACATTAGGTGCAGACAGCATGTTCTGCCTAAATATTTGCGAATTGCAATGTGAGCATCCTTATATTGTGGATCAAAACATAAATCTCCTTTTCAAAACTCACACAGAAAAAGATTTATATTAAAAGTTGTAACTTTCTTATACATTTTAGAAAACTTTAAGAAAGAAACCTGTCGTAATTTTTATAAAATTCGAAAATGTAATTAAATCGAGACAAGTTGCTGTATATTTTCATTATTGTAATTTTTTGCCGAACAAGTTTCAAACTCCTGAGATGCAAGTTAAAGCAAAAACGTATCAGAATAACAGCTTTTTAGAGCAACCATGCAGACATTAGAAGCATCATCTTTTTCTCAAGCATTGAACAAAGTGGCGTACGAAAGCAACAGAGGACTGTCACCCCACCCTATATTATATCATTTCCGGGACTGAGTCTGAACCCCAAATCGAGAAGCAACATGAAAAAGGTCAGATTTTAATTAAAAATTAATAGAAGCCTTGGGAACCGGACAAATCTAGTACTGTGATACGATACTATTAACAACGCAACTACAGAACACAGATCCAATAACATCAGTCATTGTGACCCGGACGACTTTGTGGAATACGTGCAGCGAAACAGGTTTCGTTATGAAGCTATTGTGTATTGTACACGTAATGGAGCCTCATATTTTAAAAAATTAATTGCAGAAAACAGATATTTTGGTAATTCATCTATCCAAGCACATTATATTCAGGCAAAAACAGCGTGTTTATTGGTGTTTGAAGCAGTACAAAGAACTAAAAAACAGGCTACACTTGAATTGAAGACATTCGATATCATTTGACAACACCGAAGGAACTTACCTAGGTTATTGATGGAGGGAAAAAGTAAACCAAAGATGGGAGTCAAGGTCAGGCAGGAGCGAGGCGAAGTTGAAACGAGGCCAACCTGTTACTTACGGACTTTTTTATCCGTAGTGCAGGTAAACCGTGTGTAAATGACGCCACTCCCGCCACTCTGTTACTTGAAAGATGTCCTTAGAAAAACTGAAAAATGGAAAAAGTTTTCTGGAACACACAGAAAACTTAGAGAAGATGGAAAATGAAATTGGTAGGATTTAATTTATAGAAAAATGCGTTGAAATTGAGGCTATACCAGACTTTCTAAAATTTTGTGTTCCAAAAATATGTTTTGCTTGATCTGGCCGTACGTGGTTTTCAGCTTAGGCTACTTAAAACAGAACTAAACAAAGCAAGAGAAAATAAAGCGAACTTTGACGCAAGGGCTGACAGTATTAGGAGTGAACTGTGTCAGACTATGCACGTAAAAATTGCTCAGTTCTGTGGCCTTCAACATACGCCTATCTATCCGGAAAGTTAGACTAGAACATAAGCTAAGGTTGGATGCAAAGTTGAAATTGCTGTCTGTACGTCAGGACAGACCTTTAAAGTATCAAAAAATTCATTCAACCAGAACACTAGATCGCATTAGTTTACCAAACTTTGTTAAAGATCTTCTGTTCTACGGCCCAAAACATCCAATCCGTGATAAATTCAATGAGGTGCACTTTTTGGCAGATAAAGACAAACTGATCCGCATGCTCCGGGAAAGTGGAACTGATTGTGGGAAACTGTGTGCAAATGAATCCTCTGCAGAATGGTACGCTTAAAATGTCAGAGAAAGACTCGCCGAGATGTTGTGAAGAGGTGGCAAAATTTTTGAAAGATAACGAAATCGTGTCTGTACACTTTGGTAAACGCACTGGATTTTGTGTGATGAAATGGCAATCATATCACAAAAAGATGACAGAAATTCTTGATTGCTCCCAGTTTCAAGAAATTGCTAGTGCGAGGGATAATAATGCTCTGAAGATTTAAAAAGACATCAACAGTGCGTTGCTTGATATGAAGAAGATCTCTTTAGTAAGCAAAAAATTTATCAAAAGTTGGGCTCAACAGGAGCTGAACCCGCAAGACTTAATGGCCTAGCAAAATTGAACCAGAATGGAATTCCTTTATGCCCAGTGTTGTCAATACCGGGAAGCAGTTATTTTAATTTGAATAAATTCTTCAAGCCACGCCTTGTTAAAGTACCTCGTGATAACACTTTGACGTCAACGCTCTATGCACCGAGAAAACTGAAATACATATAATTGGGGCCTCAAGAGAGCATCGTTTCTTTGGACGTGAAAAACCTGTACACCTGTTCATGAAAAATGATAATCAACCTTACGCTAAAACGAAGGACATGTTGTGATATTGCTCTAATTGCCAGAAAATTTACAAATTAGATTGTGAACTGCAAACTAAAAGACAATTATTGGAAAGATTTGTAGACGATATAATTTGCATGGTAAATGGTGAACCGGTCATTTTTACTTAGAAAAGTAAACACCCTTCATATAAAATTCAAACTCACAATGGAAAAGCCAGACAAAAATAGTAATTCAACCATTTTAGACATGAACATCAAGGTAAATAGCTATAGGCAAACTCTTTGCGAATGTTACAAGAAACCAACCGATACGGGAGTTGTCTTGAATTTCCTTATCTGTGTACCAATCCATAGTAAAAAGAGTATTGAAGAAGAGAATATTCACCACATTTTTAGAAGTACTAGCACATGACGTAATTCTGACAAAGCTCAGAAGGAAAATGAAAGTATTTGGCTGGAAATTCAATACGATTGATCGGAATTCCAAGATAATCAACTATGCTTTAAAAAGATCATAAGTAAACCTCATTTGAATAATGGAGGCGAGAAGGTAAAACAGAGGGTACAAAAATCGCCAACAAAAGATGTGATACCATTTCTTTTCCTGCAAAATTGATGTAACATCAGCATGCAATTGAAGCAAAAAATGGAAAAAAAAACTGAGAATTGGCATCTATGAAATCTAATTTTGATAGCAATCATAAATCTCATGTGGTCTATGAATTCAGTTGTTGCGGACGCAACTCCACCTATGTCGGACAAACGTCTCGACATTTGGCGACGAGAATTTGTGAAAATCCAAATCGGATTCAACTGTGGGACAATATGTCGTGGAATGCTGCGGGGCTCGAAGAGCCGTTAATTATAAGACAACTGACCAGTGCCAGGATACCGGAAAACTTATGATCACAGAAGCTCTACACATTAGTAGACGCAAGCCAAAACTGAATACGCGGGCCGAGTACAAAAACAGGGAACTAACACTGAAATATTGAGTGCAGAAAGCATGTCCTGCCTAATAAATTTTCGAATTGCCATGTCAGCAACTTTATATTGTGGTTCAAACCGAAAATCTGCTATTCATAACTCTCAAAAAAAGACTCATATTAAAAGCTTTATTGTTCCTATAGATTTTAACAAACTTTAATGTGGAAATCTGTTGGAAATTTAGAAAAATTTGAAAAAATTGGGTAATCAAGACACGTTGCTGTATACGTGCATATTTGTAAATACTTACTTAACAAATATTAATTTCCTGACGATGCGAGTTATTTAGATGCAACACTTTTAGTTTTTATTAGCATCCATTTTTTTTAACAAAAAATGAATTTGTGGTCTTAGGCATTTCAATTCTTTGAAGTAAATCTTGTAATTTGTGTTTTTTATTGGAACCAACAAGACAGAAACAGCTATAGTCCGACTTGTGCAAAAATAACCAGGATATATTTTGAGCCAGATTTTGACTTTGGCTAAGAACGATATACATTGTTAGAAACTATTTGTTAGCAAAAAATTTGAGTTATTGTTGCTTGGAAAAAATCGTTATTGCTGTGAATTTTAAAAAAAAAAATTGATATTTTCTTCTAAGATTTTCTTCTCAACAAAAAACGATTTCTTTGAGTCTTTCCAAAGCAAATTTTCCGATTGGCGTCTCCAAGGTTGGCAGTGAAACCTTCAATTTTTTTCACCAGAAATGTTTTGAAACATTTTGATCAGTTTTGTTCAGAAATATTGTCCAAGTAAATTGTTATTCCAAAAGCTGCAATATCCGACATTATATATGGAACACTAAATTGTTGCTACTGGTTCAATGTATTTTAGCAGAGAAAGTCATTAGCCTTAGAGAGAAAGTCACTAGCAGAATTGTAAAACCAAATTCCAATTTAAAAGAAGACAGTTTTAACAGTTTTTCAAAATAATTCAATTTAGGGAATCAACTAACGGTGGGTCTGAGACAATCTCCAGATTTGTTTTTTGCGATTTCTTATTTTTATAAATGGTTCTATGATCGCATTTTTCGGTCTTCTTTGCTTTTCTTTTAGAACCAAAGTCCGGAAAATAAGGAAATTACCTTTGCCCTTAAATAATGTAGAAAAATTTTGAACTTCTCAATTATATCAATGAGAGTTTTTTGCCATTTCGATTAAATCTAAGCGGTAAATAACCAAAAAATACTGTTGTAAGTAGTAAACGTTACTATTGTTTCTTCTATATAATGTTGAGAGAAGCGATTGCGTTTATTTCAAAAAACTCTCTCTTATTTAACTTCATCAGACATTTTTTCTCCTGCTCCTTTTTCCGGTAAATTCATGCATTTTTAAAGATCAGAATTCTCAAAGCATCAGAATTTTTATTTGAAAAGTAAAATTTATGCAAAAGCAGCCTAAGTTGAAAAAAAAATAAAAATTGTGTCTCTGTTTTTCGCGAATGTTTTCCTATTTCAACTTTCTTCCATTCAAAAATTTTTCAAACGACGTATGCATTTTCTAAAGATAATATTTGTGTGGAAGCCGAAGTCGTAGACTTTTCTATTTTTTCAGTAACATTTAAATTGGTCTTTTTTTACAGTCCAAAGAATGTGTTTTTGTTCATATAAAGGCCGATGGCTCTAAGAGCTGCCAGACGCAGGTTTGCTTTTTATGATTTTTTCATCTAAATTAAAAGCTGTAAGAAGAAAAAGGTTGAACTTGAGAAAAGACTATATGTTACGCACTGACTTTTAAATTGCTCCCCGTGGTGTTATTGAGGTAAATATTCGGTGTAATTAGCTTGATTAATTGACATTGTACAAAGACTGACTATGGATGTTTCATAGTGCAATTTTTAGGGCATGTATTTTGCATAACGTTACCTCTTCACCAAAGATGCGAATTCATCGTCAGGAAACTCAAAAAAGTAAATATTGAGGCTTTCAGTTAATTAATATATTTATCAGTAAGCTGTCAATCGGCGGTTGTTTTTAGTAAGCATAAACAGATAACGGGTTACAGGCCGAGATGGAATTACTTGTTAGATATGGCCTTGAGATCTATCTGAAAATAAATTAAACTATAGCACTTTATGTGAATAATTAAAGAGAATTATCACGTAGTTATGAGGCACGAGATAGGGGCGTGACACTGCCGGACTATATAAAAATTTTCTGTGCAAATTTTGTGAGGGAACTGGGTTTTACTATTGTTCTATAAAACATACGTAAACTGCACTGTTTTAGGGATATGCATATGTTTTTGTAAAAGCCACCCAAAATATGTTTTCATAGAAAAATGGATTGAAACGAATGCATTAAAGTTAAAGACAATTAAAAGATTTAAAAGCAAAAAAGTTCAAGTTAAGAAAAATTAAATTAAAAGTAAGGGTGAACGAAGTTAAGACACGATAGGAAATAAGGCTAATAAGGAAATATTAAAGAAGCTAAGATAGGCTAATTTTGGAGGAGAAGGATGAGGCAAAAATTAGAGTAAAGGGATGAGATTTGAACTAGCACTGAAATATCAAGATTAATGTCACTGAAGAAAAGCTACTAAATTGAATAGGATGACAATAGTGTACCGGGCAAATGAGTGGTTTACCGCCCTGGTTAGGTTCTTGGCTTGAACAACTGGTTTGAATATTTAAAGCACTGATATAATATGAGCACTGATAATAAAACTTAATGGACAGAATGAGACTTATTTGGGCATAAGGATAATTTTCGAACTATTTCAGACTTTCAGGAACTGAAAGCATATTTTCCTCTCCGCGTGAAGTTGCGTTGTCCAGTTCGTCTTCTGTATCAAAGCGTTCAATTGTGTTGAGTGACATGGTGGAGGTCGCTGGCATTGAATGTGGAAATCTTTTGGAAGTTTAGAAAAATTTGAAAAAAAAATTGGTTAATCAAGACACGTTGCTGTATATGTGCATATTTGTAAATACTTACTAAACAAACTTTAATTTCCTGACAATGCGAGTTACTTAGATGCAACAATTTTAGTTTTTGTTAGCATCCATTTTTTTTTAAAAAAGATGAATTTGTCGTCTTAGGCATTTCAATTCTTTGAAGTAAAACTTGTAATTTGTGTTTTTTATTGGAACCAACAAGACAAAAACAGCTATAATCCGACTTGTGCAAAAATAACCAGGAAATATTTTGAGCTAATTTTCCTTCATTCAAGACAAGAAACATTCAAACTACAGCCCTTAACCAGATTGGCCAGACTTTGGCTAAGAATGATATACATTGTTAGAAACTGTTTGTTCGCAAAAAATTTGAGTTATTGTTGCTTGGCAAAAATCGTTATTGCTGTGAACTTTAAAAAAAAATTAGATAAAGATTTTCTTCTCAACAAAAAAACGATTTCTTTGAGTCTTTCCAAAGCAAATTTTCCGATTGGCATCTCCAAGGTTGTCAGTGAAACCTTCAAATCTTTTCACAAGAAATGTTTTGAAGCATTTTGATCAGTTTTGTTCAGAAATGTTGTCCAAGTAATTTGTTATTCCAAAAGCTGCAATATCCGACATTATATGTGGAACACTAAATTGTTGCTACTGGTTCAATGTAATTTTGGCAGAGAAAGTCATTAGCCTTATCAATACAAAATACAAAAACCTTAACAAAAAAGAACAATATATTTTTAAAGAAGCAAATCTATAAGAGAATTCGCATTGCAAGGCAAATGAATTACAAAAACTTCATAATAAGTGCAAGTTTTTGAAAAAAAATAGCAGAATTGTAAAACCAAATTCCAATTTAAAAGAAGACAGTTTTAACAGTTTTCAAAATAATTCAATTTAGGGAATCAACTAAGGGTGGGTCTGAGACGATCTCCAGATTTGGTTTTTGCGATTTCTTATTTTTATAAATGGTTCTATGATCGCATTTTACGGTCCTCTTTGTCTTTCCATTAGGACCAAAGTCGGGAAAATACGGAAATTACCTTTGCCCTTAAATAAAGTAGAAAAATTTTGAACTTCTCAATTTTATCAATGAGAGTTTTTCGCCATTTCGTTTAAATCTTAGCGGTAAATAACCAAAAATACTGTTGTAAGTAGTAAACGTTACTATTGTTTCTACTATAGAACGTTGAGAGAAGCGATTGCGTTTATTTCAAAAAACTCTCTCTTATTTAACTTCATCGGACATTTTTTCTTCTGCTCCTTTTTCCGGTAAATTCATGCGTTTTTAAAGATCAGAATTCTCAAAGCATCAGAACTTTAAATTGAAAAGTTAAATTTATGCAAAAGCAGTCTAAGTTGAAAAAAAAATAAAAATTGTGTCTCTGTTTTTTTTCGCGAATGTTTTCCTATTTCAACTTTCTTAAATTCAGAAATTTTTCAAACGACGTATGCATTTTCTAAAGATATTGTTTGTGTGGAAGCCGAAACCGTAGACTTCTCTAATTTTTCAGTAACATTTAAATTGGTCATTTTTTTCACACTCCAAAGAGTGTGTTTTTGTTCATATAAAGGCCGATGGCTCTAAGAGCTGCCAGACGCAGGTTTGCTTTTTAGGATTTTTTCATCTGAATTAAAAGCTGTAAGAAGAAAAAGTTTGAACTTGGGAAAAGACTATATGTTACGCACTGACTTTTAAATTGCTCCTCGTGGTGTTATTGAGGTTAATATTCGGTGTAATTAGCTTGGTTAATTGGCATTGTACAAGGAGTGACTATGGATGTTTCATAGTGCAATTTTTAGGGGATGTATTTTGCATAACGTTACTCTTCACCAAATGTGCGAATTCATCGTCACAAAACTCAAAAAGGTAAATATTGAGGCTTTCAGTTACTTAATATTTTTATCAGTAAGCTGTCACTCTGCGGTTGTTTTTAGTAAGCACAAACAGATAACGGGTTACAGGCCGAAGAATTACTTGTTAGACATGGCCTTGAGATCTATCTGAAAATGAACTAAGCTATAGCACTTTATGTGAATAATTAAAGGAATATTATCACGTAGTTATGAGGCACGAAATAGGGGCGTGGCACTGCCAGACTATATGAAATTTTTCCGTGCAAATTTTGTGAGGGAACTGGGTTTCACAATTGTTCTATGAAACATATATAAACTGCACTGTTTTAGGGATATGCATATGTTTTTGTTAAAGCCACCCAAAATATGTTTTCATAGAAAAGTGGATTGAAACGAATGCATTAAAGTTAAAGACAATTAAAAGATTTAAAAGCAAAAAAAAATTAAGTTAAGAAAAATTAAAATAAAAGTAAGGGTGAACGAAGTTAAGACACGATAAGAATTAGGGCTAATAAGGAAACATTAAAGAAGCCAAGGTAGGCTAATTTTGGAGGAGAAGAATGAGGCACAAATTAGAGTTAAGGGATGAGATTTGAATTAGCACTGAAATATCAAGATTAATGTCACTGAAGAAAAGCTCCTAAGTTGAATAGGATGACAATAGTGTACCGGGCAAATGAGTGGTTTAACGCCCTGGTTAGGTTCTTGGGTTGAAGCACTGGTTTGAATATTTAAAGCACTGATAAATTGAACTTAATGGACAGAATGAGACTTTTTTGGGCATAAGGATAATTTTCGAACTGTTTCAGATTTTCAGGAACTGAAAGCATATTAACTTCTCCGCGTGAAGTTGCGTTGTCCAGTTCGTCTTCTGTATCACAGCGTTCAATTGTGTTGAGTGACATGGCTGAGGTCGCTGGCATTGAATGTCGTCTGTGTTGTTTTTTGAGGGTTCCCTTGTCTTTTGGTGATATAATTGTTCAAGGCTTCTTTAATTGTTTTCTAATGATGGCCACTACTTCTGCTTTGATATGTTTTGGCACGCAAACTAGTGGATTTAGCGTAACAATTGTTCCAGTTAACTTCAAGAAGTTGGGCACCATTCGCCGCAAAAATCTAATTTGTGGTATAAATACATGAAGAGAAATTGTATGGCTAATTTTTCGATGAAGACAGTGATCGTTAGTGAGAGGGAAAGCTTGATTGGTACGTAAGATTCAAGCTTATTAATTAAGGCTGACACAAATGACTTCATTTCAGTGGTAATTGGCTTTGCTATTTCGTCGAGTGGATCTGTTGATAATTTTCTATTAGAATGAATGGATTCGGTTTTGACTTTCTTCAATAAATCAATGTTTGCTTCAGTGCTAGTTTTTTTTCTGTAGTTCTTCGAAGTTTTCCACAGAGTCAACTAAGTGAATCAGGCAATTTAACCTTAATTCTCTTTGCTGGAAGGTACTGAAAACTTTGTAAACCAGTTCTAATTTTAATGCGGTCACTGAACATGGTATGTCCACACTCCAATGTGATTGAACAGATGTTACAACTTTTATGAGCACTTCGGGTTTGTCGGCCCTATTCGTCCATACCATTCTCAATAACGATAAAATTATTTGAAGCTGAAGTTAGAAGCTAAAATCCGTATCCAAGGTTCTCTGCTCTTTCTTGGGTCGTATTCTGTTAAAGCTGTTATTGCAAGAAGAAACTTGAGAGTTGCTAGACACGAGGAGAAACCAAGGTAGGTTTTCATCGCATCGTGACAGATTCGAGGTTCCCAAAACTAGGGCCGAAAAGTACGATATTTACAACAAATTTAAGTCACATTTTCGTGTTTCAGTAATAACAACTGTGTTTCAGGACAATCTTCTGCTGATATGGCTTTTCTGGATGTTCAAACTGGTTCTACTTAGCCTGCCGGTTTTTATGTGCTCATTTATTTAAATTTAGTGCATTCAGGCTTCTAGTCGTAATTTTCTCAATTTGGCACTTGTTTGTGTAATATATACTTGTTTCAGATATACTCTACCTTTAGGTCGCATGTGTTGATGTATGCGTTTATTGATATTACTGCTAAAAATGGGGCTTTACGGTATTGTGACGTATTTGGTTTGTTGAATGTTGTCGTATGAGTAGGGGAATAGTAGTTGGGGTTGAATTATGCAGTTTTTCATGTTTATTCTAATTTTACAGAACATTTTATTATCAATTTATGTAAAAATATCACTGTCAGCCCGTTTAACATCACTCTGGGATGTTGTAGTAACGAAACAAGGTAGGTTTCAAGGAACCGGATTGACTGGTCCCGTTTAATTCACCCAGAGTGTCATATTAAATTAAACGATAATAGTGTAGAAGATGGAGAATAAGGTTAGGACTGGGACATAATGTTATTATTAGTATTCAATTTATTATCAATATCATTCGGGACTGTTGGGATAAGGAGAAGGAGACAGAGGGGAAGACGTGCGAGAAGGAGTTGAGAGAGTGAAGAGAATGAGAGGGAAGAGGAAGAAGTTGAGGTGATGGAGGCGGCTGTGTAAATATTTATTTATATTTAGTTTCTTTATTTAACTCATAGACTTCAATTTAGCTATAGGCACTGATTTGCATCTCGAGGTAGTTTGTTATATTATATCGAATAATATACAGGGTGTTAGGAAAACCTTAAGAGCTGCTAATATTATCTTAGTAATTAGTATATATCAAACTTGTTTTTGGAGAGTAATGAGGGTGTAAGTAGAAGATAATGGGCGGAATTAGTGAGGCATAGTGAATAAGTAATTGTCTGTGAAGGGAATAATTGTGTGTTCACGGCGTTGTTGTGTGTTTTATTATATGTGTTTGAACAATTAGCGGTCGTTGTAGGATGTTATTTAAACGTCCTGAGCATTAATTGCATAATCGATTCAATTGGTGTGATTTAGTTCAGTTGATTGTCCATTTTCCCCGCTTCATTTTGAATTTAACTGGCCTGAATATTGGTTTGAAAAAAAAATTCCACAATTTTCAGATAATTGCATTGACTCATGGATGTTGCTCAGTATGAGATTTTTCTGTCTTTCTTGCGAAGTTTGCGGTTGCCTCTGACTGATTGGGCGTATCCGGTGTTTGTTAAGACTTCTGAATCTCGAAAGGTTTATCGTGCGAAGAGAGAATTCATGAGACTGGCAACAAAGAACTTGGAGATCACAAAGTTGGCTGTCAATTGTAAGGTTTTGATGTATTTGGTGGAAGTGAAGTTAGATGGAGTTCTGGAAGTTCAGGTGAAAAAAATTCCAACTCAGCAGATGGTGCATCAGAAATTGGCTCCTCTTCATGTCGGGTTCAGTGCTTCTGCAAAGCATACTAGTCGTGTGAGGACGCAATTTGATTGCTCAAAAGCTGCTGAGTTCTGCTTTTCTCGTTTTCTGGGCGGTTTCCAGGCCGCTGTTGAAAGATAAATATAAATATTATCAATGGAATTACAAAAATGTTGGCTATTTGGGTACGTTTGTCTGTAGTTATTGTTGTTGTAATCAGTTGTAGAGCTGCTGTTGCTTGTTATTTAGATCCAAGCGTGAAGAGTTGCCAAGCTGCGTGAAGAGGAAGGGAAGCAAAGATGTGCATTGTACCTTTTTCCGTGCGAATCTTTGCGCAAATGTGTGTGCCGAGTTGGGAATCGAGTTTTACAAGGACGTTTACCCTGAGCATGGTGTCGTTTACAATTCCAAAACCACTGTGTTTGGCTGGTTTGAGGGTCGAACTTTGTTGTCTGTGCGCTCTCAGTGCGTTGCATTTTTGTGGTAATTTTTCAGGTTAGGTGAAGCTGAGGGTTACGTGGCTCGTTCATCTCGGACAAGGAGTTGTACTCTTCAGTGTACTAGTGGCGGTGGTACTGTGCATTAGGGTAGCGCCGATGAGAATTGACTAGTGTTGTTGCAATTTTTATCATCATGTGGTGTAGTTTATTTTATAGGTTAGTTTTTCATTGATTTCTTTGAATTATGACAATTATGTTTTGTTTTTGTTGGTAAAAATGTTAACCGTGATGCATATGAGTGCATGGTATTGTTTTCATGAAGGTGCATTGCTGTAAAGTGACATATTTGTGATAGAACAAGAAGAATTATATAGCGACTTTTTTCAATTTTGAGCATTAAGTTTACTTATCTTGTGAAATACTACTAGATCTAAGAGTTCTAGACACTTGTCTTGGCTGCTAGTAAACGTTAATTGTGATATGAACTGGTTGGGAGAGAAATTTGGAAGTGTTTTTTAATGTAATTTTGTCCTAATATAGACCATTTTTCCGCATCGAGACAGGTGGTACATATTTGTAAAATTTTTCAATTTTTATTCGATTTTTAGCAAATTTTTTGGCTTGGTCCACTCGATAAACATCGGTGAGGAACGACTATGCTATAAATTTCTGTATGGGGACGTTTTTCGATCAATTTTTTAATTCTTTTCTGAGAATTTGAAAAATGCGAAAATTCAGGGTGCTCGCCGCCACTCGATTTTTAAATTGCTCCAAACCGCTCTCAAAAAACCCCGCAGTGCAAAAATTTGGCATGAAATGAGCACTTTTCACAAAGTGACAATGACTATTTTTGTGACCTGAAACTGGCTGTTTTTGAATTGTCAAAGTTGGAGTCTAATCAGGCATCACTGTGCATACAAAATGGATACTGGATGGTCAAAATGGTACTCTCTTTGCCTGGTACTATTGTATATTACTTAATTATAGGGTTTGGAACGATTTATTGGGTCAGAACATTGATTATTTTGTCTAAAAGGCTAATTTTTTGGTGCAATTTTTGCACTAATTGAGCTTGTTCAAGGCATGTGATGATCTGGTAATGCTATAGTGGCCTAAATTGGGTGCTATCAGCTAAGACTGATGTTTCTATCTTTCGGAATTAGCATTTTAGTGATTTTGAAGATGATTAACATGTGCTTTTTTGCTTTTTTGGGGTAAATTGCTAGATTTTTGATTGTGGCTCGTCATGTTTGAGGCATAAATTGTCATAGTTTGCAGATCATTGATTTTATATGATAATTTTGGCTCATACTAGTACTTAAAAAGATGGTGGTGTTTTTTTCTCTGGAGTTTTGGGCTAAGTTTGATCAAAAAAGTTCAGATTTTATATTTTAAATTTTTTCAACATTTTTGCATTTGGCTGGGAGAACTAGGCTGGGACAACTGTCAAGGAGACTGACTATTAGATATGAGCTCATAAATTGGCTATTTGGTACTATCTTTCTGGTAAAATCTGGCAAAAGTCTTCAAAATCAGGTTGCTCGCCGTCACTCGAATTTTTAATGCCTGGATCAAGATCAAAATTTCTCATTCGCGTTATCGTTTCAAAAAACCCTGTAGCACCAAAACTTGCTTGGCTCCAATTTTTTTTTACTGTTTTTAATGTTTTTGCTGCGGTGTACCTGGGTTTTAGGAAAGGCTAAGGTAGAGGATAGGTTATTGGCTATGGGGCTATGTTAAACATGCGCAAATTAGTTCAAATGGCTGTGGTTGGACTGCTCATGAGTAGGAGTAACTAAATAAATATAATATTGGACATATTTGGCTATTAAGATGCATTTTTGATCACATTTTAAAAGAATTAATCAAACATTTTTGTGATTTTCGGTAATTTGACAGTCTTTTCTCAGCTTGTACTGGCACTAGGGACTAGGGGGCCGGGACTGCATATTCTGAGAAACATACTTGTAGAAAGACTAATGATATAATTATTTCTGTCAGAAATCAGTATTTTCGATTTAAGAGGTAAATAACTAAATTTTTGCTAGAAAAATCGGGTCAATTTTCAAGCTTATTTGGTCTTCATGGCTGGTAATAGGATAAGGTGGGTTTAGTTTTTATGGCACTATTAGGCAGCGTAGGGGGTATTCTATTTGTAGGGGGTATACTTGGCATCAGTTGGGACAGAAGGGACATAAATTGACAAAGTTTTTGGAGCAATGAAATGAGCTTGAAGCGCGATTTTGTTTTTTGTCGTTTTTCAACATAAATTCAGAGTTACCGGGTTCTGATGGTTGTATGAGGTTTTAACATGTTGGTGGCAGCTGGAAGAAGCTGTAGGAGGCATTTGGGCAGTTGATGGTATATTTTGAGAAATAATTTACAATGAATTTTGATCAAATTTAATAGGGCTTGGAATTTTTGTCGTAACTCAATTTTTATTAATTTTTGACCAAATTTTTGGGTTTTGGGATGTCAAGCGTTAGCAGTAAGATTGTCTAGAGCTATAAAATTGGTCGATTGGGGGATTTTTGTTGGAGTTCTTGGTGAACTCGAGTGGGTTCGGAAAGTGTTAAAATTATGTAAATAAACGTTAAGTTATTTTAGCCACTGGCGAAATCTGGAAGACTTAAATGCTGAATTCCTGCACTGCTAGCACTGATTCGCATGTGGGCTTGGTATAGAACTTAATTTTTGTGAGTAAATTGAAGACAAAACGTTCAAAATTGGGGTAAAATTATACTTAATCTAACCAAAATTTGTTGGATATCTAAATTTGTCGTAACGTGGTGCTGCTGGAAACCAGCTTTTCACTTGGAAGCTTGCCCGGCTAGTCATTTTGCCATTACAAAGTCTGCTGATATACAGTGTGCAAACGAGATTACAGATTGTAAAATATCTGTTGGTGAGCTGAGGTATGTTGCATTTATATTAACAAAATCAAATTCCAAAACCACTGTGTTCGGCTGGTTTGAGGGTCGAACTTTGTTGTCTGTGCGCTCTCAGTGCGTTGCATTTTTGTGGTAATTTTTCAGGTTAGGTGAAGCTGAGGGTTACGTGGCTCGTTCATCTCGGACAAGGAGTTGTGCTCTTCAGTGTACTAGTGGCGGTGGTACTGTGCATTATGGTAGCGCCGATGAGAATTGACTAGTGTTGTTGCAATTTTTATCATCATGTGGTGTAGTTTATTTTATAGGTTAGTTTTTCATTGATTTCTTTGAATTATGACAATTATGTTTTGTTTTTGTTGGTAAAAATGTTAACCGTGATGCATATGAGTGCATGGTATTGTTTTCATGAAGGTGCATTGCTGTAAAGTGACATATTTGTGATAGAACATGAAGAATTATATAGTGACTTTTTTCAATTTTGAGCATTAAGTTTACTTATCTTGTGAAATACTACTAGATCTAAGGGTTCTAGACACTTGTTTTGGCTGCTAGTAAACGTTAATTGTGATATGAACTGGTTGGGAGAGAAATTTGAAAGTGTTTTTTAATGTAATTTTGTCCTAATATAGACCATTTTTCCGCATCGAGACAGGTGGTACATATTTGTAAAATTTTTCAATTTTTATTCGATTTTTAGCAAATTTTTTGGCTTGGTCCACTCGATAAACATCGGTGAGGAACGACTATGCTATAAATTTCTGTATGAGGACGTTTTTCGATCAATTTTTTAATTCTTTTCTGAGAATTTGAAAAATGCGAAAATTCAGGGTGCTCGCCGCCACTCGATTTTTAAATTGCTCCAAACCGCTCTCAAAAAACCCCGCAGTGCAAAAATTTGGCATGAAATGAGCACTTTTCACAAAGTGACAATGACTATTTTTGTGACCTGAAACTGGCTGTTTTTGAATTGTCAAAGTTGGAGTCTAATCAGGCATCACTGTGCATACAAAATGGATACTGGATGGTCAAAATGGTACTCTCTTTGCCTGGTACTATTGTATATTACTTAATTATAGGGTTTGGAACGATTTATTGGGTCAGAACATTGATTATTTTGTCTAAAAGGCTAATTTTTTGGTGCAATTTTTGCACTAATTGAGCTTGTTCAAGGCATGTGATAATCTGGTAATGCTATAGTGGCCTAAATTGGGTGCTATCAGCTAAGACTGATGTTTCTATCTTTCGGAATTAGCATTTTAGTGATTTTGAAGATGATTAACATGTGCTTTTTCGCTTTTTTGGGGTAAATTGCTAGATTTTTGATTGTGGCTCGTCATGTTTGAGGCATAAATTGTCATAGTTTGCAGATCATTGATTTTATATGATAATTTTGGCTCATACTAGTACCTAAAAAGATGGTGGTGTTTTTTTCTCTGGAATTTTGGGCTAAGTTTGATCAAAAAAGTTCAGATTTTATATTTTAAATGTTTTCAACATTTTTGCATTTGGCTGGGAGAACTAGGCTGGGACAACTGTCAAGGAGACTGACTATTAGATATGAGCTCATAAATTGGCTATTTGGTACTATCTTTCTGGTAAAATCTGGCAAAAGTCTTCAAAATCAGGTTGCTCGCCGTCACTCGAATTTTTAATGCCTGGATCAAGATCAAAATTTCTCATTCGCGTTATCGTTTCAAAAAACCCTGTAGCACCAAAACTTGCTTGGCTCCAATTTTTTTTTACTGTTTTAATGTTTTTGCTGCGGTGTACCTGGGTTTTAGAAAAGGCTCAGGTAGTGGATAGGTTATTGGCTATGGGGCTATGTTAAACATGCGCAAATTAGTTCAAATGGCTGTGGTTGGACTGCTCATGAGTAGGAGTAACTAAATAAATATAATATTGGACATATTTGGCTATTAAGATGCATTTTTGATCACATTTTAAAAGAATTAATCAAACATTTTTGTGATTTTCGGTAATTTGACAGTCTTTTCTCAGCTTGTAATGGCACTAGGGACTAGGGGGCCGGGACTGCATATTCTGAGAAACATACTTGTAGAAAGACTAATGATATAATTATTTCTGTCAGAAATCAGTATTTTCGATTTAAGAGGTAAATAACTAAATTTTTGCTAGAAAAATCGGGTCAATTTTCAAGCTTATTTGGTCTTCATGGCTGGTAATAGGATAAGGTGGGTTTAGTTTTTATGGCACTATTAGGCAGCGTAGGGGGTATTCTATTTGTAGGGGGTATACTTGGCATCAGTTGGGACAGAAGGGACATAAATTGACAAAGTTTTTGGAGCAATGAAATGAGCTTGAAGCGCGATTTTGTTTTTTGTCGTTTTTCAACATAAATTCAGAGTTACCGGGTTCTGATGGTTGTATGAGGTTTTAACATGTTGGTGGCAGCTGGAAGAAGCTGTAGGAGGCATTTGGGCAGTTGATGGTATATTTTGAGAAATAATTTACAATGAATTTTGATCAAATTTAATAGGGCTTGGAATTTTTGTCGTAACTCAATTTTTATTAATTTTTGACCAAATTTTTGGGTTTTGGGATGTCAAGCGTTAGCAGTAAGATTGTCTAGAGCTATAAAATTGGTCGATTGGGGGATTTTTGTTGGAGTTCTTTGTGAATTCGAGTGGGTTCGGAAAGTGTTAAAATTATGTAAATAAACGTTAAGTTATTTTAGCCACTGGCGAAATCTGGAAGACTTAAATGCTGAATTCCTGCACTGCTAGCACTGATTCGCATGTGGGCTTGGTATAGAACTTAATTTTTGTGATTAAATTGAAGACAAAACGTTCAAAATTGGGGTAAAATTATACTTAATCTAACCAAAATTTGTTGGATATCTAAACTTGTCGTAACGTGGTGCTGCTGGAAGCCAGCTTTTCACTTGGAAGCTTGCCCGGCTAGTCATTTTGCCATTACAAAGTCTGCTGATATACAGTGTGCAAACGAGATTACAGATTGTAAAATATCTGTTGGTGAGCTGAGGTATGTTGCATTTATATTATATATTTGGTACAAATACACACACACACTCACAAATATATATATATATATATATATATATATATATATATGGTTTGGTAGATATAACTTAAATCAAATTCACTTCCTCAATCGCGGTCGACCATTTGTCGTTCAGATGCTATAATTTGATTTTGATTTTCAATGGTTTTTCTTCGATATTTTCATCGATTTTTGAATGTTTTTCTAGGCACATTTCTGGTCAATTATAGGTCAATGAAAAGCAACATTTTTGCTAAGTCCATGAAAAGCAACGTTTTTGCTAAGTCAATGAAACCCTTAGAGTGGTTGTTTAGGACTTCTACTTAGATGAAGACACTTAATTTAAGACTTCACTAAATTGAAGACAAAACTTTCAAAATAGGGGTAACATTATACTTAATCTAACCAATATTTGTTGGACATCCAAATTTGTCGTAACGTGGTGCTGCTGGGTGCCAGTTTTTCACTTGGAACCTTGCCTGGCCAGTCCTTTTGCCATTACAAGGTCTGCTGATATACAGTGTGCTAAAGAGAGTACAGATTGTAAAATATCTGTTGGTGAGCTGAGGTATGTTGCATTTATATTAAATATTTGGAAAATATACACACACACTCACAAATATATATATATATATATATATATATATTATATATATATCTATATATATATATATATATATATATATATATATACATATATATATATACATACATATATATATATATATATATATATATATATATATAAGTATATATGGTTTGGTATATATCACTTAAATCAAATTCACTTCCTTAATCGCGGTCGACCATGTGTCGTTCAGATGCTGTAATTTGATTTTGATTTGCAATGATTTTTCTTCGATGTTGTCATCGATTTTTGAATGTTTTTCTAGGCACATTTCTGGTCAATTATAGGTCAATGAAAAGCAACATTTTTGCTAAGTCCATGAAAAGCAACGTTTTTGCTAAGTCAATGAAACCCTTAGAGTGGTTGTTTAGGACTTCTACTTCTATGTTTTTTGTGGAATACGCGAGATAATTGGAACGGAAACAGATTGAAAATTTTGATGCATACAATTAGCCAACCAGCTCAATTGAAACTCACTTTTTAGAAAATTAAACATTTAGTCTAATTTTTGTCCTAAAGCGATTAAATACTTTATATACATAACATCAAATGTTACATAACAAGGTACCTAATCCCAATTTTTCCAAAAACGTTAATCTAATTTGGTGTCTCTTGATTTTTGTTCGATAGTCTGATTACGATTAGCAATCGGTATTACACGCATGCGTCAATATACTTATTTGACCCCTGTTTGCTTGAGATAATTTCATGTCAATTCCTCAGTCCGCTAATGCATGGCCAAACGAACTAGTCGGGATTTTAATCACGCCAAATTTCAGTTAATGTGGTCACGTCTAAACAGAAAGTAGAGTAACAAAAACTTGTGCTCTTGCACCGTGAAAATTTTAAACTCTATTATTAAAATTGAATGAGAAAACAATGTTTCAATCAGACTCGATTTTTCAATCGCTTTTGGCAATTTTTTTGCTCAGATGCGGCAATTTGATTTTGATTTTTAGTGTTTTTTCCAATTTTGTTTATCGTTTTTAAATGGATTTCCGATTAAATTTCTGATCATTTATAGGTCAATGAAAAACTACGTTTTTGCTAAGTCAACGTAAATCAAGTTTTTGCAAAGTTAATGGAAAATCCTAGCGTTGTTGATCAGATCTACTGCTATGTTTTTGTGGAAAACGGGTGTTCAGGTAAAACAGCAACAGATTCAATACAATTTTGCTGCATACAGTTGTCCAACTAGAATAACTGAACCTCACTTTGTAAAAAAAGAAGCCCTAAGTTTAATATTTGTTACTGGAGCGATGAAATATTGTATATAAATAACATCAAAAAGTTACATAACAAGTTACTCAATGCCAAATTACCCAATGACGTTAATTCAATTTTTTCTTTTGATCTTTTTGTTCAATAGTCCGAATACAAATTAGCAATCGTTATAACATGCGTGCTTCAATATACATATTGGATGTGATAAATTCATGCCAAGTCTACAGTCCGCTGATGTATGGCACGGCCCTCGAGGCGTGGCCAAATCAACTTGTCGTCTAATACGCGAGATAAGTAAAACGGCTACAGATTGAATAAAATTTTGCTGCATACAATTGTCCAACTAGCTGAACTGAAACTCACTTTGTAGAAAATTGAACACCTAGTCTAGGTTCTGGCCTAAAGCGATGAAATACTTGAAATACATAACATCAAAATGATACATAGCAAGTTACCAAATCTCAATTTTTCCAAGGACGTTAAACTAATTTTGTGTCTCTTGATTTTCGTTAGATAGTCCGATTACGATTAGCAATCGGTATTACACTCATGATCCAATATACTTATTTGATCCCATGTTTGCTTGAGATGTTTTCATGTCAATTCCTCAGTCTGCTGATGCATGGCCAAATGAACTAGTCGTGATTTTGGTCACGGCCACTTTCAGTGATTTTGGTCACGTCTAAACAGGAATTAAAGTAACAGAAACTTGTGCTCTTGCAACGTGAAACTTTTAAACTCTATTTTTAAAATTGAATGAGAAAACACTGTTTTAATCGCACTCGCTTTCTCAATCGCTTTTGATGACTTTTTTTGCTCAGATGCGGCAATTTGACTTTGATTTTTAATTTTTTTTTTTCGATTTTTTTTATCCTTTTTAAATGGATTTCCGAGTACATTTCTGATCATTTATAGGTCAATGAAAAACTACGTTTTTGCCAAGTCATTGTAAATCAAGTTTTTGCAAAGTTAATGGAAAATCCTAGCGTTGTTGATCAGATCTACTGCTATGTTTTTTGTGGAAAACGGGAGTTCAGGTAAAACAGCAACAGATTCAATAGAATTTTGCTGCATACAGTTGTCCAACTAGAATAACTGAACCTCACTTTGTAAAAAAGAAGCCCTAAGTTTAATATTTGTTACTGGAGCGATGAAATATTGTATATAAATAACATCAAAAAATTACATAACAAGTTACTCAATGCCAAATTACCCAATGACGTTAATTCAATTTTTTCTTTTGATCTTTTTGTTCAATAGTCCGAATACAGATTAGCAATCGTTATAACATGCGTGCTTCAATATACATATTGGATGTGATAAATTCATGCCAAGTCTACAGTCCGCTGATGTATGGCACGGCCCTCGAGGCGTGGCCAAATCAACTTGTCGTCTAATACGCGAGATAACTAAAACGGCTAAAGATTGAATAAAATTTTGCTGCATACAATTGTCCAACTAGCTGAACTGAAACTCACTTTGTAGAAAATTGAACACCTAGTCTAGGTTCTGGCCTAAAGCGATGAAATACTTGAAATACATAACATCAAAATGATACATAGCAAGTTACCTAATCCCAATTTTTCCAAGGACGTTAAACTAATTTTGTGTCTCTTGATTTTTGTTCGATAGTCCGATTACGATTAGCAATCGGTATTACACTCATGCTCCAATATACTTATTTGATCCCATGTTTGCTTGAGATGTTTTCATGTCAATTCCTCAGTCTGCTGATGCATGGCCAAATGAACTAGTCGTGATTTTGGTCACGGCCACTTTCAGTGATTTTGGTCACGTCTAAACAGGAATTAAAGTAACAGAAACTTGTGCTCTTGCAACGTGAAACTTTTAAACTCTATTTTTAAAATTGAATGAGAAAACACTGTTTCAATCGCACTCGCTTTCTCAATCGCTTTTGATGATTTTTTTTTCTCAGATGCGGCAATTTGACTTTGATTTTTAATTTTTTTTTCGATTTTTTTTATCGTTTTTAAATCGATTTCCGAGTACATTTCTGATCATTTATAGGTCAATGAAAAACTACGTTTTTGCCAAGTCATTGTAAATCAAGTTTTTGCAAAGTTAATGGAAAATCCTAGCGTTGTTGATCAGGACTACTGTTATGTTTTTTTGTGGAATACGGGAGTTCAGGTAAAACAGCAACAGATTCAATAGAATTTTGCTGCATGCAATTGTCCAACTAGAATAACTGAACCGCACTTTGTAAAAAAAGAAGCCCTAAGTTTAATATTTGTTTTTGAAGCAATGACATATTGTACCGTACCTAAATAGCATCAAAATGTTGCATGACAATTTACCCAATGCCAAATTACCCAATGAAGTTATTTCTGTTTTATTCCCCTTGATCTTTTTGTTCAATAGTCCGAATACAAATTAGCAATCGGTATTACATGCGAGCTTCAATATACTTATTGGATCCCATGTTTGATGTGATAATTATGTGCCAATTCCGCAATCCGCTGATGTATGACATGGCCCTTGAGGCATGACCAAATAAATGAATAAGTCGTCTTATTTGTTATACACTTAATTACTTATATTGAAATCCAAAATATTGGATATATTATGGGTATTTTGGCACATTGGGTAAAATGGCACTGAGTATTTTGTCTTGAAACCAAAACACGAAACTTACAAAATTAAAATGAAACAGAAGAAAAGATTTATATTAAATGAAGTAAGGATTTTCAGCACACTTATACGTTAAATGGAGTAAATCCAGTTTCTTCAACTGAGCAACACAGAACAAGTATTGCCACTCTAAGTCAGTAATTTGGAGTGATCTCCCTTTTTTGTTCACACGATGAGACCTTTTCAATCTCCTCACAGGTTGGGCAGATCTGGGCTCGTCCAATTTTTTCGTGAGATGTGAAAAATTTGCTTTGTTCTCACTATTCATGTCTTTGCTTGTAATTCGCTGTGGCTTATATTGCTCTATTCGGCATTCATGATCAGGTTTGCAATCCGTTTGTTCGCTGGTGACGTAATCATCATTCCATGACGTCGTTGTGCATATGTCCTATATATGTTAATTATTTGCTCCACCTCGTTATAGTCGTTATACACCTTCCCAGCCCCCACGGATATGTAGCCCCCCCCCCCCCCTGGCACAACAACGGGGTTACACTTTACTTCTTTTTGACTTTACTACTTCACTTTACTACTTTACCCCCCCTCCATATTCACATCATATCTTTTCACACCGCAAAATTTTCTACCGAAACCTTAAGTTCCGTAAACCCTTTACCCGAAGCTTACGCATCTCTCATTTTGAATGTTACAATATTATGGTTGTAAATAAACAATATAGAACTAGAACGGGAATCCAAGAGGAATTACAATTGCAGGAGGGGTGAAATAGAAAAAAAACGGGGCTAATGAACGGGGGTAAAACTATACCGGAACACAACTAATAAGAGTTATTGGGAGGTCTACTTTACTGTGCCTGGATTGGGGGGGGGGGGGTGGTATAAACTCTCAACTCACATTCGCAAAAAAGGGAAAGTTTTAAAACACAGCCTTAGTTTTAAACTACTTGTTTAAGTTCAGGAAGTTATTTCTTAAATCATATAGATTTTTGGCAGTCAATTATATATCGTGTTAATTAGTCTGAAAAATACGTTATAATTCCGGTAGGGTGTGGGGTGGGGTTGAGCGTTGTACTGATGAGACGCACCTTGATTAGAAACAGCAGGCATGCAATTCGTAGAAGAAAAAATACCGCATCATATTTGAACATGATTAAGAGCTGGATTTAGATGAAGTTGATTTGTTTGCGTGTACTAAATGTTAGAATAAGTTCACATGACGCTTAGAAAACATTAGAGAATTAAGAGAGTTCAAGGCCTCAGGTAAACTGAGGTGAATTCAGTTATATAATCAAGCAATCCACATATTAAATTTGCTTACTCATAAGGTTTACATATCCATCAAGAAATAAATAAGAGAGTCTTGTAAAATTGGTCCACAAAAAAGAATCGTTATGTTCAAAAAGATCTTGAGATTCAGGCCGAGAGTAAGCGTGAAAACTTGCGACGTGAGGTGCTGAAAAATGAAAAACTACAAAATGAAGACGGATAATTTTTCTAAAACAATAAAAGAAAAACTATATTGCCTGCCGACTGCGTTTTTATCAATAACCCTAATTTTGGAAACAAAAAAGATAAAAAAAACCCATGCTCATTATTTATCCAAAAGGAGTTTAGGAGCCGTTCTAGAATTAAAGCATTACACATTTTTCGTTTTTTTTCTACATGATATCCTCCACCAAACTGTTCCCCCGAGTCCAGTCGTCGCTGCCATTTTGTACTAAATGTACCAAAGGAACTGAAGCATCAGGCCACCTAAAAGCGCCGAAGATTATCATAAGAGAACTGGTAGAATGCACTGAAATTTTGAAAAAAATGCGCTTAAAAAACACCGAATTAATTTGGTGTATCAACGTTTGAAAGACGCGCCCTATAAATAAGCTCAAATTGTGCAAAAAAAGTGCTGAAAAACGCTGAAGTTTTTATATAATATATGATCTGAATGTTTGTTCAGTTTGAAAACTTCAGTGTTTCGGGACATTCATTACCTTTCTTTTATAATTTAAGCGAAGTTCATACAAACAATTTGCTGAAATGGGGATGGCACCTCGACTTGAGTTCAGTAAGAAATTGCAGCTTTTTGATGATGTGCTCTGCTGTTTCAAGTTCTTCTAAAACTATTTCAGCGCAAACATCAATGTATTGTTACATCGATTCACCGGAATCCAAAGCAGTTCTTACACAAATTGTAAGCTTTTTCAAAACTTCTCAAATAAAATTCCAAATAGCATTTCTGATTTTCCAAGACTCTATACAACAGAAACGAAAATGCGATCCGTCTGTTTAAGTGTGGAGAAATGGACGCGGATAATGCTATCGTCCTAGAAAAGAAGGTTCGAGACTGAGCTGAGGCACTGATTACAGGATTTCGTGGAAAGTATGGACGTTATGCCTTAAAACACGTGTTATTCACTTCAAAATATTGAACTAAAAACAGCACGCGCTGATCGCCGCACATCATTATGCAAATATTTGAGCTTAAATCTTTCATATTTTTATTATAGTAAATTTCTGAGAATTTCTAAACCAATTCAGAACAGTTCGGATAAATTATGATTAAGCGTTTTCTATTCTCATTTGCAAACACAAAAGAAAACAAGATAGGAGCTTGCGCAAAACTTTATCCCGAAAAACAGGCAAAGATCATGGCAACAGGGGAAAAAAGCAATTCATAGTACAATTGGGATTATTATTAGTTCAGTATAAATAGCATGTTGTTGTTTGACCATAAACTAACACCTTGAAAATAATTAATTTTTAAAAGACGCAATAAGCGCATATTTGCAGATGAACGCAGATTTGCAGTATTTGGTTCCATTTCAGTATAACTTATGTTTCTTATCTTGACATAATGTTTCAACTCCTCATAACGTCTTTTAATCACTCTTGTTCAAAAAACTTTAAAACAAACCAGAAAAAAGAAAAATGAATAATTCTGCATCACGAAAAGATTAAACATTAGTGAAACGGAAATAGACAAGTTGACTGTCTTTTGTGTTTATACAGACATCTTGTTACTGAGTAATTAAGTAAGCGGCAGAATATTTACCAATCAGAATAGAGTATTTAAAATACGTTTCAATGTACGTAGAAAGTTCCGAAAAAGTGTGTATAACCTAATTATAAGTAAATAAAACCACGATATGTACGAATTAAGGTGGTTTTTGGCTTAATATCTTTAAGTTTTCTACACGATTGTCGGCTGACTATGAACCGATTTTGACGTCAAAAACATCAGACAAAAACCAGTATGAATAGCATTAAAAAACCTTGCCGTCTAAGTTTCACTTGTTGCTATCATCAAAACAAACACGTGGCTTTATATAATACGTTCCTTTATATCGATTTGAACGATAAAATGATTCTCTGGAAGAGTGTTGGTTTTAGACTTTTATCACATCTTAAAGTGTAAAACGTTTTTAATTCCTTCCAAAGCATAAAAAGCATTATTTAATGCAGGTATAATTTGATTAAAACTTTCAAAAAAGGTGAAAAATATTAATTTTCAGGGAAGCAATTGCTTTGAATAAATACAATTGTGACTTCTTTATGTGATTGCGAAAAATGCTTCACTGACAAGGTTTGCGTAAAATCGTTTGGCTCTGTTTAATCAGAGGCCACAGTTTTGACACTGGGATTAGTTTTAGTTCTTTGATGTTTGTTGAACGACGGATCTTTTCAACAATTGCCCCCCTTTTGCAAAACGGGTGGCTATTCTTGAATAGAATTTCAGCGAGCGATTTATTAACTAATCAGAAGCGACTAATGCCATTCCACGTATGCGCATACTATGTTATACTGAATAGAATAAAATACGCCATGCTATGTTAATTAGCCGAATTGGAATACAAAGCGAAAAGCATGTCCGACTGGCGAGTCGGTGCCGGCGCTTCGCCGCGATAACCGACCCGCAATTTCCGGATCACATCTCACAGCGCATGAGAGGCATGGCTGTGAACAGCAGTCCGCAAAAGCGCTTCAACTAATACTCGGCTATCTAAACTGTAGGACAAGTAATATTGTAATAGAGCATAGCACAGAAGGGGGCGATTCTCTACTAGGTACCAAAAGAGGGGCAATTTTTGAAAAAAACCCTTTAAACAAATACCACTGTACCCTAAATAAATCTCGTGTGAAAAATGGTTTCTTTTCAGAACAGTTTCTTCGAGAGCGCAGTTTATTCATTTCTTTCTCTGAAACGTTCCGTCAGAAATTAGCGTGAGGGTGCTGAGGAACTACATTTTGATATTTTTGTGCACTTGAGTTTAGAGAGTGATCACAAGAGAAAAGGTGTATCTACACACGTTTTCCGGGGAAAAAAGACACACGGTTAATCTGGCTGGTATATGATTTTTCATGTAAATTTACAAAAAGTTCTAGGGTTGGGCACCACAATTTTTCGTGTGGTTTACATAAAATTTTGCGTAAATTTTCATGTAAAAGGCCATATTTATCATGTGTCACTTTTTTCCCGAAAAACGTGTGCCGGTACTCCATTTTTCATGTGATCTCTCTCTAAAACTCATGTGCACAGAAAATATCAAAATCTAGTTCCTCAGCACGATACACAATTTTTCGCGTGATTTCACATGAGGGAGTTTAAGAGTGACGTTGGTAAGTTAGAACTGCGGTATCTCAATGCGGTTTTTTGTCAGAAGCATAATCAAGAGCAAAAAATAAGAAAAAAAGCAGGAAACCAGTACAGGCCGCTTTATGCGGCACTTTTTTAAGACCTAGAAAATGAAAAAGGACAACTTTCAAACCTGATAAATTTTTGCTTCAGAAGCGAAGCAATCTTATTGTTACTTGCATGTGAAGTTCAAAGTTTCCAACTTTTTTTTATTTTGCTTCTAAGTCAGTTTCAATTAGTCATCACTTTTGACGTGCAGCGTTTTCGCAATCACCCTTCTTTTTTTCTCCGTCGCAGAAAAACTCCTTCCTTGTCATCCTTGTTTTTCGCTCTTCTCTGGGAATACCATTATCTCATAGTGGTTATCGCTTTTTCAGTTTTCTCAAGTTAGATGATTCCAAGGACTGGTGTTCATTGCAAAGTAACGTTATCTCGATGCTCATTATTGGGATGCAAAGTCTTAATTTTTTGAGACATAGAACTCAAGAACACTTCAGACATAATGTTTTTCCTATTTTTGTGACCAGCGAATTCATTTCTGGACTAAAAATTGATTTACTGATAGTGATCAAGCGACAGTTCAGAGGAAATTTCTATTCAAATTGATAAAAACTGTCAACTATAAAACTACACATAGAGGTCCTAGAGCACTAAAAACTTCAGACATGACAAAGTCAAAATTTGGTCTGAATGAAAACGTTAATGTGTTGTAAGTTAATGTCTCAAAAAGATTCAGTTTTGTCTCTGTTTGGGCAATCAGCCTTATCGGCGCCCTTACCTCGAAGAACTTCGAGATTTTTAGTTTTTTACTTCTGTTGAATTGTTCCTTCTGTTGAAACATCAATTTTCAGCACATTGTTTGCCAATCTAATGACGCAAATTCGAACCATTCAATATAAAATTCTCTAAATTCCCTACTTACGGCAATTCTCCGCAAAAATGTCAGTGTAAAACTAAACGTTGATTTCGCAATATCTTTAATCTCAATAAAGCTAGGTGTTCAATAAAACGGCACCAAGCTAGTGCAACAATTTAAGCAACTGCAACAACAATCGAATTCATTCTATCAAAATAGAAATTGACGCTGAAAAAAAATTAACTAATACAAAAAAATGTGCGTTTCATAAAACAGAAAGGGAAAAATAAACACTTACCGATTTGAATCCTCCCTCACTCTAAACTGCCTCAAAAAATTTGATCAATTGACCAAGCAAAATTGATCGTCAATAGAAGAAAATCAACACTCTTAACCCCAAGAGCAGTGAAACGAGCAATCTGAACTGTTACCTTAAGCATCAGAGAAACAAATAGCGCTGCAAAGACGACTAGCTCAAGATTTAGTAGAACATGAGGCAGAAATTGGCACCCCAAATAGATCCCCGAAACATTAAAAAAACATTAAATCCGTACATACCTAGTTTTTTGAACCCATATTTTAAGAAAAAAAAATGAAACGATCAAAAGAAACAAAATGCATTCTGTTCAATGGTTTAATGAGTTAAAAATTCAAAAAAATTCGATAAAATTCAAATTCAGTAAAGATTCCAAAACAATCGATCAAAACAAAGTTTCTCCTTATTTGGATAGACCCGAGAAATGATTTACCATTTACAATGACAATGTTTAGTTTTAAATCGAAATAACAGACCAGTTAATTTTCTCCACACAGTTTTAAAACAAAAATAGGAAAAGCTCGGCTTTCGGTGTTTGCGGCCCGTCTCACATTATGCTTTCGCAAAAACTCTTATCTTGTTCTCCTCTGTTGATAGTTTTAATTTTCCACATATTTATGACATCATCTATAAAGATGTTCTTCTCTCATATTATAGTAATCAACCTGTCGCAAGACGAAATTCCTAATCTATATCTTTGCGCTGCTTCAAATCTCTCAGCTTCCCCCCTCGAAATGTGTTTACAAATTATGTCTGATACTGCATTTGACAAATTCAGATACAAGACGTAGTGTGGTGGATGGTTGTTTACGTTGCAATTCTTTTGAATGGCTGTACGCATGCTGCAGTAGCCTGAAGCCTCCCCATTTCCGCTGTCCCAGATCAACCAACTTACACTGAAACAAAAAACATTGTTCTCTTCTTTTAAGTGTAATCAGTTGAGATCATATTGAATCTAGGGCTACAACCGACACAATAGCCCAAAACGTCTGACCATTCGATGAAATATTGTAAATTTATTTTTGAGCCTTTATTCGCAACAACGAAAATAAGAGTAAACAGTTTTGTCAAAAAACCTTCGTTAGCGAAAGACAAAGCTGGACAACATTGTGCTTATTGGTTTTTATCAATTTTACACAATTTGTTTCCCGCGTTAGAAATGTGTTAGAAAGGTTCTCTGGAGCTTCAACGCAGCTAAAGAAGCTTCAACGGTGTTGAGAAAGTCAATTTGCGAACCTTTTCAAAAACCAAAGACCTGCAGAACAAATGTTGGAAGAAAATTTCTAGATTTTGGATAAAAATTTCTAGCGGAGAGCATGATGATCTGAAACAACTCAGTACGTTCAAAGAAACAGGAAAAATATCGAATGCAAATGAGTGCCTAGCATTAAAATTTTTTATCAGGAATCATCTTTTGGGGGAATGAACCAACTGAACAAATTTATATGAAAAATTCTGTTTTAAACATCCACCGTCATCTGATGCAATTAATTGCCAAAAAAACTGCCTTCATGTTTGCCACTGATTCCTGATTGCATGTTAGCCCAATATAACGCATGTTGCCTCAGAAAACTCAATAAAAATTCTTGCAATAGAACAATTCCCGTTGAAGTAATTTGGCGCCGTTTTATTGGGAAGTCTATCCTAAAGCGGATAAAAAACGACTTACGTTATCTTAGATGGTAATCAACATTGGAAGCCAATGGAAAACCATTCTGAGTCCCGATTGAAGCTTTTGCACCTACTTATAGTGAAGAATTTTGGAAACTTTACCTCATATATTAGGGGATCACCAAGAACCATTGCAACGCACGAATTAGGAGGATGAAATCTCGCAAAAAAGAGACGCTCAATGCCTTTACTTTAAAACGTACGTTACCCCGTAGTATTGGAATCAGGAACAAGGACTAAAACTAGCTTTGTTGCCCTTCGGACGCCACAATTGAATGTTGATAAAATTGGGATTCCGTAATGGTTTATGCATCGGTTCAACCTTGAAGCAAAAGGAACTCTAGTAGATTACATTTTTTGAAATGTTCACAGTAACCAATGCTCTCCAGGGTGCACAGAAGTGTTATAGTCGTGTGCAGCAATACTAGAGACACCTCCGTGATGATGATGGGCGACGTATGCTACGACTTCAAAATTGAGCCATGATTTCTGTTGCTATAAGGCAAAGCCACAAAACTACGGGCAATGTTGACACTGCCCGATTTGACATTGAAGCAATAGTGAGGGGGGGGGGGGGTAAGACGTGTGCTGAGGTAGGGTTACCTAGGGAGGTTACTCTAACTCTGTCTTATGGAGTCTCAAGAATATAGTATATCTTAAGGCTTACCTGACTAACTAAAGTTCTATTCCTCTAGTCTGTTACTCTTCTATCTGAGCTTCAGTAGACAGTGCACCGGCCGCAATGCTAAAGTCTAACGTATATCTCAATACAAAACAAGAGCGGAGTAGAGAGAGAGAAATATACTTTATTATTATATCAGGTCTGACTGGTACCGACTAAAGGGTAGAGTTGTCTTGTTGTCTCTGGGAATAACAAATAAACATTTAAGGGAAAGGTATTTCCATAATTTCAACCAATCAGGGTTGAGTATTTTAGTATTTATTTATTAAATAAAACAAGTTTATAAATCCTTTTGTTGGAAGTCAACACTGACTCCAGGGGGCGTTTAGATTAAAAACAGTTTTCTTTGACGTAAAAATACGTATTCCGGTTGCCAAATAAAGGCTAAAAAATCAACAAAGCTCACAAATATCATGAGGCAATTAAGAATCTAGAATATCAACATCGCATTTTGAGTATTGTTAACAGTTTTGGAGCAGTTGTGTTTTTCTGCATGAGTGGAGCAAGACCGTCTGCAACACAGGCTATACAGTAAATCGTATTGAAAATCAGAAATGGACGACAACCAATAGCAAACAATAACATTTTTTTTGCACGTTTCGTTTTGGACTCCTACGCAGCGCTATTATCTTACTCTGACACTGTCATGTTTTTAAATGAAAGTAATTGAGAGGATAATACATCTAGTGTGTTGCGGGATGAAGGTCTTGAGATCTATTTATTGCAGCAATAATTCAACGCTCTGTATCAAATCCTAGAGCGCAGTATTTTGCTAACCTAATTTGAGAGACCTGTTTTGCGAGAGTTTTTCCCTGAGCCTAGCAAACTGCCACAGTTGCACTGATAGCGTAGATCATATCCCTTTTCAGATTAGTTACTTTTTCCAAATTTTCATAGAGTATCTGGTTTCTATTAAAACTTGTGGTTGTTGAGGGGCTCCAAACATTCTTTTTGAAGGACCAAAGATTTTTGTTTCTCCAAGAGAGAAAAAAATTCTTAAAGAACTAGGCCAATTATAAACTTTTTGTTTATAAAATTTTTTGCCATATCTTTAATAATTACGTAAGGTGCAACTTATATTTAATCTATTTGCAATTAAAACAATTTCAATTCAATTATGAAGTAGAACAGTGAAAGCTGTTTTTGAATTTTGTTTTTGGTTTTACAAAAAGTTCTGCATTTTCGTTCTTTTTTGTAACACTTTTTTTCTATTCCCGATTTTTTATTTAGATTTCAACTTAGCGTCAATATTTAGGGCTTCTTCAAAGTGTTGCCACTTGCCTCTAGATCCAAAAAACCTATGGATAGTACACTCACTAAAACTTTTTCTGCTGGAGAGTTGCGTAGCTACGGATGTTTAGAAATGTTCCTGTCTCTGTTAGCATTGGCGTTGTTAGTTCTGGTACCATTTAAAATACAGTTTTGTCCTGACCCTAGCAAATTGCCACAGTTGCACCGATAGCGTAGATCATATCCCTTTTCAGGAAAATCTCAAAGAATTAGGCCAAATATAAATTTTTTCTTTTCAAATTTTTTGCCATATCTTTATAATTACGTAAAGTGCAACTTATATTTAATCTATTTACAATCAAAACAATTCCAATTCAATTATGAAGTAGAACAGTGAAAGTTGTTTTTTGAAATTTGTTTTTGGTTTTTTTATTTTCTTGATTTCTTTATTTAGCTTTCAAAATTTTTTCTTGATATCCCATTATTCCTGTATTAATTTTGAACCTATCAGTGTTTTATTACGGTTAAATAAAGTTGTCGACAAAATGCAACTTGTCTGATGTTGACTAAAATCTTCATATCAGTTCCCGATTTCTGTACTGAACTTTAGGGTGATGAACTTTGGTTGCAGATTTCTCTAATCATTTTAGCGCCAATCGAACGCCCGTGAGGTGCAACACCATAAGTTTTTTTGCTTACCTAAAGCCAGCCTTTTTCGATGCTCTACCGTCAGCGTGGTTACGTGTCTGCAGATTTGCCTCAATAAAGGGAACTGTATTCACTATGATTCATTTCGTATATCACGCGCCAATTTAGATTCTGTTCAAAACTAGATATTTAGGTAAGGAGGCTTTGAGTTCCTGTTTTAGGTAATGGGATTTTAGCTTGCAAAAAAGCTGCAAATATCCTTTTGTTTGAGCATAAATTTTGATATCCTTTCCACTGTTGCTTTTCCAATTTTTTACCTTAAAAATTTTCAATTTTTTCATTTGCAATTCCTTACGTAAAATTTTGCGAATATTGATTTTCCTAGCATATGTCCTCGTCAATATTTAGGGCTTCTTCAAAGTTTTGCCACTTGCCGCTAGATCCAAAAAAAACCTATGGATAGTACACGCATTAAAATTTTCTCTGCTGGAGAGTTGCGCAGCTACGGAAGTTTAGAAATGTCCCTGTCTCTGTTAGCATTGGCATTGTTAGTTTTGGTACCCTTAACAATAGAGTTTTTCCCTGAGCCTAGCAAACTGCCAAAGTTGCACCGATTGCGTAGATCATATCCCTTTTCAGGTTAGTTACTTTTTCCAAATTTTTTAAATTTTTATAGAGTATCTGGTTTCTATTAAACCATGTGGTTGTTTAAAGTTGAGGGGCTCCAAATATTCATTTTGAAGGCCCAAAGATTTTTGTTTCTCCAAGAGAGAAAAAAATCTCCAAGAATTGGACCAATTATAAATTTTTTCTTTACAAATTTTTTGCCATATCTTTAATAATTACGTAAAGTGCAACTTATATTTAATCTATTTACAATCAAAACATTTCCAATTCAATTATGAAGTAGAACAGTGATAGCTGTTTTTTGAATTTTGTTTTTAGTTTTATAAAAGGTTCTGTATTTTTGTTTTTTTGTAACTCCTTTTTTTCTATTCTTGGTTTTTTATTTAGCTTTTGAAAATTTTCCTTGATATCCCATTATTTCTGTTTTAATTTTGAACCTTTCAGTGTTTTAGTACGCTTTAAAAAAGTTGTCTTAAAAAAGCAACATGTCTGATGTTGACTGAAATCTTCATATCAGATCCTGGTTTCATTACCCATGGCGAGTGTTCATAGGTATTTTTCGTTGATGCTTATTGTATAGCCTGTAGGGTCATGAACTTTGATTACAGATTTCTCTAATCGTTTAAGCGCCAATCGAACGCCCGTGAGGTGCAACACCATTAGTTTTTCGCTTACCTAAAAGCCAGCCATTTTTGATGCTCTGTCGTCAGCGTGGTTACGCGTCTGCAGATTCGCCTCAAATAAACGGAATTGTATTCACTATGATTAATTTCGTATACCACGCGCCAATTTAGATTCTGTTCAAAACTCGATTTTTAGGTAAGGTAGCTTTGAGGTCCCCTTTTAGGTAATCGCATTCTAGATTGCGAAAAAAGCTGCAAATCTCCTTTTGTTTGATCATAAATTTTGATATCCTTTCCACTGTTACTTATGCAATTTTTTACATTAAATTTTTTCGATTTTTTCATTTGCAATGCTTTAAGTAAAATTTTCCGAATATTGATTTTTCTAGCATATGTCGTTGTCAATATTTAGGGCTGCTTCAATGTGTTGCCACTTGCCCCTAGATCCAAAAAATCTTTGGATAGTACACTCATTAAAATTATCTCTGCTGGAGAGTTGTGCTGCCACGGAAGTTTAGCAATGTTCCTGTCTCTCTTAGCCTTGGTATTATTTGCTTTGGTATCATTTACAAGGGAGCTTTTTTGCTCATTAACGTAGGATGCATTATTTAGGAAGGCAAGTTCAATTTAAGCCTACATTTTTTCCATTTTGAATTCCAATATTTTCATGCAAGTTTTTTCTTGTCAAAGAAAGTAATTGGGTCTGCCTTCACTGTGAAAATCATGTCATCCACATATCTTTCGAAAATTTTTTGTTTCCTAGTTTTGTTTTTATCAATTGGTGTGTTTTACAAAGAAATCAAATTTAACCCGACTCCCCATCTTTTTTGCAATGATGCTTGCTTATATTACGGCATTTTATGTGATACCGGTTCTCACATTTTTCGCAGTCAGCGGCATTGAATTGTGGAGACATTTTTTTAATAGCAATTAGTGAATTTTTGTTTCAAAGGTTTAGTTTCTCCAGATCCTAGTTTTCCGAATAATTTCATGTAAGTATTGTTCAAGAAATTTTCTAGGGAAGCCCTCGTTTCCAAACTGTCTTGTGACAGTACCAGCTATCAATAGTTTTGAAATAAAGGTTTTTGATTGTTTTTTTTAATGTTGATCTCTTATCACCGCACAAAATTAACCAATAAACTTTTGTAACTACTCAGGTCGTTATCTTCAATATGGTGATGGGTATTAAGTACAGAGAGCATGTTCTGCCTGAAAAAATGTTTGAATTGCCATGTGAGCAATGCTATACTCTTCATCAAAACGAAAATCTCCTATTCAAAACTTATAAAGAGCGAGACTCATATTAACAACGTTAAAGTTCCTTTAACGTTTAAAAAATTTTAAGGTGGAAACCTATCGGAAATTAAGAAAATTGAGAAGTGTAAACAGACAATATTGGCACGTTACTGTACATATGCATTTTTAAAAATGTTTAACTTAACAAGTTTTTAACTTCTGACAATGCAAGTTATTGCAAAAACTTTTGAGTGTTTTAACAGTTTTTTTATCGACTTTTAACTCTTTTAGCTACACAAACTGAATGATACTAAAACCGTTACTCATCAGCAAGGTTTTTTAGGGATTTTTTTTTCGGCATAACAACCATGCACATATTAGCGGCGTCATCTCTTTCTCAGGCATTGAACAAAATGACTTAAGAGGGCAAGAGAGGACTGTCGCACCGTATCACATTAATTTCGGGCCTGAGTTTGAACCCTAGCCCAAGAAACATCCTGAAAAACGTCAAATTTTTATTGGAAAACAAAAGGAGCCTGAGGAACGGTACTATTACTCTCGCAAGATAATTTTAAGAAAACAACTGCAAAAAAGAGATCCAACGACTTCAAGCATTGTGGCCCAGACAACCTCGTGTACTCTTTGCAGCAAATCAGGTTCCGTGTTGAAACCATTGAGTACTGTACACGTATTGGAGCCCATGATATTGTTAATAGCTTGCTGAACACAGGTATTTTGGTGATCCAGGTAACCAAGAATTTTATTTCCGGACAAAAACAGCTCGATTATTGGTGTTTTACGCAATGCAGAAAACTACATCAAGAGGCTACCTTAGAATTGAAGACGATGGATCGAAGAAGAGAAAAGGTAAACTGAAGGTAGGAAAACGTCAAGTAAGAGCGAAGGGAAGCTTAATTAAGGTTAACTTTTTAAATGTGGACTTTGTTTTCCGTAGTTCAGTTAAACTTTTGTAAGTGACGCCCTCTTGCCACTATGTTGGTTGAAACGTGTCATGAGAAAAACTGGAAAATGGTAGATTTTTCTGGAACATACAAAAAATATAGAGAGGCGCGAAAATGCAAATGGTAAGGTTCATTTTTTGAAAATTGTGTTGAATATGATGTTATAAAAGACTTTGTAAAACTTAGTTTTCCAAAAGATGATGTTTTTTCTGATCGAGCCGTACGCGATTTTCAACATAGGCTACTTGAAACGGAAATAAACTCAGCAAGAGAAAAAAGAGGATCTTGACACAATGGCTAACATGAGTAGGAGTGATCTCAGTCGGGCTCTGAACGAAAAATTGCTCCCTTTTTGTGGCCTTCAACATTAGCTTATCTATCCGGAAAAATAGACAAGAACATAAATTAAGGTTGAATGCCAAGTTGAGAAAGCTGTCAATACGTCAAGACAGGCCAATAAAAAAAGAGACTTTGATTCCATCAGAATACTTGACGGCATTAGCATACCAGTTTTTGAACAGGATACTCTGTCCTACGGCCCAAAACTTCCAAACCGCGATAGTTTCAATGGATTTGTTTTTTGAAGACATCGGCAAACAGATCCGCACGCTACTGGAAAGCAGAACTGATTTTGAGAAATTGTGTGAAAATGAAGCTTCTGCAAAATGCTACGCTATAAACGTTCGAGAAACAATCGCTGGTAGAGGTGTTGTAAATGTAACAAACTTTTTGAATGATAACGACATCGTGACAGTACATTTTGATAAAGCCACGGAATTTCGCTTGATAAAGAGGCAATCACATCAAAAAAGGCTGGCTGAAATTTTCGATTAATCCCGATTTCAAGAAATTGCTAGTGCGGGGGATAACATTGCTCTGAAAATTGAAAAAAAAACATCAAGAGCTTGTTGATTTGTATTCGGAAGAGTTCTTTATTAAGCAAAAAAAATTATCAAAAGTTACTTCAACAGAAACACAACTCGCGAGACTTTAGGGCCTAGCAAAAGTGCACAAGAATGGTATTCTTTTACGCCCAGTGTTGTCTATACTGGGAAGTAGTTATTACCATTTGAATAAATTCGTCGCGCCAATCTTCGATAAAGTACCGGGGCTAACATTGAGACGTCAACGCTCAATGCACGGAGAAAACTAATCCATCAATTTGGTGCCTAATGAGAGCATTGTTTCTTTGGACGTGATGATCCTACATTAAAACAGCCCTGTCCTTGAAGCAATTAAAATAGCCTTGAGGAGCTTGTACTCTAGTGACCACGCCCCAGAGATATCAAGATCGACTTCGAAATTACATTTGAAGCTAGCTGTAACAGATGTCAAATCATGATGATCAAATTTACGCTAAAATGAGGGAAATGGTGTGTGGTATTGCTCTAATTGACAGAAACTTTACAAACTAGACTGTGAACCTGAAACTGAAAATCAATTACTGGAAAGATTTGCAGACGACATAAATTGTACGGTGAGTGGTGACGCGAACATGTTGCTCAGAAAATTAAACACCCCGCATGGAAATTGAAATTCACAATAAAAAGGCCTGACGAAAATGGAAATTAAGCTTTTTCAGAGATGAATTTCTATATAAATAGCTGTACAAGAATTGCTTGCGAGTGGTGCAAAGAACCAACCGATATGGGAGTTGTTTTGAATTTCCGTAGCTGTGCGCCAATCCAACATAAGACAAATATTGTAGAAGTGACTGTTCACCGCGTTTTTAGAAGCACTAGCGCATGGCAAAATTTTGACAAAGCTCTTTAGGAAAATATAAGCAGCAATATCCTAAAGGTTTCAGTTCTAGAATAATGAAGGATGCTTTACAAAAAATTACAAGTAAACCTCAACTGAAAATGGGTGGCAAGAGGGTACAGCAGTGGGGACAAAAACGACACGAAAAAGATGTCAAACAATTATTTTTACTGCAGTATAGAGGTAGCATCAGCCTGCAATTGAAGCGATTATAGAAAAAAACGTGTGAAATGACATCCATCTTCACCACGTGAAAACTTTGAACGATTCTACGGTCCCTGAAACCTAATTTTGATAGCAATCTGAAGTCTCAAGTGATCTACGAACTCATTTCTTTTGGTATGTCAGAAAAACGTGCCGACACTTAACCACGAGACTCGGAGCAACAAAAAACCGATTCACCGGTGAGATAACATGATGTGGAATACTCTGGGGCTCTAACAGCCTTTAATTACGAAAAAATGTTAGTGCCAGAATACAGAAAAACTTACAACCATAAGAGCTCTACAGGCCAACTGAAAACGCGGGACGAGTACAAGAGTACAGAATTAACAATGAAAAAAAATTACAGAAACCCTGTTCTGCCTAAAAAATTTTTTTAATTTCCATGTGAGCAACGGTATATTGTTCATCAAGAATAAAATTTCCTAATGAAATTTTTAAAATTCTTTTAACATTTTAACAAACTTTAAGGCGAAAACCTAATGAAATTTCTGCAAAAATCGCTAACGTAAAAGTAGACAATCATGACACGCTTTTGTATGTATGCATGTTTGTAAAAATTTAAGTTAACATTTTTTTATACCTGACGATGCAAGTTATTGCGAGAATTTTTGAGTAAATTAACGATTTTATACCGACTTTTAACTCTTTTAGCTATACAAGCACGTCGACAGTGAAACGGTTACCCATCAACAGGGTTATTTTAGCGATGTTGTTTCGGAATAACAGGTTTTTAGAACAACCAAGCACATATTAGCGGCGTCATCTCTTTCTCAGGCATTGAACAAAATGACTTAAGAGGGCAAGAGAGGACTGTCGCACCGTATTACATCAATTCCGGGCCTGAGTCTGAACACCAGCCAAGAAATTTTCTAAAAGACGTAAGATTTTTAGTGGAAGACAGAAAAGGAGAATGAGGAACAGGACAGATCTATTTTTCTGGCACGATAAACTTAAGAAAACAATTGTAAAACACGGATCCAACAACTTCAAGCATTGTGACCCAGACAACCTCTGGACTAATTGCAGCAAAACAAACGATTTCCGTTTTGAAGCTAATATGTTTTGTACACGTAAAGGAGCCCTTGATATTGTTAAAAGCTTGTTGAAAACAGGTATTTTGATAATCCAGGTAAACAAGAACATTATCTTTAGTCAAAAAGATCATGATTATTTGTGTTTGAAGCTGTACAGATAACTACATCAAAAGGCCGCAATGGATATCAATTGGCGATATCTAAGAAATTTACGTGGTTTATTGAAGATGGGAAAGTTTAAATCAAATTTGGGAAAATTTTGATGTCGAGCGAAGCGAAGGTTAAACCAGGCCGACTTTTTACTCACTGACTGATTTGACAGTAGTTCAGTTGAACCCTCAGTAATTGACGCCACTTTTGCCACTATGCTTGTTGAAACTTGTCCTTAGAAGAACCAAAAAAAATGATTGTTTTGGAACATGCGAAAAAATTAGAGACGCGCAAGAATGGAAATGGTAAGATTCATTTTCCTGAAAAACGTGTCGAAAATGATGTTATACCAGATTTCATAAAATGTCATTCCAAAAAATGATGTCTTCTCTGATCAAGCCGTACGGGATTTTCAACATAGGCTACTTGAAACGGAAATAAACTCGGCAAAAGAAAAAAGAGGACCTTGACACAATGGCTGACATGAGTAGGAGTGATCTCAGTCGGGCTCTGAACGAAAAATTGCTCCCTTTTTTGTGGCCTTCAACATCAAATTATCTATCGGGAAAAATAGACAAGAACATAAATTAAGGTTGAATGCCAAGTTGAAAAGGCTGTCAATACGTCAAGACAAGCCATTAAAGGAAAAATTTTTGATTCCATTAGAATACTTGACGGCATTAGCTTGCCAGTTTTTGTACAGGATCTTCTGTCCTACGGCCCAAAACATCCACTTCGCGATAATTTCAATGTGTTGCTTTTTTGGAAGACACAGACAAACTGATCCCCACACTCCTGGAAAGTGGACCTAATGGTAAAAAAACGTTGTGAAAATGAAACTTCTGCAAAATGCTACGGTAAAAATGTCAGATAAACACTCGATGACAGTGTTGTTGTGAAGGTGACAAAATCTTTGAAATATAACGACATCGTGAATGTACCTTTTGAGAAAAACTCGGAAGAGTTTTGCTTGATGAAGAGGCAATCATATCAAAAAAGGCTGGCTGAATTTTTTAGTTGCTCCCAGTTACAAGAAATTGCTGGTGCGGGCGATAACATTGCTCTGAAAATTGAAAAAACATGAACACCTCGTTGAGTAATATTTGGAAGAGTTCTTTATTAAGCAAAAAAAATTATCAAAAGTTACTTTCAACAAAAACACAACCCACGAGACTTCAGGCTCTAGCAAAAATGCACAACAATGGTATTCTTTTACGCCCAGTGTTTTCTATACTGGGAAGTAGTTTTTACGATTTGAAAAATTCCTCGCGCCAATCTTCGATAAAGTACTGGGGCTAACATTGAGGCGTCAACGCTCAATGCACGGAGAAAACTAGAATCCATCAATTTGGTGCCTGGCGAGAGCATTGTTTCTTTGGACGTGAAGATCCTATATAAAAACGGCCCTGTTAATGAAGCAATTGAAACAGCCGTGAGGAGCTTGTACTCTAGTGACCACGCCCCAGAGATATCATGATCGACTTCGAAATTACTTTTGGAGCTAGCTTTGACAGACGTCTGATTTAAATACAATGACAGATGATTTTGTCCGGTGGATGGCTTAGCAATAGGAGTATCACTTGCACTAACGCTGGCAAACATTTGGATGAAATCATTTCAAAAACAGATCAAGTCAACGAAAAAGATCATTAAACTTTGCCTAAAAATGATCTTGACGCCTGTCACACGTCCAACCGTAGAGTAACCTATAGAGGAAAAAGAGTCAAATGTGAAAAACGTGATAAATGGTTCCACGTAAAATGCCAAAATTATGATGATCAAATTTACGCTAAAATGGGGGAAATGGTGTGTGGTATTGCTCTAATTGACAGAAAATTTACAAACTAGACTGTGAACCTGAAACTGAAAAACAATTATTGGGAAGATTTGTAGACGATATAAATTGCACGGTGAGTGGTGACGCGAACATGTTGCTCAGAAAATTAAACACCCCGCATGGAAATTGAAATTCACAATAAAAAGGCCTGACGAAAATGGAAATTAAGCTTTTTCAGAGATGAATTTCTATATAAATAGCTGTACAAGAATTGCTTGCGAGTGGTGCAAAGAACCAACCGATATGGGAGTTGTTTTGAATTTCCGTAGCTGTGCGCCAATCCAACATAAGACAAATATTGTAGAAGTGACTGTTCACCGCGTTTTTAGAAGCACTAGCGCATGGCAAAATTTTGACAAAGCTCTTTAGGAAAATATAAGCAGCAATATCCTAAAGGTTTCAGTTCTAGAATAATGAAGGATGCTTTACAAAAAATTACAAGTAAACCTCAACTGAAAATGGGTGGCAAGAGGGTACAGCAGTGGGGACAAAAACGACACGAAAAAGATGTCAAACAATTATTTTTACTACAGTATAGAGGTAGCATCAGCCTGCAATTGAAGCGATTATAGAAAAAAACGTGTGAAATGACATTTATCTTCACCACGTGAAAACTTTGAACGATTCTACGGTCCTTGAAACCTAATTTTGACAGCAATCTGAAGTCTCAAGTGGTCTACGAACTCAGTTTTATGCACACGTTTCAACTTATGTCAGAAAAACGTGTTGACACTTGACCACGAGATTCGGACAATCAGAAAACCGATTCACCGGTGAGACAACATGTTGTGGAAAATTCTGGGGCTCTAACAGCCTTTATTTACGAAAAAGATTAGTGCCAGGCTACGGAAAACTTACGACCATAGAAGCTCTACAGGCCAACTGAAAACGCGGGACGAGTACAAGAGTAGAGAATGAACACTGAATAAATATTTACAGAAACCCTGTTCTGCCTAAAAAAATTTTTGAATTGCAGGTGAGCAACGGTATATTGTTTATCAAGAAAAAAAATTTCCTAATGAAATTTTAAAAATTCTTTTAACATTTTAACAAACTTTGAGGCGAAAACCTAATGAAATTTCTGCAAAAATCGCTAACGTAAAAGTAGACAATCATGACACGTTACTGTATGTTTGCATGTTTGTAAAAATTTAAGTTAACAAATTTTTATACCTGACGATGCAAGTTATTGCGAGAACTTTCGAGTAATTTAACCGTTTTATATCAACTTTTAACTCTTTTAGCTATACAAGCACGTCGATAATGAAAAGGTTACCCATCAACAGGGTTATTTTAGCGATGTTGTTTCGGAATAACAGGTTTTTAGAACAACCAAGCACATATTAGCGGCGTCATCTCTTTCTCAGGCATTGAACAAAATGACTTAAGAGGGCAAGAGAGGACTGTCGCACCGTATCATATCAATTCTGGGCCTGAATCTGAACACCCGCCAAGACACCTCCTACAAAACGTAAGATTTTTAGTGGAAAACAGAAGGAGACTGAGGAACGGGACAGATCTATTTTTCTGGCACTATAAATTTAAGAAAAGAACTGCAAAACACGGATCCAAAACCTATTGTGACACGCATTGTGACCCAGAAGACCTCTGGACTAATTGCAGCAAAATAAACAAATTCCGTTTTGAAGCTATTATGTTTTGTACACTTAAAGGAGCCCTTGATATTGTTAAAATCTTGTTCAAATTAGGTATTTTGATGTTCCAGGTAAACAAGAACATTATCTTTAGTCAAAAACATCATGATTATTTGTGTTTGAAGCTGTGCAGAGAACTACATCAAAAAGCCGCAATGGATATTAATTGGCGATATCTAAGAAACTTACGTGGTTTATTGAAGATGGGAAAAGGTAAATCAACTTCGGGAAAAATTTGATGTCGAGCGAAGCGAAGTTTAAACCAGGCCAACTTGTTATTTACTGAACTTTTTGACAGTAGTTCAGTTGAACCCTCAGTAATTGACGCCTCTCGTGCCACTATGCTTTTTGAAACTTGCCCTTAGAAAAACCAAAAAAAAGATTTTTTTGGAACATGCGAAAAAATTAGAGACGCGCAAGAACGGAAATGATAAGATTCATTTTCCTAAAAAACGTGTCAAAAATGATGTTATACCAGACTTTATAAAATGTCTTATTCCAAAAAATGATGTCTTCTCTGATCAAGCCGTACGGGATTTTCAACATAGGCTACTTGAAACGGAAATAAACTCAGCAAGAGAAAAGTGAATACCTTGACACAATGGCTGACATGATTAAGTGTGATCTCAGTCGAGCTCTGAACAAAAATTGCTCCCTTTTTCGTGGCCTTCAACATCAACTTATCTATCCGGAAAAATAGACAAGAACATAAATTAAAGTTGAATGCCAACTTGAAAAGGCTGTCAATACGTCAAGCCAAGCCATTGAAGGAAAAAAATTTTTGATTCCACTAGAATACTTGACGGCATTAGCTTAGCAGTTTTTGTACAAAATCTTCTGTCCTATGGCCCAAAATATCCACTCCGCGATAATTTCAATGAGTTGCTTTTTTGGAAGACATAGGCAAACTGATCCCCACACTCCTGGAAAATGGAACTGATGGTAAAAAGCGTTGTGAAAATGAAGCCTCTGCAAAATGCTACTGTAAAATGTCAGAGAAACACTCGCTGATAGAGTTGTTGTGAAGGTGACAAAATCTTTGAAAGATAAGGACATCGTGATTGTTACTTTTGATAAAGACACGGAAGAATTTCGTTTGATAAAGAGGCAATCATATCAAAAAAGGCTGGCTGAATTTTTTAGTTGCTCCAGTTCTAAGAAATTGCTGATGCGGGGGATAACATTGCTCTGAAAATTGAAAAAACATAAGCAGCTCGTTGACTGATATTTGGAAGAGTTCTTTATTATGCAAAAAAAATTTTTCAAAAATTATTTTCAACAAAAACACAACCCACGAGAATTTAGGGCCCAGCAAAAGTGCACAAGAATGGTGTTCTTTCACGCCCAGTGTTGTCTATAACGGGAAGTTTTTATTATCATTTGAAAAAATTCCTCGCGCCAATCTTTGATAATGTACCTGGGCTAGCATTGAGGCGTCAACGCTCAATGCACGGAGAAAACTAGAATCCATCAATTTGGTGCCTGATGAGAGCATTGTTTCTTTGGACGTGAAGATCCTATATGAAAACGGCCCTGTTATTGAAGCAATTGAAACAGCCGTGAGGAGCTTGTACTCTAATGACCACGCCCCAGAGATATCATGATCGACTTCAAAAATACTTTTGGAGCTAGCTTTGGCAGACGTCTGATTTAAATACAATGACAGATGATTTTGTCCGCTGGATGGCTTAGCAATGCGAGTATCACTTGCAGTAACGCTGTTAAATATTTGGATGAAATGATTTGAAAACGATGATACGGGAGTTGATACGGGAGTTGTCATGAGTTTCCATAGCTGTGCAACAATCCAACGTAAGAAAATTATCGTATAAAGGACTGTTCACCGCGTTTTTAGAAGCACTGGCACATGGCAAATTTTTGACAAAGCTCTGAAGGATAAAGAAAGCATCAATACCCTGAAATTTGGGCATCTAGGATAATCAACGATGATTTTAAGAAAATCAAAGGTAAACTTCAAATGAAAAATGGTGGCGAGATGGTACAAAGGAGGGGAACAAACCACAAGCGAATTGTCATAATACGAATCCTCCATAACTTGATAATGATATATATATATATATATATATGATAATCCTTTGTTAATGTACTTGTGTATTATAGAATTATAGATGTCTGATGTTGGATTCAATAAAAACTTGACATTCAAGCCGTGTTCTCTGTCGTCCACATATCAATTTTATTGAATCATCTACATGCGATTCCACATCCTGAAGGAGTCTCCGACACCGAACCTCTTCCTCACAGACTCACATGGTAAGGCGTTGAGGTTTCCTAATTTTAACGTCTTGTCCGCCCCGGGAGCGCGAATCAAAGACTTCTACAACTTCCTTCCACAGCCAGGTCAGTACGAGACCATCGTGCTGTTCGTTGGTGGGAACGACCTCTTCAACGGTCGAAACCCCTCATCAGCCTCTGAGTTGGACATTGCCAACGAACTCTGCCTCCTCGCTGACAGGGCCTGCACGCTCGCACCGATAGTGTTTGTCATTGGAATCCCACCAAGACACTATCAGCCACAGAGGTCGAAACATACCAACCAATTTCTAGCAGCACAGGCCTCGGGTTGGTTGTTTCGAGGAATTTCCAAGGTCATCTACGACGAGGACCTCCACGTTCGAAGGGACCGGGTCCATCTAAATCACAGAGGACTCAGTGGGGTGAGAAGCATCCTCAATTAACGGGTCCTCAGAGCCAAGTTCAGCGAGCGAGTGGATTGAGAGGGCCACACGGGAACCTTCTACTGCTCACACCGCCGTCGCATTTGTGGCCTTTCTCGAAACTAGGCTAGTCTTCTAAGCCCCGATACTTCTTTAAGTATCACCGGTTGCTCCTCTGTTTGCGTATAACTTGACTTACATCGGTTCCCCAAAAGAAAATCGAGATGAAGTTCAAACCACCTGACCTACCGGCAACTCCTACCCCGGAACAATGGAAGTGGTGGAAACGTTGCTTTGGAGATGGACTGCGCATTAATGGCACCACCACAGATGCCGACAAGCTGGTCTTCTTGCGAACCTACGTAGGGGCCGACTACTTTGCGCTTCTTGAGAGTGCTACCGGCTACAACGATGCCATAGCGACACTAGACAAGCAGTTCCTGAAGCCAACAAGGGTCCTGTTTGCGCGTCACCAAGCCTTAAGTGCTAGGCAAAAGGAGGACGAAACTGTCACACAGTTCTTTGGACGTTTGAAACGCCTGGTCGAGAACTGCGAATGTGCCGACCTGGACATTCAACAGCACAAGGATTATTTAGCCCGCGATGCCCTAATTGCGGGACTTCGTTCCGACACGATTCGTGCGCGGTTGTTAGAGCTGGAGGATTCCAAAGCCAATATTGATAGCTGTGTTTCCTTGGCAAGTGCAATCGAGCTTTCAACGGACTTCTCAAAGTCTTTCAAGTCGCCTGAAGCGTCAGTTGTTGCAGTTGCGGATACGAATTGTGCAACTTCCACAATGTCATCTACAAAACCTGGTACACAACGGCCCCCCTTCAACGGTACCACCAAAACAAAATGCAACTTTTGCGGTCTCAAGTCACACCCTCGCACCAAATGTCCAGCGAAGCGCGACACCTGCAACAAGTGCTCGAAGTTGGGTCATTGGGCGTCTGTATGTCGCTCCTCGTCTGCAGCCATGTATGCTTCCCCTGAAAGCGACAGTAATGGGGACCAAACAGTCCCATCAGTTCTTTGTGCTACAGGAGCGGCCAGCACTGTGCAGGCAGAAATTTTCTTCAAAGAAGCGGGAACGTCCGTGCAGGGAATGATCGACACTGGCTCGACCGGATCGTTCATTACTCTGGAAGCAGCTCCAAAACTCGCCCTCAAGATCAATAAGAAGAGGAAAGAGACAACTCTGGCCAATGGAGACACCTTGGTAACTAGTGGATCAACACAAGCAACAATTGTCATGAACAAAAACGAGTATAACGTAGCGTTCACAGTCGCTAGGTCGTTGGTCGCAGACGTAATTATTGGACTGGACGTGCTTCGAAGGCACCATGAAGTGAACCTGATGTTCAATGGTCACCGACCAAAAACAAGTCTGATATGCGCCTCATCCACGCAACCTGGTTTCCCAACAATGCAAATTGACCCACCCGTAATTTTTTCGCCTTCGGTTTACAAAGCAAAGCCTATCGCTTCAAAATCACGGAAACACAAGATCGAGGACCGCAATTTCATGGACACTGAAGTTAAAAGGATGATCGCGGATGGGATCATCACAGTCTCCACGTCCCCGTGGCGCGCCCAAGCCTTCGTAAATAGAGATCACAAGCCCCGCATGGTGATAGACTACTCCGAAACAGTGAACCGATACACCTCCAAAGACGCGTTTCCCTTTCCGGATATGCAGGAGCTCTTGGACAATGCAGCCCAGAATACTGTATTCTCCAAAATCGACTTGAAATCAGCTTATCACCAGGTCCCGATAAAAGAAGAAGATCGCCATTCACCGCCTTTGAGGCATGTGGCCAGCTCTTTGAAATCACCAAGCTCCCCTTTGGCCTCACGAAAGCCGTCTCCGTCTTTCAAAGGGAGATGCTGTCCTTCATCAAACGGAATAAGTTAGAACGATGACGTCATCATAGGGGGACGCACAGTGGAGGAACATGACGCAAATCTAGATCACTTCATGGCGGCGGCAAAGCGAGAGAGCCTCACCCTCAATTAGGCGAAGTGCGTTTTTCGTACCAAAACCGTCGCTATGTTGGGACACATTGTGGAAGCTGGAACAAAACGCCCGGACCCGGAGAGAATACGCACCCTCCTAGATTACCTGGTACCAGAAAACCAAGCCCAATTGAAACGCCTGGAAGGCTTCTTTGCCTACAATTGCAAGTGGATAAAGGATTTCTCCACTAAAATCTCACCGTTGCTCAAAGCACGGAAGCAAGGGGCTTTTCCCCTGGACTCCGAATGCAAGTCTACAATTCAAAAACACAAGGAAGAAGTTGGAACGGCCATTTTATGGCTTCCTGTACCAGGTGAGCCCTTGGTCCTTGAAACTGACGCCTCCGGCTCAGGGATTGGTGCAACCTTGTGTCAACAAGGAAAACCCGTCGGATTCTTTTCCCGTACACTATCCAAAGCCGAAACTGCATACGCAGCTGTTGAACGCAAAGCGATGGTCATTGTTGAGGGCTTTCGACTATTCTCGGATTTGTTACGCTGCTCGAGAGTCCTGGTAAAAACTGACCAAAAAGCGCTCTCATTCATCTTCAGTCGCAATACGTCACGGATAAAAAGTGAAAAGTTAGTCCGATGGAGACTAGAGCTCTCACAATACAATTTCGACATTAGTTATCATAAGGGATGTGATAGCGTTTCTGCCGACGCCCTTTCCAGATTGGCTTCACTCGAGAACAAAACCTGCCAGCAACTTCACAGGGATCTTGTGCACGCAGGCATCACACGTCGCTACGAATACGTTCAGCGATATAAGCTTCCCTTCTCTGTCCAAGAAGTCCGACAAACGGTAACAGATTGTCAAACTTGTGCCCTATGGAAGCCCAAGTTTTATCAGCCACCAAAACAACAACTCATTCAGTCAACTAGACCCTGGGAAAGGTTATCCATCGATATCGTGGGACCCAAAGAGATATCACAGTCTGGAAATCAATACTTATTGACTGTAATCGACGAATATAGTCGGTTCCCCTTTTCCTTTCCACTCCGCAAGATTACATCAAGCAGTGTGAAAGGCTGCCTTGCTCAACTCTTTTCAATTTTTGGTCCTCCGAGTTTCATACACTCAGATCGTGGCAACCAGTTCCAATCAGAGGAATTCCAAGAATTCTGCTTCTCACGGGGTATCGGTCTCTCTCGAACGTCACCGTACCACCCCAAGGGAAACGGGCAGAACGAAAGATACAACGGTGTCATCTGGAAGTCCGTACAGTGCCTTCTCGACTCGGAAGGCCGAAAAGGCTTTGCCTGGGAGGATCTCTTGCCTAGAGCACTGTCCGCCCTTCGAACCCTCATCAACACCGTTACCCGCGAAACTCCTCACGATAGGCTGTTCAACTTCACAAGGAAGGCAGGAGGAGGTGTCTCCGCCCAGGCGTGGTGGATACGAGCCGGCAGTGATGCGTACTTAAAAAAGCACGTCCGAAACATAGATGAGGTGCCTGTTATTCCTGTGAAAATAGACGAGGTCATAACACCGAATCTGACGAGGGTGAGCTTCCCTGATGGTAGAATAGACACCGTCTCTGCCGGGGACTTGTCGCGAAGGCCAACCGACGACACCTTAAACATACCTTCGCCGGCGTCGGAGGACGTTGAGATTGCTAATAGGGGATTGCAGGATAACGATGTACCAGTCATAGATGACGACCAGCCAGCGGCCACTGTTCCTGAAGAGACCGCCACGGCGCCGCGAAGATCAAACAGAGATGACGACCAGCCAGCGGCCACTGTTCCTGAAGGGACCACCACGGCACCGCGACGATCAAACAGAGTCCGAAACAAACCTAAGCATTTGGAAGACTACGAGATAAACATAGAGTGACAAGAACTTGAGTGGGGAAGAATGTCATAATACGACTCCTCCGTAACTTGATAATGATATATATGTTATAATCCTATGTAATATATAATCCTATAATAATGATATAATCCTATGTTAATGTACTTGTGTATTATAGATGTCTGATGTTTGTTTCAATAAAAGCTTGACACTCAAGCCGTGTTCTCTGTCGTCCACACATCACGAGTGATGCCAAATAATTTTTTTTCCTGTATTATCCAGGTAAGATCTGCCTGCAATTGAAGCGAAAATGGAAAGAAACGGGCGAAATGACAGCCATCTTCACCAGGCCAAAACTACGAACATGATTAACGACCCTGAAATCTAGTTTTGATAAAAATTCTGAAGTCTCATGTGGTCTGCGAAATCAATTGTTTTCAATGCTATTCCATTTATGTCTTAAAACGTGTCGACATTTGTCCACGAGAGTTTCAGATTATCAAACAACCGAATCACCGGTGGGACGACAAGTTGTGGAATTCTGTTGGGCTCTAGCAGCATTTAATTATAGGATAATAGATCATTGCCAGGATACAGAAAAACTTATGACCATAGGAGCTCTACACATTAATAGAGGCAAGCCACAATTCAATACGCTGGACGAGTACAAGAGCAGAGAAATAACAATGAAATATTAATTGCAGAATCCATGTTCTGCCTATGAAAAACTTCGAATTGCCATGTGAGCAACGTTATATTGTTCATCAAAACGAAAATCTATTCAAAACTTAAAAAGAGAAAGACTCAAATTGTCAAGGCAACTTCGATGGCTTCCGAGATGAGAACGTTGGTGTCTACATTTTTATCCTTGCTCATTTTTACAATTTGCTCATTCACCTCAAGCTCAAGAGTTTCAAGTTCTTGTCGTGCTATCGGACTCGAAGTTTCGATGCTGGCTGTCGTGTCATTTTTACAAACTGGAGTCAAAAATTTGTTTAAGTTTTAGTACTGACTTCCTGAACTGTATAAAAGGGGGCGCATTGCTGTTTTCTTTATGAACCTTAGCCAGTCCAAAAAATTTTTGCATGAATTGAAGAATCTTGGATTTTTATCAAGGCACTGAAAATAACTCAAGTAATCGCAACCAATGTGTTCTAATAAATGATTAATGTTCCTGTTCTGAGTATGTAAAGAGCTCAGAGTCCATTAAGGTCCCAGTTTAGGTCAACATCTTTTGCTGTATATAAATAGATCTGTTTTTGCGAATCATTCAAGTACCCAGATTGACAATAACTGACATATTGTATGATAAATGACATCGAAATATTAGAAAGCTATTATACAATACAATAATAGAAGCTACAACGAACTCGACAGCTGCACCTGGAGACTTCTATGCAACTGTGGAATCTGCAATCCAATGAAAAAACTCGTGCCAAACGAAAACTCATTCCCACAATAGATGCCCTAAAGATTGGAAAGCTTTTTATTTTGACAGAAATCATTTATCTCTAGCCTCGTTTTCGAATTTCAAACGCTAAAAGTACTCAAGTTTTGTTTATTAATGCCAAAAAAGGATCTATTCTGTTCCCCCCAGTGTTTCTTACGCCCCTTGTTACAAATTATATGTTGTTAGATAGCACGTTACTATGTGAATAAATAGCACGTGCGCCTGGGGGCGTAAAAATATGAGTCCACTAAGGTGGGGGGGGGGGGGGCAAAACAGAATAGATCCCCAAAAAATTAGCTTGAAGAATTCAAACTTCTCCTAGTGTTGCGCGAAATTTGTTCAGTCTTACTCTCTCGCTTAAGCGAGATGGTAATTTAAAAATTTCTATGATTCTCAGTAACCAAAGGCAGTTAAATTGGTGACGTTTCAAACTTATTTCCTTCCTGAGCTAATTGTGTTCGGTCTTCTCTTGCTTACGTAAGTTTAAAAATAGCAAGTTAACGATATTTTAAACATGACGTCAGAGTCATTATTAACTAACGCCCCGAATGATTGAGTTATTTTCATTTTACGTTTTGCTTTACTCTTGCTCTTTCTTCAGTCGTGATAATGAGCACTGCAAACGACGAAGTCTCTGATCGTAATGTGGAGACATGGAAGATAAAGAAATTAATCAAAAATCTGGAGGCTGCGCGAGGGTTAGTTAATTATTTTAGCCATTTTCTGTCAGTTACCGTTTCATCTAAGTATCTTCAGCATATTGTTTTAGAAATGGCACAAGCATGATTTCCTTAATCCTGCCCCCAAAAGACCAAGTTGCGCGTGCAAGCAAAATGTTGGCCGAGGAGTACGGAACGGCTTCGAACATCAAAAGTCGAGTCAATCGGTTAAATTCTTCATTATTTGTGCAAATGTAAAACTGTAAATGATGGTAGTTACAAAGTTGTGTTTAGATTGTCTGTCTTGGGTGCGATTACTTCGGTACAGCAGAGACTCAAACTCTATAATAAAGGTATTGTTGCATTTGTATAGAATTTTAATTATTCTGTATCAGTGATTCAATTTGTGAAGTACGCCCATTTTCTTCAGTGCCCCCGAATGGATTGGTTGTTTATTGTGGAACCATCCTGACAGAAGAGGGCAAAGAAAAGAAAGTGAATATTGACTTTGAGCCTTTCAAGCCAATCAATACTTCTCTATACTTGTGTGATAACAAGTTTCATACTGAGGTAATGTCGAATTTGTAGCAAACCGTTGATGGTCGGTGCTTAAACTATCTATCAACATTTTCTAGGCGCTGACTGCTCTTTTGACCGATGACACCAAATTTGGATTCATTGTAATGGATGGTAATGGCGCCCTATTCGGAACTTTGTGTGGGAATACAAGGGATGTGCTGCATAAATTCACCGTTGATTTGCCCAAGAAACATGGTTAGTGTTGAAAATGTGGGGCCTCATTAATCTCAGATTTTTTTTCTCCAAGTTAGTTTTACTTTAAAATCTTAAGCGGTGAACATTGAGTTGCGTTTGTTCATCGCATCAGATTAATCTTGTTGCAATGCTGACGTAGGTGAAATGCCCTTTTTCAAAAATCTTGCAATTCGAAAATCGATCCATTTGAGTGCCATCCTCTAACAAAAACAGATATATCAAGAATTCGCACGTCTGTTATCGCTTTAGTGTATTTTTTGTACAGGTCGTGGTGGTCAGTCGGCACTCCGATTCGCCCGTCTGCGTTTGGAGAAGCGACACAACTACGTGCGGAAGGTGGCAGAAGTCGCAGTTCAATGTTTCATCACAAATGACAAGCCCAACATCGCTGGATTGATTCTGGCCGGGTCCGCCGACTTCAAGACCGAACTGGGACAGTCGGACATGTTCGATTTGGTAAGTTAAAGCTAATTTTGATTAATAGCCACGAAGTGATAGCGGCTATTATTGGGGACATCGTGGTTTTTATACAATCCAAAGAATTTGGATTGTATTGGTGCGCTTTTTTTATAAGATGTTTCACACATTTTTCATTAGAGGCCCAAAGTGGGCTTTAGTAGTCCCTGAAGTGCTTAGAGTGATGTAGCTGCTGGGATGGCCTTAATTTGGGGTTTAAAAGTCATTTTTAGGAGCTTTTTGTTTGTTTAATAGCCGCCCTCATCTTCTCAGCCGGCTATTATAGCGCTCCTATTTTTTTTTTACAATTCAAAGAATTTGAATTGTATTGGTGCGCTGTGTTTTTTTTTTTTAAGATGTGTTCACACATTTTTCAATGACTTTGATCTTTCAAAACGGGATAAACAGGTAAAGCCCAGCGGGCATTAAGTTTCATTAGAGGCCCAAAGTGGGCTTTAGTAGTCCTTCAAGTGCGTATAGTGGTGCAGCTGCTGGGATGGCCTTAATTTAAGGTTAAAAGGTCATTTTTAGGAGTTTTTCGGCTCAAAATGGTGCAATTTTTCATGTTTTTTGTGACTTTTTGAGATATTTGTTTGATTAGTCTTAGGTTGAAGTTTTTAAAAGCTGATGAAGGCCTTTTGCGAGACAAAATTGCTTGTTATGACCATTTTATGAGCTATATGTCGTGGTACTACAAACACAAACACACAAAATGATACTAATTTTTGCAATTTTTTTCAGGTTTTTTGAAAATTTTTGACATTTTTTGAGTTTTTTAGCCCTAGGTGTCACGAAACCTCCTCTAGAGTTTGATAAAGAATTTGACGATAGATTACTGCACAGTTTGTAGTGGTAATTGAAAGGTTTTCAACTTTTTTGACATCATGAATTTTAGCATTTTTTAACAAAAGTTGCAAATTTTTCAATTTTTTGACGTATTTACTGTCATCATTCAAGTTATTTGAGTCCGAGGGGCGAGAAAACCTCATTAGGGGTTTCATGATTAGTACTGAAAATTTTTTAGTTGCCATGGAATAGTTTTCAACTTTTGAATATCACAAATTTTAGCAAATTTTTTGAACAACTTTGCATTTTTTTCAGGTTTTTGAAAATTTTCATCATTTTTTTCAGTTTTTCCAGTTTCAGGGACGGGGCAATCTCCTTTTATGTTTGTTAATAGGGCACTGCATAGTTTCTAGTAACAAGGGAATGCTTTTCACTTTTTAATGTCTCGAATTTTAGCATTTTTTGATAAGATCTGCAATTTTTTTTAATGTTTCCTAAAGTTTTTGTCAGTTTTTGATATTCGTTCATTCTCATTTGCAAGAAAACCAATTCCACGTTCTGATAAAAAGTTACTGCATAGTTTTTAGTTTCCATGGATTTGTTTTCAACAATTTAACCTTTCGACGTTTTGAAACTTTTTGATAGAATTAGCAATTTTTTTCAAGTTTTTTTAAAAAACGTTTGTATTTTATTTTTTTTCTTGCCTCAGTATCCAGGTAACCGCATCCAGTTTTTGACAGTATGTTATTAAATAGTTGCTAGGGGGCTATTGAATGGCTTTCAACATTTTAATAGAACGAATTTCTATTTTTTGAAGTTTGAAATGTTTTCTAAAAGTTATTGCCTACCGATCTATGAGCCAATGAATTTTTTAAATCTTGGAATTGGGTTACTGGATAGCCTCTAGAGACACAGAAATGATTCTGATGATATTTATATTACAATTTTCAGCAACATTTCAATAATTTGCAATTGATTTCGTTTTCTTAAATTTTTTGGTCATTTTCGAGTTAATCGATCTTCAAAGGCCAATGAATATTTTTCAGGTCTTGCAGATATAATACTGGACCGATTTCAGAAACAAAAATTGGTTTTGAACATATTTTTGTAATAGGTGTTTTTAAAGGGAAAAAATTTTGCCTTAGGTTTAAAAGCTTCGAGAGTTTTAGCAATGAGTTTGTTTTTGTTTAGTTTTGATTCTTTTAGTCTCTCAATTCATTGACGATTTTTGCGTTCTGGCTGGCATTGTTCAATTGATCTGCTGGTCAAGTAGAGGACGTCTGAGTTTTTCATTCAATTCTTTGAATTGTATTTCAGGACTTGTCCTGCTATGTTTTTTTTACTTCGTCGAATAAAAAAAATGTTTCGCTTTACCTCATTTTGCCGCCTTTTCAACATTTTGCGTGAAATCTTTTTGACTTCTCTAGGCTAGTTTCTCTCTTCTCTCATTCTGCTAAAAGTGATTTTGAACATCAGTTGCTCAGCAAAGCAATTCAAAATGAACAGAGTCAGTATAAAAAATTTAAGTCAGAAATAGAAACGGGATAAACCCATAAAGCCCAATTTTAGATGCCCGCTATTTGAACGTCGGTCCTATAAGTATTAGTTATCTCTCTCTAATGCTTATTGTTATTGATAGGAGCCCCTGTAGCCTCTCTCTAAGAAACAGAAGTATGTTCAACTACGAAATGCCATCAAAATAAATCGGACTTAAAAAAATGTTTTTGTACAAAAATCTTTTTTTTTTCAATATCTTCTGTTATTTCAATCCCAATCATGCTTATTGGAATCAACGGCGGCTATTTTCCGGCAATCTGCCGGGTATGTTTAGTCTTAGGTTAAAGTTTTTACAAGTTGATGAAGGTCTTTTGCGAGACAAGATTACTTGTTATGACCATTTTATGAGCTATACGGTACTACAAACAAACACGCAAAATGATACTAGTTTTTGAAATTTTCAAGTTTTTGAAAATATTTGTTATTTTTTGAGTTTTTCCAGCCCCACGGGCCAGGGAATTTCCTTTAAGGTTTGATAATAGGGCACTGCATAGTTTCTAGCAACAACTTTAATGTCTCGATTTTTAGCATTTTTGTTTATAAAATCTGCAATGTTTTTCAACTTTTCTTAAATGTTCGTCAATTTTTGATTGTCCAGCCTCAAGCGCCAGAAAACCTTTTCCACGGTCTTATAAAAAAAAGTTACTAAAAAGTTACTGCATGGTTTTAAGCGTCAATTGAATTGTTTCCAACAATTTAACATTTCAAATTTTTGAAATTTCGAAAGGTTTTAATCAGTTTTTTCAAGTTTATTTTCAGACCATTTGTCTTTTATTCAATTTTTCTTGCCTCATTAGTCAGAAAATTTTTCTTGCCTCTTTATCCTTCTCCATGGTTTGAAAGTATGTGATTACATAGTTGTTTGGGGTAATGGAATGGTTTTCAACATTTTAATAGAACACAGTTTTATTTTTTGATGAAATTTGCAAATTTTTCTAAAATTTTTTTTTGTTTTACTTAGTTTATTGATCTTTGAGCCAATGAATTTTTTAAGGCTTGGAATTGGGTTACTGGATAGCCTCTAAAGACACGGAAATGGTTCAGAACACGAATTTCAGCAAAATTTCGCTTTAAGTTCGCAATTGATTTCAATTTTTTGAATTTTTCTGTCATTTTCTGAGTTAATCGGTCTTCAAGGGCCGATGAATTTTTTCAGGTCTTGCAGATATAATACTGGACCGATTTCAGAGACAAAATTTGTTCTGTAACATATTTTTCAAATAGGTATTTTTAAAGGGATCAAAATTTGCCTTCCGGGTAAAAGCTTCATGAATTTTATGAGTATATTTTGTTTAATTTGTTAGATTGCTTTACCTAACTTTTTTAGATGATTCTGTTTGTGTTTTGGCCAACATTGTTCAATTGATCTGCTGGTCAGGTAGAGTAGTTCTAAGTTTTTCATTCAATTCTTCTGATTGTATTTCAGGACTTGTCCTGCCATGTTTTTTTAATTCGTCGTCTCCATCGATGATTCTTACGACCTGACTTCTTGGAATTGATGTTTTAAATGACTTCAGTGACTTTACTGCTTTGCAGTTGAAATTCGTGTGCGTGACGTCATTTCTGCTTTTAGGTCAATTGCGTGACTTACCTCACTCGAAAAATTGACTTCTGAACTTATTTATGGAGCCTAATTTTTTATGAACATTTACTAGTTAATTGTCAATAGTGTGCATCTAAGTGGTGCCAAACTTTTATGCCCTAGTTCTTGAGTATTAGTCTAGAGTTTTTGATTTCGAATATGAATTTTGAGAAAGCTCTTTAAGGGCTTTTTCCTTATAGACCGTATGTGTCTTAAAATTGACAGTACGTATCTAACCCAAAAAATCTAGTGGTCTTCTAATGGACTTTTGGTCAATCTGCCTATCTTGTTTCTTTAGTTGTTTCAATTCATGGAAGGCCACAAGCGTCTATCGCGGCTATTTTCGGCAATCTACCTGCTATGGTTTCAATTGTGTGTAGCAGAAACGGTTTCAAAACGCTGGATTACAAAACTATTAAAACAATTTTTCCTTATAAGATTGCATATCAAAATTTAGTTTTCAGGAGAGGTGGATATTTTTAATCGCTTATTTGATTTATTATAGTTGCGAAGCTGTAGGCTGGGTGGAGCTATATTGCGGTGCTCTAAGAGGAGAATGGGTTTTGTTAAGTTTTTAATTGCTCTCGAATCAGAAGCAATTATTGTAAAGGTGTCTGACCGTTTCGGGCGTTTCTTAGACTTCTCAAGTGACTTTTCACGCATTTTTTTTTATTTTTAAGTGGTTTCATTTGCTCTCACTCCGACAAAAGTTTGTTATTCAAACAAAACAAATCGTTAGACACGATGGCAAGCCCCTGATAGCGGAGTGGTTAACAGAATCGCAGTCAGGAGGTTAGATTTCGCATCCTACCGCCGGCTGTTTTATCGCACCCATTAAGAAAAATTTATCTAGGTTTAAATCCCTTGATTTAAATTGCGCCTCCTGTCATTCGAGAGCAATTCTTCCGACGTTGGTTGTTTTTTTTGTACCGGAATTACTATTCGTTCCGATGGCCTTTTGACCTAAAAGCAAAAGAGGGTAAAATTGCTGTGTGAACTAATTTTTTCTGAGAGAGAGAGAGAGAGAGAGAGAAGTTTTTTGATCATACACTCTGGTCAGTGAATAACTTTTTGACTTTGATAAGTGTTCTTTGACAGAATGCCGCCTACGTTTTTAATAGCCGCACAGCGATAGCTGGGGCTATTGTTGGCCTTCTCTTGGTTTTTTTTTTATTTCGTCGTCATGATTTTTGTTACGACCATATGACGTCACAGCCACTTTTTGTTCATTCGTTCATGCAATTTCAACAAAATTGCATGTGTGACGTCATTTTTCGCTCTTAATGGAGCGAGTTTTTTTGTTCATGCGCGTGATTAAATTTTTGGTCACATTTGACTTACCTCACTCTCAAAAATGACTTCCTCACTTTGAAATTGACTTTTATTTACTTCAATTCAAAGAGATAAGGTCAAATGGGTGTGTGTCACTCTAAATGAAGGTTATTTGGGATCAGCTAATAAAGGCAGCAATAACTTATACAGATTTTTAATCAAAATATAACAGATCAGCCTTCAATGAAAAGACGAAGTTTTTTGGTCTGTCTCTTTTACTGTTTTTTTTAGACTGCCGATCTACGAATCTGTTGCGGCTATTTTCTGGCAATCTGCCAGCTATGTTTAATATTTAGCCATTTTTTTGTCCAATTGGCCCATTTTTTTATAATTGAGTTTTTGCGGAAATAGTTTTTAATAGGAACTCTATTAATATGTGATTCTCTGAAATTGATATCACAGTGTTTTTGAGAGTCTAATAATGCGTTTGAAATTCTAAATGAGCAAATATTTAATTTTTTAAATTCTCTTTTGGCTTATTCTTTTTAAAATTAATATCTTACAGTTTTTTAAATTATTTTTTTTTGTTTTTTTGGATCTTAAAGCACGTTTTTTAAGAAAAATAGTGGATTTGAGAATTTATCTCAATATGATTTATTTTGATATTTCGTGAGCTATTTTTGTTTATAGAATTGTGAACTTGATTGCCCAATTTTTGGTAGTTTGTCAAGTTTGTTTTCTGTTTGTCTTTTGAATTTAACTGCCAGAACAAATCCTTTTTTGGACTGTCAGGAATCCTGATTTTCTTTCTCTAATAATTGAAATAATTTGTGTCATTCAGTATTTAAAATTCTGCAAATTTTTTTCATGACTGCAATTTTGTAGAATTTTGACATTTTTACTGCAAATATTTTATTATTGTTTCCATTCTTTGAACCCTGTTTGTACATTGTAATCTATGTTGGAGGATAAATGTGTAGTTTTTCGCTAAATAAGAAATTGTAATTGTTTTTCTGCGTTTTTTGATTTTCAACTTTCAAAAATCAAGTATTTTTTCATTTGTTTTTTGTTTCTGTCCTCATTCTCCGCATTCTAGCATTTACCAGTCTATCAGTTTCTTGAGACCTATAGTTCTTTTCTGCTCTGATTCTATCAGTTGTTAAAAATGACTTTGGTCTTTTAGTTTTTTGTTTCGAATTGATTTATTTTGACATAGTGCGGAAGAGAATTTGCTTGAAATGCCGTGTAAACATTTTGACTGATAATTACTTTCTACGATTATTATTGGAGTCTTAGTTTAGATTTTAAACGATTTTTTCGCCTTCGAATTATATTGTTTCTTTTGTTTATTAATTTGAAGGTTTTTCAACTATTTTGCTGATTTTTATAGTCTTAATGCAATTTTTGGTCCATTGTATCGTTTTATTGAATTTATTGGGATTAATTTGAATTAGCGCCCCATGAACGTACGCTCCTCTGTTTGCTACAAAGGATCCCAGTTTCTTTTGCTACAAAGTTGTCTCTCTATGCAATTTGACACAGAAATAGAGAATTTTTAAACAATTTTCTCAAGTTTCTTTTTTTCATAAATAGAGATGTGGTTTGGCTGATGTTTTATTGTTAGATAACTAGTTTTCGTACCATGAAACAACGGTTTTCATTTGTATGCGTACTTTTACTACATGAAAAATAAATTGAATTCTAATTTTTCATGATGATTTTTTCTGGCAAATTTTTTGTTCTTTGACTTAAGACCGGTGTTTTCTCTGCATTGATACGTTCTGTAAAGAGATATTAGCTTTTGAAAAGGCAGTTCTTTCGGAGATCCGATTTTGAGTCTTTTCCGGAATTCGTCCCGTTATGGTTTTTGTTTCGTCGTCTGACGCTCTTTTTCGTTTTACATTTGTTCATAGCAAAGCTGAAAGTCAAATCTTCTGGAATACTTGTTCTCACTAACGGCACATGTGTGCGTGACGTCATTTCTCACTCTCGTTAGCCAAAGTTTTTAAGTCATTTGCGTGATTAGATTCGATTATACGTGACTTACCTCACTCAATAAAATGACTTTTGCACTTTAAAACCTAATTTTAATTGAAGTTTTGCTTTTTAATAAGGTTGATAACTAGACTGAGCTGCAAAATTAGAAAGCGCCTGAGTGTTTTAGGTAGTAACGATACAATTTTAATGTTACATTACTAATTTCTAGTCATTGTGTTACAAAAGTTGCAATACTGATTCCCAAATATAGCGAGCGATGTTACCTAATACTGCTTGCCAGAATTACCTTGCTTGTCATAACTTCAAATGCCATGATGAACTCCTTGCAAATTCATGGCAACGAATCGGAAACTATCTATTTTTTCTGCTATCTAGGTCAATACCAAGTTCAATCAACGTTACAAAATGTATTATGCTGAGGGATAATTACTAGCCGCCGTCAGCCTCTTAACGGCTACTATTTGGGCTCCAAAAAACACTTGTCCCGGAATAAACAGGTAGCGTACTTTGGGCATTAAATTCTCTTGTTGCCTTTCTATTCATAGATTCTAAGTTGGCGAATCACCGAAAATGTTTTGGTTTTCGAGACACAAATTTACGGTGTGAAGGGTAGTTCTTAGAGTTTCACCCCATCACTTCTCATCCCGCCCTACTTCACTCCTACCAACCCCCCCCCCCCACTTCACCACCACTCCCTACACATGTAACCCAGAGCGCTTGATCCCCCCGGCGCGCGCACCCGCACACCTTCAAAATAAAGCTGAAGCTATTCTCTCTAAACCGTAGCTAGCTCCTGACGAAGCCAAGTGCTCGCTGGTCCTTTTCAACCAACTGTATTTACGTTTTTTTTTCCTTTTAAAGTTAACATTCTATGAATTGAACGGAAAGTGAGTTTTTGACAGACTAATAAAACTTCTTTCTTAAAGTATTAGCTCAGCGACGAAGCTTTTTGCAGCCTTCATTTAGTTGTTAGAAATGGTTCATGAGATTTATTTTTTTATTGATTTTTCAATGTTGACTTTGAAAAGAAAAGCGTCTTATTGCAGCACGGTAATTGATAGATGAGTTTTGGATGCTTGAACTCATGAAATCTAAATTTTGAAAGTAACGAGATTCCCAAATAACTTTAAAGCTGAGAGCTTTAAAAATAAAACCACAACCATAGTTGATTTTCTTTACTGTCAGAATTTATTAAATATCAACATGATCAAAATAATTTTGCAACAGCTGCGCTCCTAGATTTTTCTTGAGCGTTTGGTTCAAAAAATCATGACAAGTATTTTAAAAACATTGACCTGCCAATGCTAATATCATACAATACGCCGATGATGCTCTTTTTTACTCGCCCCTAAATTGTAGGTGTTAAAAATGAATTAAAAACATCTCGGTGTTATTTCGAATAAGTACGAAAGCCATTCATTAGTGGTAACGAATCAGGGTTTCAGGAGAAAAAAAATACTGTCAAAGCTTGCTAATCTTGAAGCAACAAATTTGATGCATGTAAAATAAATTGTGTTATATCTAACTGTTTTTAATTGCTCTCGAACGAAGTTTGATTCATTTATCGTATTGGTCTTTATGCAAAATTTTGGCTTGATCGTTTTGACTTTTCGAGTGACTTTTTCGCACTTGAATTTTTTTTGCGTGGTCTGAAGTTTTCTCTCATTTACAAGTGTCAGCAGCTGTACTCAAGTGGTGACAGTTCACTACTAAAAGCCAGCTGAAAATTTCAAACGAATTGATTTCAAGGAAATTGCCCCCCCCCCCCCCACGGCAACAAACTGAAATAGAGTAGGGCCCACGCCTGTAGTTCAAGAGGAATTCATTCGACGTTAATCTGTGTTGTTCTGAATAACCGCTCAATCTGAGATGTACATCAACGCCGCATTTTTGTTGAAAAAGTTTTTGGAATCCGATCTTCCACTCAATTCAATTATTGTACTGTGCTGTGTTGTAGAGGTTGCAGCAGAAGATCCTGAAGGTTGTGGATGTTTCGTATGGAGGAGAGAATGGATTCAATCAGGCCATCGAGTTGTCTGCCGAGGTGCTCTCCAATGTCAAGTTCATCCAGGAAAAGAAACTCATTGGTTTGTGACAGCTTCAAAGTGATCCTTTTTTGCCCAATCTGATTTTCTTTGTTACTGCCGTAAACGGAAAAATAAATCATTGAATAAAGGCATTAGTTTACAATTTTGGCGCAGATGATAGTTGGGCTGGAAAATGGTACTTTTTCTCCTCATGACGATAAAACGATTCAAGTTGTTGTAGATTCTTTCATTTAATACAGCTTTAGGAACTGCACTTAATTTGCGTAATTACAAACCAAAAGTGCTTTTAGTTTTTTGATAGAAGAAAATCACTGTTTTTCAGGACGATACCTCTCAGAGACAGGGCTATTTGGACAAATTTTTCTGGTATTGTTTGTTAACTGCTCTTTAACGAAGTTTGAAGCAATTATTGTAAACGGGTGTCTAATGTAAAATTTTTGCTTGGCCGTTCATGCGCTTTTGTTCTAGAACTTTCTTCGCTTTTAAATGACTTTTTCACACGCTAAGCTACAACCCCTCTAAATTCGAGAGCAATTCATTCGCCGCTACGACGTTTATCGGTTTGTTTTGCTGCCTTGCTAATATTTCATATCCGGTTGCATTTTGTCAGGACGCTATTTCGACGAGATCTCACAGGATACAGGAAAGTATTGCTTTGGAGTTGAGGACACTCTGAAGGCACTGGACATGGGAGCTGTAGAGACTCTGATCGTGTGGGAGAACCTGGCTATTCAAAGACACGTGTTGAGACATGCAGCAGAGGAGAAAGACGTGGTTCTGCACCTGACTCCTACGCAGGAAAAGGACAGGACTAACTTCATCGCCTCAGATGGGGTAGAATTGGAAAGGGTGGATGTGATGCCGCTGTTGGAGTGGTTCGCAAACAACTACAAAACATTCGGTTACTTCCTAATAAATGACAACGACAATTCAAAACATTCAAGTAGTTTTTGATCTGAGAGTACTAGTCATTTCTTTGATGGCGGAAAAAGCAATGCGTCGGAGTACGGTAGGAATCATTATTGACAATAGCCCCTGTATATTCTCATTAAGAAACAGGAGTTTCTGTTTTTTCAATCACAATCGGGGTTACGGGAATCAATGGCGGCTATTTGCCGGGTATGTTTTTATAGCTGCGAAGCTGTAAGCTGAGCGTAGCTATATTGCGGTGCTCTTGGTTTTTTTTGTTTCGTCGTCTGACGCTTCATTTTCGTTTTACATTTGTTCTAGAACAAAGTTGATTGTAAGAGAACAGATTGTATGGTCCGACAGCCGAGTGGTTAAGGCAACTGGCTGTTAATCAGGAGATCGCCGGTTCGAGACGCGACAGGGAAGTTTTTTTTGCACCCAAAAACAACCTCCTTTGAAATAAACTTGTAGGCGGCGGCGATAACTATTATCAACTCACTTCTGTATCTTTTTCCATCTGTATTTTACGGCACGCAAGTCTATTTCGCAGCTATTCCGGCAATCTGCCGGCTATGTTTAAACGTGTTGGTGTTTTTAATAGCCGCCTTCATCTTCTCAGCCGGCTATTATAGCGCTCCTATTTTTTTTTTACTTCGTCGAATAAAAAAATGTTTCGCTTTACCTCATTTTGCCGCCTTTTCAACATTTTGCGTGAAATCTTTTTGACTTCTCTAGGCTAGTTTCTCTCTTCTCTCATTCTGCTAAAAGTTATTTTGAACATCAGTTGCTCAGCAAAGCAATTCAAAATGAACAGTCAGTATAAAAAATTGAAGTCAGAAATAGAAACGGGATAAACCCATAAAGCCCAATTTTAGATGCCCGCTATTTGAACGTCGGTCCTTTAAGTATTAATTACCTCTCTCTAATGCTTATTGTTATTGATAGTAGCCCCTGTAGCCTCTCTCTAAAAAACAGAAGTATGTTCAACTACGAAATGCCATCAAAATAAATCGGACTTAAAAAAATGTTTTTGTACAAAAATCTTTTTTTTTCAATATCTTCTGTTATTTCAATCCCAATCATGCTTATTGGAATCAACGGCGGCTATTTTCCGGCAATCTGCCGGGTATGTTTTTTAATTGCTCTCGTAGAGAAGCAATTATTGTAAACGTGTGTCTTTTTTATGCAAAATTTTTGCCTGACCGTTTTGATTTTTCGAGTGACTTTTACGCCCTTGACTTTTTGCGTTTCGCGTGATCTAAAATTCCCTCTCAAGCACAATTTCAAGCAGCTGAACTCAATTGGCGGCAGTTTAATAACAAAAGTCAAATGAAAAGTGCGCTGCGCCGAAACTGGTGCCATTTGTCACTTTAAATCTTATTAGTGTTATATATTAATCTCTAATGTGGTTATTTGAAGCCCACTATTGAACTTCTTAGTCCCATTTAGGCTCTGCCCCTCCCCTCCCCCCCCCCCGACTGAAGCAGGCTGCAATTGATTACGACGTACGAGCAATTCTTCGACGTTTAGTCGGTTATGTTCGAGACTTGAAGAGAAGTATTGATACTGCACAGGTTTTTTATTGTAGCAATTTGTTCATGACTTGAATTTAACTTCTTTCTTTTCGAACATTTACCTCGCTTTTTGAAAATTGACTTGTTTTCGACCCTTTAACAAAATCTTTAGTTTGTAATGTATAGTAGTGAACTGCTGGTAATATTCAAGGTGAAAAATCGTGTTGAGAAATTTTGATCCCATGAAAGTCCTTCTTAGCTATCTAAACTATAGACGAACCACCTACCTATCGAACGTCAAACTCCCTTGCTCAACCTCCCGTGATTTAGATTTTTCTTAAAATAATAATAATAATAATAAAAACTCCCTTGCTCAACCTCCCGTGATTTAGATTTTTCTTTATTCACAAGTTTCAGCAGTTGAAAATAAGTGGCGGCAGTTCAATACTTCAGGTGAAATGAAAGGTTCGACCAAATTGGAAAGTTTTTTTCACTTTGAAGATTGTTAATAGTTATAGTGGTATATAATCTCTAATGACGTCATTTGAAACCTAGGGAATAATTATTCCCCCTGCCTGGAGCAGGCTGAAAAAGATACGAGCTCCACTAGTCTTTCGAGAGCAATTCTTCAGACGTTAGTCGGTTATTTTTGAATCTTGTTGGCCTTTTTCAAGCGACTTTTCGCGTGATCGAATTTATCGTCAGCGCCTTTGACTTTTTTTGTCTTCGAAAACGAGATAAATTGGTAAAACAAGAACATTAAGTCAGTGTTCAGTTCGCTCACAGTAGTGGTGTCAAAGAATTTGAAGAAAAATTTATTGCTCGTAACAATAGCAAGTTCTAGACCAGTCACAAAATAGCATTTGGTGATCTATCAAGAAGACTTCAGATTTACCCTAGTTGGGGGATTGTCATTCGCTATTTTCGAAATTAATAATTTTATTCATAGTTAAATATACGGACCCTTTTGTCATGGCTCTATATTTCTGACGTTGGAAGTTTGGAGTTTTACTTCAGCATCTGACTTTTTAGTTGTTGCTCCGATCCCACTTGGGGGGGGGGGGACTATATACTCAAATGGGTTTTTTTGTTCAGGCAATTTTGGCCGATCGATATATTTATCGTAGAGGAATGTGAGTGGTATCATTGAAAACCTCGTCAAGTTCAGAATTCGAAATTTAAAAGATTTTTTGAATTTCGTATTTTTCGAAGAGTTATCGAGGTTTAAAGTTTTGTGTGAACACGGGATATTTGCATGATTTTGTTCACTTTTAGCGTTATTTTTGTTCAAATTAAGAGTTTTTTTCTATAATATTAATTCAAAATTTCAAGCTAAAGTACGAAACCACGTGTGTTACGAACGGACGAAAGGCGATAGAAAGGGTAGTTCTGGTCTCATAGGGAAGTTTACTATAAAAAATGGAGTTCAATTTGAGAGCAATTTTTTTAGAAAACTTTTCCTATTTTTGTTTTTTCGGTCACTTAGAGACTGGTTATTTTTTCTTTTTGAGGTTCCGTTAATGACAAATCTCATTTGCAGTCACATAATGCCCAATGAACAAAAAATGCGTTTTCAAAGAATCACTCATTTTTTGGCATCGACTCATGACATAAATTTAACGAAATTTTGATTTTCTTCCAAATTTCTAGATTTAGAAGTTTCGTAATTTTTTCTAAATTTTTGGAGTCCTATGGCAGGGACGCGCTAACTAAAAGTGCAATAGTAATACAATAAGTGAACCTATATAGTGCTTTTAGGGGGCAGCTCATGGCTGTTAACACTTCAAAGAAAATTCGAGAAATTATTCAAAATTAACATTAACGAGTCTTAAACTTATTTTCGTGAATTTTAGTAAGTCTCTGTAATAACAGAACCTCCCTTATTATTACTGCAACAAATGACAGGACGTGCCTTCTTGTTACACAACATTGTGATATCTTATTGATTGCTTATGAATCTCAAACATCCTTGTCTTACCATCGAGGCATAACTTAGCGTATTTAAGCTATTGAGTTTAATGGCGTTGATACTACGGGTTTTCTCAAAAATTTCATGGTTTTATTGTATTCGATCATACTTGTTGTTTTTTTTGAAGTCATATTGTTAAAAAATAATTTCATTGCTAATACAAAATTATTTGAAAATGGAAGTTTTTCCTGAAAAGTTTATTTTTTTAATTGCTTCAACAATTTTCTCGCTCATTTTTTTTGAATTTGTTGTTTTTGCCTGGGTTTTTTTTTTGTAGCGGTCAAATGATGACTGGCCCCATAGGCTTCTAATTGAGGCTTGAATAAATGATTTTACTCAAAGCAGTCAGTTTATATCGAATAGTCTTAATGTTTTTGATATTATTCGTTTTCAATTATTATTTATACTTTTCAGTTTTTTTCCTTGAACTTGTAACATCATTGAGAAGCCTCAGCCAATTACTTGTTATTCAAAAATTAAGTGGTCTATTGATATCATGTCATTGAAATCTAATGAATTTCAAGATTTCTGAAATTATTTGGTTTAAAAAATGATCGTTTTTTGAATTTCGCCTCATTATTTCTTCTTTTTGTGAACTTGTTATCTAGTCTCATTAAAGGAAAATTCCAATCTCTTGTGTAGTTATCAAAAGGTTAATTTGTGTAGTTAAGGTTTTATCCGGTTGCATTTTGACGTTGTTACTAGGTGCCTCTATTTAGATATTAAGTTTTTGCCGTGAAGTTTTTGTTTTTGCTTATTTTGTTGTTTGTTTTTTTTCCTCTTAGTCTTTTTAATGGCAGATCTGGTGAGCTCTGTAATTATTCATGGCATTATGTAATTAATTATTAGGTTGTGTAACGATTTTTTAAAACTCAAACATCTATTTTTGATTTTCTCTTCATTTGGTTGACAATTAAGTCAAAAATGTAGATGAGCTCGGGTCGGAACATCAAGTGCGAACACACATTAACGAGCATCCTTGTTTGACTTCAGTATCATTTATTTTTTTACTCGGAGTACTTGTAAGTTAAGCAGAATCAACTGCGTTTGATACTCGCTATAAATACCTTTATATGCCATTGTTATTTCAGGAACTACTCTGGAAATCGTGACTGACAGGTCTCAAGAGGGATCTCAATTTGTGCGAGGATTTGGAGGCATCGGAGGTAATTGTCCACATGTATATATGCTCTAAGAATATAGTTCATCTGCTTTTCTATTTATATCAATACTGACGTAACAAATGCTACATTTTATTTGTTATGACATCAGGGCCACTTGATTTTATCACGCAATTACGTAAGACCTCTAAATAGACTATCAGTGGTATAGATCTTCATATATTGTTCTTGAATGGTAGTCGGAGCTGTGTAGCTTTCGCTCTTTTCTACAGACTAGTTTGTTTAAACAATTCACTTTAATTACAACGATTTGCATGGTCATCTTGGTTGTATAATGCTCGGCTATGCGGTGTGATCGACCATGAAAAATTGTTCAACAGCTCGTTATCCTCTAGATCAGTAAGTAAACAAATGTTAACTCTACTAATATAGTTTATTGAGAAGTCGTCAAAAGCTGGATTAACAATTTAAAGCTTTCATGCTCCGTACTCAAAATGTAAAAGATGTGCGGTCGAAAATGAAATATGAATTTTTGGAAGAAGGGACGTTTATTTTACCTATATGTTAAAGTTCGTTTGCAATTTTCAAAAAATATGCGGTGCGATCTGTCTGAAAAATGGATTGTTGCATGTATTGGGAATGTTAGGTCCTCAATGTGTTGGGTATCATAGCCTACTTAATATTTCGGTTTTGTGTCGGTTGCTGACACTCATTGTTTTTCGTTTTACTTGTTTTCAGGTATTCTGCGTTACAAAGTGGAGTTCCAGAACGAAGAGGACTTTCTGTTAGACGGCAACTTGTCTGATGACTCAGATGAGGGCTTCTAGCAATTGTGTTCTGCCCCAACACGCCACCCCACCCCCCACTTCCCCTCTCTACCAACAACCTCACTCGCAACATCTAAATTAAACAACACGGGAGACGTGAGGGGTGAGAGGGATAACAGTAACACAATTACGACAGCGGAAGGGGAGGGGACTATGGGGTGGCACCATTCGATTGGGGCGGGACTCTTTTTAAAGGCACGGGCCAAGGAACGCAAAGGAATTGAAACAAAAATTACTCTACCTGTTACAAATCTACGGAAAAACAGGCTGGCCTAAGAGAAACATCCGACAGAAGCTGCTGCTATGGTTTGAAGGGAAAAAGAATGCAAACTACTGAAACGATCGGCGAATTGGCTCATATTGACTTTGGGGTAGTCATGCTTGCTTGCTTAGGGCAAATTCATTTTACACAATCTAAGGAGAAACTGGGACTGGGTGCTTGCATTGTGAATGTGAATGGAAAAAATATTGCGTCTTTTGTGCCAAGTGTCTGAATTCGGGTCTTCGTTGTCCTTTTGAGCGATGCGACAACATTTCTCTTCTCTTTCGAAGACTAAATATTAAATTCAACTCAATTACTATTTTACGTCAACTCAAAATGCGACTTAGAATCGTCTTTATCCTACTCGAAAGAACTGAATGGACTCTGACTATGACTGGTGAACTAACTTGAAAGCTTTTAAATTTGAACTAGCATTTTTTTGAATTTTATTACCTGAAAGTGGATTTTAATTTCATTTTTCTTGACTGGGGGAACAATAAACTATTTTGTCAATTTTTGTTCAAATTAAATTTCAAGCTGAGGGAAGGAGGCCTTTCTTAGCTTTTTCAATTATTGCAATAGGCTTTTCCCGTGGTGAGATAGAGATAGAGTAGTCAGACCAATAAAGATCGCGTACATTTCATGGGTTCTTAATTGCAATAATTGATTGTGGATCATTTGTGAGAACATATTAATTGCTCTCAAGTGAAGGTTATAGCAATTTCCGAGGGGCATCAACATTGAATAGTTTCCTATGTTATCAATTGTGCACCGGCTTTATTTGACTAGTTTTGCTTACACTTTCTAATAATATTGATCATACTGTATTTGGATAGAATTTTCGTGTTACCGTGGCCATCTGACTTTTTGGTACTCAAGAATGGATAAACAGACAAAGACCGAAGGGCATTAAATCGCTGAACTGCTGTCTTAGAGCTTTGGTAGTCTAAGAGTACAAATAACAGAAGCTGCAGAAAAGCCATAAATAAAATCGTGGCCTGAACTGCTATCAACCCATGCACCCTTTTTCTTCTTTAGTTGCTCTCGACCAAAGTGTGAAGCAATTATTGTAAACGTGTTGGTCTTTTACGACTCGAAGAGGAGTACTGGTATTCTACAGGTTTTAATTTTAGCTACAGCAAGTTTCATGACTTGAATTTTGACTTCTTTCGTTTCGAACATTCAAACGTTGTTTTAGCTTTTTCATAGTGAAAAATTTTGTTTTAAACGATTCAACAACAGTCATATTTTTTCAATAGCCGCCCTCATCTTTATAGCCGGCTAATTTTGGGGTCCTATTACGATCCAAAGAATTGTGATTGCATTGGTGCTCGGTCTTCTTTTACAACTCGAAGAGGAATAGTTTTCTACAGGTTTTTACTACTCGAAGAGGAGTATTGGTTTTCTACAGGGTTTTACGACTCGAAGAGGAGCATTGACATTCTAAAGGTTTTAATTTTAGCTACAGTAAGTTTGTCATTACCTGAATTTTGACTTCTTTCGTTTCGAACATTTACCTCTTTTTAATTGTTGACTTTTGTATTCGAACACTCTTCGCCATACACACCTACCCAACAACCCCCTAGCAAACCCTCTCCCCCAACACCTACATATCCTCCCCCTACTTACCGACACACCTCGCCAAGCTGCTCGCACCTCCTACAACTATTAACAACCAACACCCTCAAACTTAAAAGAGCGTCTGCTTTTTTCAAAACGCTATAGTTATATTAGGCATTTTAAAGATGTTTAAGCACACAATAGAGTAGTAAACACACAGATAGAGATAGAGTAGTCAGACCAATAAAGATCGCGTACATTTCATGGGTTCTTAATTGCAATAATTGATTGTGGATCATTTGTGAGAACATATTAATTGCTCTCAAGTGAAGGTTATAGCAATTTCCGAGGGGCATCAACATTGAATAGTTTCCTATGTTATCAATTGTGCACCGGCTTTATTTGACTAGTTTTGCTTACACTTTCTAATAATATTGATCATACTGTATTTGGATAGAATTTTCGTGTTACCGTGGCCATCTGACTTTTTGGTACTCAAGAATGGATAAACAGACAAAGACCGAAGGGCATTAAATCGCTGAACTGCTGTCTTAGAGCTTTGGTAGTCTAAGAGTACAAATAACAGAAGCTGCAGAAAAGCCATAAATAAAATCGTGGCCTGAACTGCTATCAACCCATGCACCCTTTTTCTTCTTTAGTTGCTCTCGACCAAAGTGTGAAGCAATTATTGTAAACGTGTTGGTCTTTTACGACTCGAAGAGGAGTACTGGTATTCTACAGGTTTTAATTTTAGCTACAGCAAGTTTCATGACTTGAATTTTGACTTCTTTCGTTTCGAACATTCAAACGTTGTTTTAGCTTTTTCATAGTGAAAAATTTTGTTTTAAACGATTCAACAACAGTCATATTTTTTCAATAGCCGCCCTCATCTTTATAGCCGGCTAATTTTGGGGTCCTATTACGATCCAAAGAATTGTGATTGCATTGGTGCTCGGTCTTCTTTTACAACTCGAAGAGGAATAGTTTTCTACAGGTTTTTACTACTCGAAGAGGAGTATTGGTTTTCTACAGGGTTTTACGACTAGAAGAGGAGCATTGACATTCTAAAGGTTTTAATTTTAGCTACAGTAAGTTTGTCATTACCTGAATTTTGACTTCTTTCGTTTCGAACATTTACCTCTTTTTAATTGTTGACTTTTGTATTCGAACACTCTTCGCCATACACACCTACCCAACAACCCCCTAGCAAACCCTCTCCCCCAACACCTACATATCCTCCCCCTACTTACCGACACACCTCGCCAAGCTGCTCGCACCTCCTACAACTATTAACAACCAACACCCTCAAACTTAAAAGAGCGTCTGCTTTTTTCAAAACGCTATAGTTATATTAGGCATTTTAAAGATGTTTAAACACACAATCGTAATTTGTTCAATTTATAAACCACGATAAAGCTACTGTATTGGAACACATCAAGGCAAAGCATCGTTTACTTACAGGCAAATCTAGCTTGATCTTTTTTAGCAGGTAATTGTCTGAGCCGATTTTCGGCTCAGATTGGTAACTGATACGTTTTTGAAACAGAAAAACATTAAGCTTAAAAAGAGCGCAATGGATTTAGTATATTAGTAGGCTCAACGAAAATTATGCTAAACGAACTTTTTCCGAGCCAAATAGAAGAGATTTTATGTGCATTCAATCTTTTTGTAAGGCTTACATGGTTAGGAAATTACGTAATCTTTTCTCGCTGGTTGGATTGAATAGATTGTTCATTTCCCGCTTTTTTTAAATAGCGCTTTAAATCGATTGCTCATTTAGTTTACACAGTAACGTCCTCCGGCCCGGAAGAAAATGTTGGGAGGATCGGTACAAGCTTAACGAGTGGGCGGACGACGTGGTTAGGTGTTATTGCGCCTAGGTCGGACGGGTCGGCGCTTACAGGCGTTAAGCGACGTGAATTTAGTGCGTATTCGACCAGACAAAAAGTAGTGTTCAACAACTCATCTGTGAGGCGACGCGTACTGGGGATAGTGTACAGTTCTTTTAAAACTACGGACTAACCTCTCCCAGATGCCACCTTGGTGTGGCGCACTGGTTGGGCCGAACCTCCACTTAATGCCGTTATGTGCAAGTTCGGCTGCAATGTTAAGCGTATTCCATTTCTCCACACATTCATGGAGCTCTTTCTCCGCTCCAATGAAGTTCGTACCATTATCCGACCAAAGCATAGTAGGAGTACCCCGGCGGGAGACGAACCGCTCCACTCCCATTACACAGGAACTAGTGTCCATGGACGGGACAACTTCAACATGGACAGCACGAATAGTGAGACAAGTGAAGAGAAATCCCCACCTCTTCTCGGTAGTCCGACGAATTGTGACGTAGAATGGGCCGAAGTAATCAACCCCGATGTTGGTAAAGGGAGGAGACTGGTATGCGAGTCTCTCCTTTGGGAGGTCTGCCGTGATAGGTTGAATGGTTGCTGCACGCAACTTTCTACACAAGACGCAGTTTGATTTGATGGAACGCAGTGTGGAACGTAGTTTGAGGATGGCATAACGTTCCTGTACCTTTGACCGTAAGTAATCGATGCTCTGATGATGGTTCTTCAAATGAGTATGCCGGAGAAACAGTTTAACAAAATTATGACCCGCATCCAGCACGATAGGATGCTTAGTGTCAAAGTCAATTTCCACTAGCCGTCGGAGTCGACCAGAAGAACGGATGAGACCATGAGGCCCAATAAACTGAGCAATGCGGCTGCTCTTCTTATAGGATTTGTTGTCAGGAAGATCCCTTCTTTCGGTGTTAAAGGACTCCTTGAACCAGGTACTGGAGATGACGCTCGGCTTCGTCAAGCTCAACAGGGTCCACTATTCTGCCGTCTACGGTACGGTAATTTTCATGAGATGGTAAAAGACGGAGCACATATGCGGTGACACGAAGTAGTTTTTGATAAGAACTGAACTCATCAAACGGGATTAGATTAACGCTTTGTTCCTTAAGGGGATTGGTTACGGATGCAGCTAAAGATAAGATCGAGTCATCATCTTGTTCCTTGGTTACAACGCCGAGCTTGGTGTTATCGACGACGTCAGTATTCGTTACGAAAGGGAATTGCTTAGTTCTCAAGAAGTCAGGACCCCATCACCCAGCTACTGGATTACAACATTGAATAGTTTCCTATGTTATCAATTGTGCACCGGCTTTATTTGACTAGTTTTGCTTACACTTTCTAATAATATTGATCATACTGTATTTGGATAAAACTTTCGTGATACCGTGGCCATCTGACTTTTTGGTACTCTAGAATGGATAAACAGACAAAGAACGAAGGGCAGTAAATCGCTGAACTGCTGTCTTAGAGCTTTGGTAGTCTAAGAATACAAATAACAGAAGCTGCAGAAAAGCCATAAATAAAATCGTGGCCTGAACTGCTATCAACCCATGCACCCTTTTTCTTCTTTAGTTGCTCTCGACCAAAGTGTGAAGCAATTATTGTAAACGTGTTGGTCTTTTACGACTCGAAGAGGAGTACTGGTATTCTACAGGTTTTAATTTTAGCTACAGCAAGTTTCATGACTTGAATTTTGACTTCTTTCGTTTCGAACATTCAAACGTTGTTTTAGCTTTTTCATAGCGAAAAATTTTGTTTTAAACGATTCAACAACAGTCATATTTTTTTATTAGCCGCCCTCATCTTTTTGGCCGGCTAATTTTGGGGTCCTATTACGATCCAAAGAATTGTGATTGCATTGGTGCTCGGTCTTTTTTTTTATAACTCGAAGAGGAATAGTTTTCTTCAGGTTTTTACGACTCGAAGAGGAGTATTGGTTTTCTGCAGGGTTTTACGACTCGAAGAGGAGCATTGACATTCTAAAGGTTTTAATTTTAGCTACAGTAAGTTTGTCATTACCTGAATTTTGACTTCTTTCGTTTCAAACATTTACCTCTTTTTGATTGTTGACTTCTGTATTCGAACACTCTTCATCATACACACCTACCCAACACCCCCCTAGCAAACCCTCTCCCCCAACACCTACATATCCTCCCCCTACTTACCGACACACCTCGCCAAGCTGCTCGCACCTCCAACAACTATTAACAACCAACACCCTCAAACTTAAAAGAGCGTCTGCTTTTTTCAAAACGCTATAGTTATATTAGGCATTTTAAAGATGTTTAAAAACACAATCGTAGTCTGTTCAATTTATAAACCACGATAAAGCTACTGTATTGGAACACATCAAGGCACAAAAGCATCGTTTACTTACAGGCAAATCTAGCTTGATCTTTTTTAGCAGGTAATTGTCTGAGCCGATTTTCGGCTCAGATTGGTAACCGATACGTTTTTGAAACAGAAAAACATTAAGCCTAAAAAGAGCGCAATGGATTTAGTATATTAGTAGGCTCAACGAAAATTATGCTAAACGAACTTTTTCCGAGCCAAATAGAAGAGATTTTATGTGCATTCAATCTTTTTGTAAGGCTTACATGGTTAGGAAATTACGTAATCTTTTCTCGCTGGTTGGATTGAATAGATTGTTCATTTCCCGCTTTTTTTAAATAGCGCTTTAAATCGATTGTTCATTTAGTTTACTCAGTAACGTCCTCCGGCCCGGAAGGAAATGTTGGGAGGATCAGTACTAGCTTAACGATTGGGCGGACGAGCGATCGACGGCGGAGCGGGCGACGCTGTTGGAGCCGTAACGGATGTTTTCAATCCGAGCAGTTGGATAGTAACCCCTAGTGTTGCTTTCTCCAACGATCCAATCTAAATCACCAACCTTGAGGTGCTGCTCGGCGGGCGTCTGCCACTTAGATCTGCGGTTCAGCGCTGGTACATACTCCTTAAGCCAACGTGTCCAAATTGCATTGGCGTAGGACTGTGCACGGGCGTACCGCTTACGATGATCGAACTCGTCGACGCCAACGATAGACGGAATTCTGGTTGCTTGGTTACCGAGTAGAAAATGGTTAGGTGTTATTGCGCCTAGGTCGGACGGGTCGGCGCTTACAGGCGTTAAGGGACGTGAGTTTAGTGCGTATTCGACCAGACAAAAAGAAGTGTACAGTACTCTTTTAAAACTACGGACTAACCTCTCCCAGATGCCACCTTGTGGCGCACTGGGTGGGTTGAACCTCCAATTAATGCCCTTATGTGCAAGTTCGGCTGCAATGTTAAGCGTATTCCATTTCTCCACACATTCATGGAGCTCTTTCTCCGCTCCAATGAAGTTCGTACCATTATCCGACCAAAGCATAGTAGGAGTACCCCGGCGGGAGACGAACCGCTCCACTCCCATTACACAGGAACTAGTGTCCATGGACGGGACAACTTCAACATGGACAGCACGAATAGTGAGACAAGTGAAGAGAAATCCCCACCTCTTCTCGGTAGTCCGACGAATTGTGACGTAGAATGGGCCGAAGTAATCAACCCCGATGTTGGTAAAGGGAGGAGACTGGTATGCGAGTCTCTCCTTTGGGAGGTCTGCCGTGATAGGTTGAATGGTTGCTGCACGCAACTTTCTACACAAGACGCAGTTTGATTTGATGGAACGCAGTGTGGAACGTAGTTTGAGGATGGCATAACGTTCCTGTACCTTTGACCGTAAGTAATCGATGCCCTGATGATGGTTCTTCAAATGAGTATGCCGGAGAAACAATTTCCACTAGCCGTCAATTTCCACTAGCCGTCGGAGTCGACCAGAAGAACGGATGAGACCATGAGGCCCAATAAACGGAGTACACAGCAATGCGGCTGCTCTTGTTAACGGATTTGTTGTCAAGATTCCTTTTTTCGGTGTTGAAGGACTCTCCTTGAACCAGGTACTGGAGATGACGCTCGGCTTCGTCAAGCTCAACAGGGTCCGCCATGCTGCCGTTTACGGTACGGTAATTTTCATGAGATGGTAAAAGACGGAGCACATATGCGGTGACACGAAGTAGTTTTTGATAAGAACTGAACTTATCAAACGGGATTAGATTAACGCTTTGTTCCTTAAGTGGATTGGTTACGGATGCGGCTAAAGATGAGATCGAGTCATCGTCTTGTTCCTTGGTTACAACGCCGAACTTGATGTTATCGACGACGCCAGTGTTCGGTACGAAAGGGAATTGCTTCACAGTTGGCGACGTGGTTCCATTGGTCAACGCTGGTGTTCTCCAGGATTTCACAAACACGATTTGCAATGAAGACGGGGTGTTTGTTTGTTAGAGTTTATCCACTGCAATACGATGGTACTATCTGTCCAAATAAAGACTTTATCCACAGTAACCGTCAATGCTCGACAGTTTTCCCTTTTTAAACGGGCAGCGAGGAGAGCGGCTTGTAACTCCAACTTAGGAACTGTCATTACCTTCATAGAAGCAACACGGGCCTTGCCCAAGACAAACCTGTGGAGTTCAAGATGTTGGGATGGTCCTGAAAAGTAATTTTTGGTATAGTGATCTCAGCTAACCGCGGCAGTTCAGCACACCAGGCAAGGAATCTGTCAACTGTGTCTTTAGGTAACTCGTCATCCCAACTTTGTCCATTGACACGCCAAATGTGTTTCAAGATTAACCGAGCACCAACAGTAAACAGTGCAACAAGACCAATTGGGTCGTATACCTTTGACACTAGACTTAAGACCAAGTGCTGTGTTAAACTTTGTGATGGTGCTGTTAGTACCCCTACTTACAACCAGAGTATCGTTGTTGTGATCCCACTTAAACCCAAGCACGTGCATTGATTCCTCCTTCGATGAAACGATGACATTCGGTTCAGAGGATTGAGCAGACTCATCAATTTGGTCAGCCAGATGTGGTACATTGCTTGCAAACTTAGTAAGCTTGAACCCAACTAGATGGAGAAGATGTACCAATTCTTTCGACCTAATGAGGGCCCTCTCGGGGGATTCCACTGAGTCTAAGTAATCGTCCATGTAGAAGTTCTCAAGGACGGCTTTCGCAACTTCTGGGTACTCCTTAGCATTATCACTTGCCGTGCGTTGAAGTGCGTAGTTGGCTCAGGTGGGCGAATCTTTTGCCCCAAAGATGTTGAGTGTATACTGGTGTACCACAGCATTTGATGTGGGTCCTCCTGCCACAAAAAGCGCAATGATGGCTGATCACAAGGTAACACTCCAACTTGGAGGAACATTCCCTCGATGTCGGCTGTTACGGCGAAAAGATGTTGTCTGAACCGTAGGAGTACATAGATTAGGTTTTGTAGTCAGTCAGGTCCGGTGAGTAATGACTTATTAAGAGATGCGCCATGGAATTTTGCTGCTCCGTTTAGTACCCTACGAACTTTGCCCTGCTTGTTCGGGTTAACAACCGGATGCTGTGTAAGGTACCACTCTCGTTCCAAGCGGCTGTGCACTTTATGACCCTTACTACGTAGCCCTTGTCTTAAGTCCTCTTTGACGGTATTCGAATACTTTTCCCTTGAAGTCTGGTCTTTCGTAAGCCGCTTTTCCAAAGATTTCAATTGAACCAGCGCCGAGAAGTAATTCTTGGGCAGTTCGATGTTATCTTCAGCCCATAGCATTCCAACATTGGACGTTTTTCCATTATGCACTGTGGTGTTTTCAAGAATATCAAGCGCACGTGCATCCGCGGCGTATCGAGGGTGTACTTGCTTAAGTGCGTCGTACCAAGATTTTACCTGACTCGCGAGTTCAAAATCCTGCTCCATATTTGCTTTAAAACAAGTCGAGACTAAACCTGAAGACGACTGTAGAGGGCCGCTTAAAACCCAACCTATGGGTAAGTGAACAGCGAAGGGCGAGCACTTCTCGTCGGCAGCGAAGTACTCTAACGGGCGGATGGCGTGATACACATGCTGTCCCAGTATCAACTCGATGTTTCCTTAGCAATATATGACTGGTTCTAGAACTGCTAGGTGCGGCCATGATTCCCGAAGTGCTTTAATGTTGATGACATTAGCGCCTACATTCAAATCTTCCTTTACGTAAGGACTGACTTTAAATGGTTCAAATGCTTGGTTGTCGCGTGTTGTTACAATTAATTCAACTAACTTAGTGTTTACAACCTCCTCGGTATTTAAACCCTTGACTGCTAGTTTCAATGCTGTACCGTGCAAACCAAGTTTCAATGCTGTATCATTGGGCACCGAAGAGTTTTTGCAAGCGGTATCGCACAAAACTAAAGCCGTGGTATCTTTACCAGAAGAGCTATTCAACTGTAATTCAGTCACCTGAAGGAGGCCTTTCACATTACTCACAGATGACAAAGTGGTGGTCTTTTTCGATGATTGGACACTAGGACGTTTACTTTGATTAGCGCCAGTATTAGAACTACTATTGTTGGTTGAAGGGGCTTTTGATGGATAAACCCTCTCAGCTCCATGGAGAAGTGTATTGTGGGAGCTGTTGCAACCGTCCTTCCTGCATTTCCTAGGAATTGGGCATTGCTTGAACATATGCTTTTCTCTTAAACATGAGAAACACAGTTTTGCTTCCGCCACTACCTTTGCTTGCTGAGTGGGAGACTTTTCTTTAAATACCCTACACTCCCAGATGCCGTGGTTACCTTTACACATAATGCAGCGAGGTGTTGGAGGCGTTGCCGATGTTGAGGCTTGTTTCTGAGTGCCCTTAGTTTGCCTATTAGCAGCAAAAGTTCCTGAGGCAACTTTGGTCTTGACTACTGAAATGGTGTAATCCTGAGTTCTTGCCTTCGATGAAGATTTTTTCATTAAATCATGTGCCTCGGCCTTCTCCTTCAACCAATTGTTGAAGTCAAGGAGTGTTGGCTTAACCCAATATTTCTTCACTGTGAAGAGTGACCAAGACTCATTAATATTGGGCGGCAATTTTTGCACAGCCGTGTTAAGAAGTGAGGCGCTCTTAGAGTCTTAAAGTCTGAGTCATATGAAAGTGATTTAAAGACTCTAACAAGACTTGAAATTGTTGCAGAATAGTTTATGATGTTATCACTATTGTGCATCTTTAATGAAGAAAAAGAGCTGAGTTTGTCTAAGTGTGCACTGACTACTGCCTGTGGTTGGCCAAATTTACGTTCAAGTGTCTTAAGTGCATCCTTATACATTGCACCACAGTATGCAAACTCAGCGATGGCGGTTTTAGCTTTTCCAGACACAAGAGTTTTTAAGTATGTTAACTTGACATCATCAGACAAGGACTGTGAGTCTATGGCGCTTTTAAATTGTCCGAACCATTCATGCCATTGCAGGGGATCACCATTGTACGGTGACAATTTCCACTCCGGCAATGGGTCGTTCTTCTTACAAGTGATTGCGTCCGTCAACTGCTTTATCAAATCCGTGGAGTCCAAAGAAGGAGCCGAAGGTGTGGGATGCGGTGGGCCACCCCAACACAACGGCTTCGGAACGGTAGCTCCATACGTTGGCGGAATGATCAGAGTCACAAAGGTGGGGGCGGTACCTGTGGAAGAACTAAATGGATAATGTATAATTTTGCAGATGTACGTACAAGTGGTACTGCATTACACGAGATTAGAGCGGGAAAACGCCAGATGTTTGGATCCGGAGGAGCGGGAGCTGCGTGGGTTATGGGACAAAGTGTTGGGGCTGGTACCTCTTTGGTGGGGGCGGTGGATGAAAAAATTGTGGTACACAAACGTTTGCCGAGGAAATGAATTGTGCAGGCGGAAATGGGATTAACGGATTGAAATTATTCGCCACTGGGATATTGGCGTGTAGTGGGATTGCTTGTGGCGGCGAAGGAGCAAAGTGGAATGCTGGTGGGATTAACGGGAAATGCGGTGGTACGGGGTTTAGAACGGGGGGTTGGGGAGGCTGGTACTTTTATGTGTGCTTGTGGCGGATTAGGTGCTAGCGGAGCATTAGCGAGTGCATTTAAAGGTGGTGAACGCGGAGGGCTGACTAAATTTAGCTGTCTCGGCATGCTCGACCTGCGAGGGAATTGATGATATAACTGTAAACAATCGAAGTGCATTGTTGCTTGAGACAGTTGTCGGGCTGTGTTTGGGGCGTTTAGTTGAGTTGGCATACCAAAGTTTATTGGTGGTGATGGAGGCGTATATTCAGGCTGTTGTTGCTCTTGCATGATGTTGTTCGCATTATGCGCATCATTGGTTACATTGTTTCTACTACTTGGTTCTTGCGGCTCATGGACAGGGAGGTTCTTCATTCTTATCAACTCTTTTAGTAAAGGTATATCTGCACTTCACAATCAGACGTTCGATCTTAACTTTCCTGTCTTGCTTATCCACAGCATTGTTAATTTCACCATAGATGTTATTAAGTTCAGCCTCTAATTTTGCCCTTGCACTATAAAGTTTGTTGAATTTGTCCTGCAATGTTGCCATGATCTTATGAAAACCGGAACCAAAAGTTTAATCTGGTACTAATAGAAAAGTACACACACACACACACGTACAGCAACACAACACAAATGGGTTAAACCGAAGCCTAGTGTGACGGTTTGCCTAGCAAACAGCCAAAAAGTAAAGATGTTCGTCGAGTACAATAGTACCCGGCGAAAGAAGGAAAGAACGTGAGCGCACAAAGCGGACAGAACGGGAGACGGGACGGACGGGGAGAGACGCCGAACGAGTACCGCACGACGCAACGGGAAACCGGACGGAAAAACGGGAGCGTCGGCCGAATTGCGCGAGACGAAGCGGGAAAATGGCACGGACGGGGCGGAAACGTCGGGCGGACGGCGCGCGACGAAACGTGAAAACGGCACGGACGAGAAGGTAACGTCGAGCGGCTAGCGCGCAAAGGGACGGAAGCCGGGATAGCACGGGAGGGAGACGGTAATCCACAAGCGAGGAGGCGGGAAGGTCAATGCTAGCAGACCAAAGCATTAAACTCAACCAAACGAACTAGCCGCAACTCCAGAATAAACTTAAGTCACACCCTTGAAAGAGTGAGAGAAACTAGTGCCAGGTAAACTAGCACAAAACATTGTGGGGCTTTTTCTACGGCATCAACACATCAAACAATTTACAGCAACGAAATAGTATAACCAAAAGTCGAAAAGGTCAGGAAATTCACTAGCCGTAACTCCAGAACAAACTTAAGTCACACCCTAGCAAACCACCATACCCAGACTACAGAAGTGTATATTACCAAAATTAATAAAGCTACAACAACTTGCTAGCAGACAAGTGTGGTGAAAGTCACGAAACAAACCGGCCGTAACTCCAGAATGAACTTAAGTCACACCCTAGCGAGGAACGAGACTACACAACCAACCAGAATACTAGCAGGGAAAATTTACTACAGCAAAAACTCAACATGCTACATCGTACAAGAGATAAACGGGGGATAGAAAGAAACACGGCGACACGGAAACAAAAAGACGGAAATTGAAAAATGAAACCAGATAACCTGCGGAAAACGGACGGTAAGGAATAACTCAAAAAATGGGGAGAGCGAAACGTTTAGTAAAGCGCTGTTGGAGAGGACCAACCACAAACTAACTCGTAACTCGTGAGTAAACTAAGTCACACCGCCAGGCAGAGGGTAGACTCCCACAACGCAAAACTAAGTGACATTCAGGTTATCAAAGGCTTGAGTGAGTTCCGCCTCCTCGAACGCATGACGGGTGCGGAGCGTTTTACGACGGCGGTTAGAGAGCTTTTTCGGCCGGGAGCGTGTTATCAAGGACCGAAGGATGTTCTTATGTGCTAACAATATAGTGAGTGTTTTCAGCTCAAGAGAGGGCCTTTGGTGTAATGCTCTGTACTCTTTAAGTACACTAGGATCTTTCTGTTTACGTTTAGACACAATGTCTTTCACTATGTGGATGGTAACTAGAGTACTACGCTTGAGTTGATCGTAAATGCCAGGAGCTCCCTCTCTGGGGCAATACACTATAGCTTCTATGCGCTCCTGATACTTTTCAAGCACTGCAATAAGCTGCGAAGGTGTTAAAGGCTTATTGTTGTTACTGCGATGACGGGACAATGAACTGTTCACCACATCATGCCATATAACTACCCTCTTTTTATCACTTTCATCTTTTTATCAATGGAAACAGCAGTTTTTCTTACTTTCAACGCGTTAGGATTGAAACTCAGACCCGGTAATGCGTAAATTCCTTTTTTATAATAGTCTTGTAACGCTTGAGGCAAAGTTTTAATGGCGTGATGCAGTGAACTTGCAGCTAATATGAAAACCATAAAATGTTTTTTACAACATAATTGATTTGAGCTTTGCTCAAACTCCGAACCCTGATGTTAAGTGCACAATTTTCACGAGTTACCAAGAATAAGCGCTTATTTGCAAAAAAAATCAGTTATCTGATTTTTTTTTCAAAATTTGAAAATCTTGACCAAACTCTAAAGTTTGGTCATTTTTTTCAAACTTTTTTTGCTTCGCTGAGTTTATTTCGTGTAAGACTTTACCCGTTCCAATTACTAGTATTTAGCCCGATTTGGTCAATTCCAAAATTTTGACCAAAAATTTTCAAATTCGATGTTTTTCAACAAAAAAGGGTAGGTTGTATGGGGTAGGTTATCAGTGACCGTTATTCAAACAAATCAGATTATAGGAAATGAAACCGAAAATATAAGGGGGTGTAGCTAGATTTGCCGGTTATATCAGTTTACGACGACAATCAAGATTTTTTTCAACAGAAGTGTTTTTATGAGTCTTATAAGTTTTTATTACGTATTTTGTTTGCGAACTCACTGTGGCTCTTCAAGTTGTCAACACATAGCTTCCCACGAGAGCTCTTGGGTCCATCATCGCGTTTTTTCGTGTACTTATTCAGGATGCCAGAGACACACTTGTTTTTCCTTGACACCCCTAGCCGAGTGCCTCCTTCTTTTTTGTCTTTGCCGCCTACGGTGTCACATTCAGCGTCATTCCAAAACTGGAGGGGCTCAGAGGCGCGGTCCAAATATTCATCTCGGTTGGCAGCAAGTATCAATTTATACCTATGAAAGCCTTTGTTAATAGGTTGTTCAGCATCGAATGATTCAGCGTAGTCAGACGCGGCCTCCAACCCAGCCGCATCGTTGGGGCCCAGTAAGTTCAACTCATTGTCGTCTGTCTGGTCCTGCTTCGTCTGAACTTCAGGCTCCTTAGACTCCTTAGAATCCGGCTTCTGGTCCGACTTGCGGTCTGCCGATCCACAGACTAATATTTTGTTGGGTGTTCCATCATATTGGTGCCAGAATAAAATACACATTGAAATGTGAGGCACAGTGGCCACCAGGGCATCTAATCGTTAGTGTGTTCAAGTACAGCTCTACTTAAAATGTTTATCACAATAGAAAGTGTTCGAAAGTAAGGTGGTCGCGGGGCCAAAAGTAAAGATGTTAAAACACACAATCGTAATCTGTTAAATTTATAAACCACGATAAAGCTACTGTATTGGAACACATCAAGGCACAAAAGCATCGTTTACCTACAGGCAAATCTAGCTTGATCTTTTTTAGCAGGTAATTGTCTGAGCCGATTTTGCGGCTCAGATTGGTAACCGATACGTTTTTGAAACATAAAAACATTGAGCCTAAAAAGAGCGCAATTGATTTACTATATTAGTAGGCTCAACGAAAAGTATGCTAAACGAACTTTTTCCGAGCTTTCTATGCCAAATAGAAGAGATTTTATGGGCATTCAATCTTTTTGTAAGGCTTACATGGTTAAGAAATTACGTAATCTTTTCTCGCTGGATGGATTGAATAGATTGTTCATTTCCCACTTTAATTAAATAGCGCTTTAAATAGATTGTTCATTTAATTTACTCAGTAACACGTTAAATCTTTTCTCTTTGATGTTTTCAGTATTGATAGGAAACCGTCTATTTTTTTATATATTTCTGATTTAGATTATATTTTATGACACTTCGAGTTGTTTTCAGTACTTTACGGGCAATGTTGTTTTAAGCTGAAGTAAGTTTGTTCATTGACTTCTGTTTTCAGACAGTGGACTTTTAGAGTAGCTTAGTTACTAATACCTAGTGATTAGGTACTGCTAGTAGCGTTCAAGATCAAAAGTTGTTTTGGGAAGTTTTCCATAAGTCGCCTATCACATTAACCGAACCCATCTCCTACCTACGCCCCCCGCCTAACTACTCCCCACCTGCCCCCTACCTATCTACCTTCCCACAGTAACCCATTCATCTACCCGCCCCTTATGTACTTACCCCCTCCACACCAAGCTACCCCTCCTACCTACATACCCTACACCACCAAATCAAGCCCTCAAACTAAAGTGTGTCTGCTCTTTTCAGAACATTCAAGGTGAAGAGGTCATTTTGATATTTTTGATCCTATATAAGTCACCTCTACTTATGTAAACTACCCACCCGACCTACCTCATTTTGAGAAGTTTTCCCATAACATTTTTCTATCCGAAACTTGGAAAAATGGCTCTCGGACGGCTAGTGGGAGCACTAATCAGTTGAAACTGCTTCAGTAGGGGCGAGGGTTGTGGCCTGATTGAGACTAAGAATTTCACGAGGAGGCTTCAAATAACCTCTTAGGAGGTAAATATTCTACACTAATGAGATTTAAAGTGAAAAAAGGCACCAATTTTGGTGCACTTATCATCTGACTTTTTGGTATTAAATTTCCGCCAATTGAGTTTAGCGCTTGAAATCTTGAATGAGAGAGAACTTTAGATCCCGCAAAACGCAGAAAGTCAAGGGCTTAAAATCACTCAAAAAGTAAAAAAAAAAAAAACGGTCAAGCAGAAAATTTAATTACTATAGTCGCACACGTTTAAAATAATTGCTTTTCTTTGAGAGCAATTAATTACAGAACCTTCCACCTACCTATAATCAACCCCCCCCAAATCACACACCTACCCAACAAGCCCTCCTACCTACCCCGCTCCCCCCCACGTAACTACCGTCCCCCTATTTACCGACACACCTCACCAAGCTGCTCACAACTCCTACCACCATCAACAACCAACGCCCTCAAACTAAAAAGAGCGTCTGCTTTTTTCATAGAGCTATAGCTCTATTATGCGTTTCATCTTTTCTCTTGGATGTTTCCGACATTGACAGGAAACCGACTGTTTTTCTTTTGTATTTCTGATTTAGATTTTATTGCATGACACTTCGAGTTGTCTTCAGTACTTTACGGCCAATTTTGTTTTATCTGAAGCAAGTTTGTTAATTGTTTACGGCCAATTTTGTTTTATCTGAAGCAAGTTTGTTAATTGACTTCTTTTTGAACAGTGGACTTTTAGAGTAGCTTAGTTACTAATACCTAGTGATTAGGTACTGCTAGTAGCGTTCAAGGTCGAAGGTTGTTTCGGGAAGTTTTCCATAAGTCCCCTATCACATTAACCGAACCCATCTCCTACCTACGCCCTCACATATCTACCCCGCCCCCACCTAACTACTCCCCCACCCTCCCCCTACCTATCTACCCTCCCACCGTCACCCATTCATCTACCCTCCCCAATTTATACCCCCTCCTCAAGCTACCCCTCCTACCTACATACACCACGCCCTCAAACTAAAGAGTATGTCTGCTTTTTTCAGAACATTATAGTTTTTTAGGTATTTAATTTTTTTCTCTTCAATGATTCCGATAAAGATAGAACGCTGGGTATTTTTCTTTGATAATCCTGATTTAGAGATTGTATTGCACGTCGGTTCCGGTATTGTACGGGCTATTTTTTTAGCTAAAGTCAGTTTGTTCTGGCTTGATTTTTGACTTTTTTAATTCTAACATTTCCCTTCCCTTTTGATTGCAGACCATTATTTTCTAACATTGGACTTACACACTTAGTTTTTAAAGTCTAGTAAGAAGGAACTGCCGTTAATATTCAAGGTGAAAAGGTCAATTTGACATTTTTGATCCCTTTATAAGTTACCTCTACTTCTGTAAACTACAGACCCCACCTACATCATTTTGAGAAGTTTTCCCATAACATTTTTCTATCCCAAACTTGACGGACTAATATCGGAAAAAAGGCTCTCGGACGGCTAGTGGTAGCACTTATCAGTTGAAACTGCTTCAGTAGGGGCGAGGGTTGTGGCCTGATTGAGACTAAGAATTTCACGAGGAGGCTTCAAATAACCTCTTAGGAGGTAAATATTCTACACTATTGAGATTTAAAGTGAAAAAAGGCACCAATTTTGGCGCACTTATCTTTTGACTTTTGGTTTTAAATTTCCGCCAATTGAGTTCAGCGCTTGAAATCTTGAATGAGAGAGAACTTTAGATACCGCAAAACGCAGAAAGTCAAGGGCTTAAAAGTCCCTCAAAAAGTCAAAAAACGGTCAAGCAGAAAATTTAAATACTATGGTCGCACACGTTTACAGTAATTGCTTATCTTTGAGAGCAATTAATTACAGAACCCTACACCTACCTACAACCACCCCCCCCCCCAAACCACACACCTACCCAACAAGCCCTCCTACCTACCCCGCTCCCGCCACGTAACTACCCTCCCCCTATTTACTGACACACCTCATCAAGCTGCTCACAACTCCTACCACTATCAACAACCAACACCCTCAAACTAAAAAGAGCGTCTGCTTTTTTCAAAGAGCTATAGCTCTATTATGCGTTTCATCTTTTCTCTTGGATGTTTTCGACATTGAAAGGAAACCGGCTGTTTTTCTTTTGTATTTCTGATTTAGATTTTATTGCATGACACTTCGAGTTGTCTTCGGTACTTTACGGCCAATTTTGTTTTATCTGAAGAGAGTTTGTTAATTGACTTGTTTTTGAACAGTGGACTTTTAGAGTAGCTTAGTTACTAAAACCTAGTGATTAGGTACTGCTAGTAGCGTTCAAGGTCGATGGTCGTTTCGGGAAGTTTTCCATAAGTCCCCTATCACATTAACCGAACCCATCTCCTACCTACGCCCCCCCCACTTATCTACCCCGCCCCCACCTAACTACTCCCCCACCCGCCCCCTACCTATCTACCCTCCCACCGTCACCCATTCATCTACCCTCCCCAATTTATACCCCCTCCTCAAGCTACCCCTCCTACCTACATACACCACGCCCTCAAACTAAAGAGTATGTCTGCTTTTTTCAGAACATTATAGTTTTTTTAGGTATTTAATTTTTTTTCTCTTCAATGATTCCGATAAAGATAGAACGCTGGGTCTTTTTCTTTGATAATCCTGATTTAGAGATTGTATTGCACGTCGGTTCCGGTATTGTACGGGCTATTTTTTTTTAGCTAAAGCCAGTTTGTTCTGGCTTGATTTTTGACTTTTTTAATTCTAACATTTACCTTCCCTTTTGATTGCAGACCATTATTTTCTAACATTGGACTTACACACTTAGTTTTTAAAGTCTAGTAAGAAGGAACTGCCGTTAATATTCAAGGTGAAAAGGTCAATTTGACATTTTTGATCCCTTTATAAGTTACCTCTACTTCTGTAAACTACAGACCCCACCTACATCATTTTGAGAAGTTTTCCCATAACATTTTTCTATCCCAAACTTGACGGACTAATGTCGGAAAAAAGGCTCTCGGACGGCTAGTGGTAGCACTTATCAGTTGAAACTGCTTCAGTAGGGGCGAGGGTTGTGGCCTGATTGAGACTAAGAATTTCACGAGGAGGCTTCAAATAACCTCTTAGGAGGTAAATATTCTACACTATTGAGATTTAAAGTGAAAAAAGGCACCAATTCTGGCGCACTTATCTTTTGACTTTTGGTTTTAAATTTCCGCCAATTGAGTTCAGCGCTTGAAATCTTGAATGAGAGAGAACTTTAGATACCGCAAAACGCAGAAAGTCAAGGGCTTAAAAGTCCCTCAAAAAGTCAAAAAACGGTCAAGCAGAAAATTTAAATACTATGGTCGCACACGTTTACAGTAATTGCTTTTCTTTGAGAGCAATTAATTACAGAACCTTCCACCTACCTATAATCAACCCCCCCCCCCCCCCCCCAAATCACACACCTACCCAACAAGCCCTCCTACCTACCCCGCTCCCCCCCACGTAACTACCGTCCCCCTATTTACCGACACACCTCACCAAGCTGCTCACAACTCCTACCACCATCAACAACCAACGCCCTCAAACTAAAAAGAGCGTCTGCTTTTTTCAAAGAGCTATAGCTCTATTATGCGTTTCATCTTTTCTCTTGGATGTTTCCGACATTGACAGGAAACCGACTGTTTTTCTTTTGTATTTCTGATTTAGATTTTATTGCATGACACTTCGAGTTGTCTTCAGTACTTTACGGCCAATTTTGTTTTATCTGAAGCAAGTTTGTTAATTGTTTACGGCCAATTTTGTTTTATCTGAAGCAAGTTTGTTAATTGACTTCTTTTTGAACAGTGGACTTTTAGAGTAGCTTAGTTACTAATACCTAGTGATTAGGTACTGCTAGTAGCGTTCAAGGTCGAAGGTTGTTTCGGGAAGTTTTCCATAAGTCCCCTATCACATTAACCGAACCCATCTCCTACCTACGCCCTCACATATCTACCCCGCCCCCACCTAACTACTCCCCCACCCTCCCCCTACCTATCTACCCTCCCACCGTCACCCATTCATCTACCCTCCCCAATTTATACCCCCTCCTCAAGCTACCCCTCCTACCTACATACACCACGCCCTCAAACTAAAGAGTATGTCTGCTTTTTTCAGAACATTATAGTTTTTTTAGGTATTTAATTTTTTTCTCTTCAATGATTCCGATAAAGATAGAACGCTGGGTATTTTTCTTTGATAATCCTGATTTAGAGATTGTATTGCACGTCGGTTCCGGTATTGTACGGGCTATTTTTTTAGCTAAAGTCAGTTTGTTCTGGCTTGATTTTTGACTTTTTTAATTCTAACATTTACCTTCCCTTTTGATTGCAGACCATTATTTTCTAACATTGGACTTACACACTTAGTTTTTAAAGTCTAGTAAGAAGGAACTGCCGTTAATATTCAAGGTGAAAAGGTCAATTTGACATTTTTGATCCCTTTATAAGTTACCTCTACTTCTGTAAACTACAGACCCCACCTACATCATTTTGAGAAGTTTTCCCATAACATTTTTCTATCCCAAACTTGACGGACTAATGTCGGAAAAAAGGCTCTCGGACGGCTAGTGGTAGCACTTATCAGTTGAAACTGCTTCAGTAGGGGCGAGGGTTGTGGCCTGATTGAGACTAAGAATTTCACGAGGAGGCTTCAAATAACCTCTTAGGAGGTAAATATTCTACACTATTGAGATTTAAAGTGAAAAAAGGCACCAATTTTGGCGCACTTATCTTTTGACTTTTGGTTTTAAATTTCCGCCAATTGAGTTCAGCGCTTGAAATCTTGAATGAGAGAGAACTTTAGATACCGCAAAACGCAGAAAGTCAAGGGCTTAAAAGTCCCTCAAAAAGTCAAAAAACGGTCAAGCAGAAAATTTAAATACTATGGTCGCACACGTTTACAGTAATTGCTTATCTTTGAGAGCAATTAATTACAGAACCCTACACCTACCTACAACCACCCCCCCCCCCAAACCACACACCTACCCAACAAGCCCTCCTACCTACCCCGCTCCCGCCACGTAACTACCCTCCCCCTATTTACTGACACACCTCATCAAGCTGCTCACAACTCCTACCACTATCAACAACCAACACCCTCAAACTAAAAAGAGCGTCTGCTTTTTTCAAAGAGCTATAGCTCTATTATGCGTTTCATCTTTTCTCTTGGATGTTTTCGACATTGAAAGGAAACCGGCTGTTTTTCTTTTGTATTTCTGATTTAGATTTTATTGCATGACACTTCGAGTTGTCTTCGGTACTTTACGGCCAATTTTGTTTTATCTGAAGAGAGTTTGTTAATTGACTTGTTTTTGAACAGTGGACTTTTAGAGTAGCTTAGTTACTAAAACCTAGTGATTAGGTACTGCTAGTAGCGTTCAAGGTCGATGGTCGTTTCGGGAAGTTTTCCATAAGTCCCCTATCACATTAACCGAACCCATCTCCTACCTACGCCCCCCCACTTATCTACCCCGCCCCCACCTAACTACTCCCCCACCCGCCCCCTACCTATCTACCCTCCCACCGTCACCCATTCATCTACCCTCCCCAATTTATACCCCCTCCTCAAGCTACCCCTCCTACCTACATACACCACGCCCTCAAACTAAAGAGTATGTCTGCTTTTTTCAGAACATTATAGTTTTTTTAGGTATTTAATTTTTTTTCTCTTCAATGATTCCGATAAAGATAGAACGCTGGGTCTTTTTCTTTGATAATCCTGATTTAGAGATTGTATTGCACGTCGGTTCCGGTATTGTACGGGCTATTTTTTTTTAGCTAAAGCCAGTTTGTTCTGGCTTGATTTTTGACTTTTTAATTCTAACATTTACCTTCCCGTTTGATTGCAGACCATTATTTTCGAAAATTGGACTTACACACTTAATTTTTAAAGTCTAGTAAGAAGGAACTGCCGTTAATATTCAAGGTGAAAAGGTCATTTTGACATTTTTGATCCCTTTATAAGTTACCTCTACTTATGTAAACTACAGACCCCAGCTACATCATTTTGAGAAGTTTTCCCATAACATTTTTCTATCCCAAACTTGACGGACTAATGTCGGAAAAAAGGCTCTCGGACGGCTAGTGGGAGCACTTATCAGTTGAAACTGCTTCAGTAGGGGCGAGGGGTGTGGCCTGATTGGGACTAAGAATTTCATGAGGAGGCTTCAAATAACCTCTTAGGAGGTAAATATTCTACACTAATGAGATTTAAAGTGAAAAAAGGCACCAATTTTGGCGCACTTATCTTTTGACTTTTAGTATTAAATTTCCGCCAATTGAGTTCAGCGCTTGAAATCTTGAATGAGAGAGAACTTTAGGTACCGCAAAACGCAGAAAGTCAAGGGCTTAAAAGTCACTCAAAAAGTCAAAAAACGGTCCAGCAGAAAATTTAAATACTATGGTCGCACACGTTTACAGTAATTGCTTATCTTTGAGAGCAATTAATTACAGAACCCTACACCTACCTACAACCACCCCCCCCCAACCCACACACACCTACCCGACAATCCCTCCTACCTACCCCGCTCCCCCCACCCCACGTAACTACCCTCCCCTTACTTACCGACACACCTCACCAAGCTGCTCGCAACTCTTACCACTATCAACAACCAACACCCTCAAACTAAGAAGAGCGTCTGCTTTTCTCAAAGCGCTATAGTTCTATTAGGCGTTTCATCTTTTCTCTTGGATGTTTCCGATATTGATAGGAAACCGACTGTTTTTCTTTTGTATTTCTGATTTAGATTATATTGCATGACACTTCGAGTTGTCTTCAGTACTTTACGGCAAATTTTGTTTTATCTGAAGCAAGTTTGTTTATTGACTTGTTTTTTATCGGTGGAATTTTTGAATAGCTTGGTTACTAATACCTAGTGATTAGGTACTGCTAGTAGCGTTCAAGGTCGAAGGTCGTTTCGGAAAGTTTTCCATAAGTCCCCTATCACATAAAACGAACCCATCTCCTACCTACGCCCCCATATATCTACCGCGCCCCCACCTAACTACTCCCCCATCTGCCCCCTACCTATCTACCCTCCCACCGTCACCCATTAATCTACCCTCCCCGTACGTACCTACCCCCTCCTCAAGCTACCCCTCCTACCTACATACACCACGCCCTCAAACTAAAGAGTGTGTCTGCTTTTTCAGAACATTATAGTTTTATTAGGCATTTAATTTTTTCCTCCTCAATGATTCCGATAAAGATAGAACGCTGGGTCTTTTTCTTTGATCATTCTGATTTAGAGATTGTATTGCACGTCGGTTCCGGTATTGTACAGGCTATTTTTTTTTAGCTAAAGGCAGTTTGTTCTGGCTTGATTTTTGACTATTTTAATTCTAACATTTACCTCCTTTTTGATTGCTGACCTTTATTTTCGAACATTGGACCTTAACACTTAGTTTTTGAAGTCTAGTAATAAGGAACTGCTTTTAATATTCAAGGTGAAAAGGTCATTTTAACATTTTTGATCCCTTTATAAGTTACCTCTACTTATGTAAACTACAGACCCCACCTACGTCATTTCGAGAAATTTTCCCATAACATTTTTCTATTTCAAACCTGACCGACCTATGTCGGAAAAATGGCTCTCGGACGGCTAGTGGGAGCACTTATCAGTTGAAACTGCTTCAGTAGGGGGGGTGTGGCCTGATTGGGACTAAGAATTTCACAAGGAGGCTTCAAATAACCTCTTGGGAGGTAAATATTCACAACTATTGAGATTTAAAGTGAAAAAAAGGCACCAATTTTGGCGCACTTATGGTTTGACTTTTAGTATTAAATTTCCGCAAATTGATTTCAGCAAGGAGGCATCTAAAATTAGGCTTTATGGGTTTATCGTTTCGATTTTTTGTTTCGTTTTTTATGACTCCGTTCATTTTAGATCGCAGCAAAATGAAAAAAAAACGGCAAAATGAGGTAGAGCGTGCCAAATTTTTATTTGACGAAAAAACCAGGAGCAGTCTTGAAATGAAAAAAAACTCGAAAATAGAAAAAAAGAAAATTGCTCAAATTTACTCCATTTTCTTCAACAAAACAACTCCCAAATGTTGATTAGTGAAATTGAAAGACCATCAAAGCTGCTCGAACCGCTAAGTTTAAGCACAGCCGAATGCTAAAAAGGATTTAACAAGAACACAAAAACTCCTAGAAAAGCATTAAACAAGGAAACAGTGATCGAGTGAATCAAAACGTGTATTATTTGCTTAAGACTGTCGACGATGCTTCCAAACACACAATTATTATTTTAAAAATTGAGAGAAATCCCTTTTGACTTTAAAAGTTAAAACAAAACCTGCTTTAAAAAAAATCGCACGTCATCAAAAAATCTTGCTCGCACAGTATAAAATTTTTTCACACCTATTTTTCTCTCTAAAATAACGATATGAACAGAAAACCACCCTCTCTTTTGTCTGCTCTTCAATTAGTGCAGCCCTTTAACCTAAACAGTAGACTTCACATACGGCATTGACTTTTTACGTCCTTTTTTAAATATATTCCAAAAAATTGTCGATAAAAACAAAAGCCGGAATAATTCCGCAAAATACTCGGAGAAAATTACCCAACCTAACTGACATTAGCAACATCCTACTTAATGTGGGTAATGGTTAGTTTTCATTCATTAAACTGCTAGCCATTGAGTTGCCCTTAAATTAATTACTTAAACAGAAAACTATAGCTAGGAACACGCAAAAAACAAAATCAGAAAATCGGCCAAAAATTACTTAAATTAACTCGATTGTATTTACCAAATAAGTGAAAATTCAGATCAAATCAATCGATAGGCAGCCAAAACATCTAAAACAGCCGATCTGGAAGAAAAAGAGTATAATTAAACGCTTGAAGACGCAACGATAGAACTTGCTCAGAGCAAAAATTTTATGGCTACTCTTCTGTTCTCTCAACAATGCGGCAAAACCCACTCTCTTATCTCTACAGTTTTCCTCAGCAATCTGACCTAAACACTTCGTTCGTGACCCCTAAGGCCTGAACAATGTGCAGAGGTGGTGATTGGGGGACTGTGTGGTCGGGCGGGTCGGGGGTTCAATTTTTATGAACCACCTTCCACACCATTAGTATAATTCTCCAATACGGTTTCTGTGAATCACAAACTTCGAAACTAGTGATCTCAAAGGCTCTTTTTATCCCGCTACCTCTTATCCCGTTTCTTAAGACAAAAAATCTAATGCCCCAGACGAAAAATCAATTAACAATGATTTCCTGAATAGTGCTAGTTAAGTCAATTATGATAATACAATACTACTATAATTCAGCGTTTATGGGGCTAATAGATGATGACATCATGCCATATAACAGCAGCTGATGCGCGTCACCAAGAGTAAAGGAAAGAGTATGTGAGAGAGATAAAACGTGAATAAGAAAGAGAAAAGAAAGCCCTACCTACAGAGAGAGAGAGAGTAGGAATATTTGCGATGATGAGATTGGACTCCGCAACTTCTAGGTTTCTAGCCTTGTTAGTAATTAAATCATAGAAACAAACTGAAAAGTGCAAAATTCAAAAAAAGGTTCCAGATTTTGCAGCCAAAATTATCTTCACAACCATTTGTTGTCTCTAAAGTTCTCTCAGGCAAGCCATCTGCAAGACTTTCGTTGGCCAGTTATTATTGTTAAAATAAGTTTCGTTGGCCAGTAATGATCGTTAAAATAAGAAAAGGACAAAAATATTCAAAAAATTTTGCTAAAATTCGTGAAAATGTTGCTAAAATTTGGAAACTGAATTTTATCAAAATTGCTTAGACTCCTATCATAATATTGATAACCATTCCGATAACTCTAAAACTATGCGACAGCTTATTATCAAACCTTGGAGGAGGTCTCTGGGCCTCTGGTGCCAAAATGACCAAAGAAATTCAAAAAAATTCATAAAAACTTGAAAAAATTGCAAATATATTTTGAAAAAAAATGCCTAAATTGGTGATATTTAAATCTTGAAAAACATTTCATTACATCTAAAAGCTATACAGTAACTTATCATCAAATCCTAAAGGCGGTTCCTTGGCTCTTGAAGCTGAGGAAACCTAAAAACTGACAAGAACATCGAAAAAAATTACCAGTTTTATAAACGAAAATCGCTAAAATGTGTGATAATAAAAGTTAAAAAGAATTTCATGGCAAATAAAAATCTTCTATTAGTTATTATCAAACCCTAAAGGAGGTTTTCTGAACCCTGAGGCTGAAAAAAATCAATGTCAACAAAAAAGGTGAAAAAAAAGTTTTGTACAAAAAATGCTAATATTCGTAATGTTAAAATCTCAAAAAAGATTCCATTACATCCAAAATCTATGCAGTAACCTATTATCAAACCCTACAGGATGTTTGTTTGCTCTTGAGGCTGGCGAAAACTAAAAATGACAAAAATTTTCAAACAAATTTGAAATGCAAGTTTTATCAAAAAATGTTAAAATTTTTGATATTGAACAGTTGACAACTATTCCATGGCCAATAAAAATTTTTCAGAAACTTATTATCAAGCCCTTAAGGAATTTTTCTGGCCCCTATAATGAATGTGATAATAATGCAATTATAATTGAAAACTTAATTTGAACAAATCGGTAAAATTCGTGACGTTAATATGTCGAAAACCAATCCATTACCACTAGAAACTATGCAGTAACCTAATATTAAACCCTAGAGGAGTTTACTTGACACCTAGGGCTGAAAATGACAAAAATTTTCAAAATTGAAAATTTTGAAAATGGTCATCAAAAACACTTAAGTCTTGCAAAAGACCTTTATCAACTTTAACCAGCCTCAAATTCACACTGGTCCAACAAAAAAAATTGAAAAATGACGAAAAAATGCAACATTTTGGGCTCAAAAACTGCAAAAAATGCCCTTTTAACCTTAAACTACTGCCGTCCCAGTAGATGCACCACACTAAGCACTTGAAGAACTACTAAATGCGGCTAAGGTCCTCTAACAAAACTTAATGCCCGCTGGGCACTACCTGTTTATCCCGTTTTTAAGGACGAAAAGTCAAATGGGTCAGACAAAAAATCAGTCAGGCAAAAACATCGCATAAAAAAGACCAACAGGACTAATATAATTGCTACAAACCTCGTTTGAATTCAATTGAAAACGAAAACTGCAAAAACATTAATAAAAAGGTAAAAAATTATTAATCTTTGGTCAAATTTCTCCAACAAAATTGTAATCAATTGGTTTCTAAACGTTTTTCTCAAATCCCACTAAAAGCAAAACGATAGGCGACTAACATTCGACTAAAAACAGCGAAATAGATGAAAAACCTCCAAAATAGCGTAGACTTAATTTGAAACCTTTAAGCCACTACAAAGGAATCCAAAAATAAAATTATCATTTTGAAACTACTTAACCAAAACAATTGAACACGTGCACAAAAAAATTCGCTCGCTTAGATTTTTTCACGCCTCAATTTTTTGCTCTCTGGAAAACAACGGTATGAACCTAAACAGTAGACTTCACATACGGCATTGACTTTTTACGTCCTTTTTTAAATATATTCCAAAAAATTGTCGATAAAAACAAAAGCCGGAATAATTCCGCAAAATACTCGGAGAAAATTACCCAACCTAACTGACATTAGCAACATCCTACTTAATGTGGGTAATGGTTAGTTTTCATTCATTAAACTGCTAGCCATTGAGTTGCCCTTAAATTAATTACTTAAACAGAAAACTATAGCTAGGAACACGCAAAAAACAAAATCAGAAAATCGGCCAAAAATTACTTAAATTAACTCGATTGTATTTACCAAATAAGTGAAAATTCAGATCAAATCAATCGATAGGCAGCCAAAACATCTAAAACAGCCGATCTGGAAGAAAAAGAGTATAATTAAACGCTTGAAGACGCAACGATAGAACTTGCTCAGAGCAAAAATTTTATGGCTACTCTTCTGTTCTCCCAAAAATGCGGCAAAACCCACTCTCTTATCTCTACAGTTTTCCTCAGCAATCTGACCTAAACACTTCGTTCGTGACCCCTAAGGCCTGAACAATGTGCAGAGGTGGTGATTGGGGGACTGTGGGGTCGGGCGGGTCGGGGGTTCAATTTTTATGAACCACCTTCCACACCATTAGTATAATTCTCCAATACGGTTTCTGTGAATCGCAAACTTGGAAACTAGTTATCTCAAAGGCTCTTTCTATCCCGCTACCTCTTATCCCGTTTCTTAAGACAAAAAATCTAATGCCCCAGACGAAAAATCAATTAACAATGATTTCCTGAATAGTGCTAGTTAAGTCAATTATGATAATACAATACTACTATAATTCAGCGTTTATGGGGCTAATAGATGATGACATCATGCCACATAACAGCAGCTGATGCGCGTCACCAAGAGTAAAGAAAAGAGTATGTGAGAGAGATAAAACGTGAATAAGAAAGAGGAAAGAAAGCCCTACCTACAGAGAGAGAGAGAGAGAGTAGGAATATTTGCGATGATGAGATTGGACTCCGCAACTTCTAGGTTTCTAGCCTTGTTAGTAATTAAATCATAGAAAAAAACTGAAAAGTGCAAAATTCAAAAAAAGATTCCAGATTTTGCAGCCAAAAATATCTTCACAACCATTTGTTGTCTCTAAAGTTCTCTCAGGCAAGCCATCTGCAAGACTTTCGTTGGCCAGTTATTATTGTTAAAATAAGTTTCGTTGGCCAGAAATGATCGTTAAAATAAGAAAAGGACAAAAATATTCAAAAAATTTTGCTAAAATTCGTGAAAATGTTGCTAAAATTTGGAAACTGAATTTTATCAAAATTGCTTAGACTCCTATCATAATATTGATAACGATTCCGATAACTCTAAAAATATGCGACAGCTAATTATCAAACCTTGGAGGAGGTCTCTGGGCCTCTGGTGCCAAAATGACCAAAGAAATTCAAAAAAATTCATAACTTGAAAAAATTGCAAATATATTTTGAAAAAAAATGCCTAAATTGGTGATATTTAAATCTTGAAAAACATTTCATTACATCTAAAAACTATACAGTAACCTATCATCAAATCCTAAAGGCGGTTCCTTGGCTCTTGAAGCTGAGGAAACCTAAAAACTGACAAGAACATCGAAAAAAATTACCAGTTTTATAAAAAAAAATCGCTAAAATGTGTGATATTAAAAAGTTAAAAAGAATTTCATGGCAAATAAAAATCTTCTATTAGTTATTATCAAACCCTAAAGGAGGTTTTCTGAACCCTGAGGCTGAAAAAAATCAATGTCAACAAAAAAGGTGAAAAAAAAAGTTTTGTAAAAAAATGCTAATATTCGTAATGTTAAAATCTCAAAAAAGATTCCATTACATCCAAAATCTATGCAGTAACCTATTATCAAACCCTACAGGATGTTTGTTTGCTCTTGAGGCTGGCGAAAACTAAAAATGACAAAAATTTTCAAACAAATTTGAAATGCAAGTTTTATCAAAAAATGTTAAAATTTTTGATATTGAACAGTTGACAACTATTCCATGGCCAATAAAAATTTTTCAGAAACTTATTATCAAGCCCTTAAGGAATTTTTCTGGCCCCTATAATGAATGTGATAATAATAATGCAATAATAATTGAAAACTTAATTTGAACAAATCGGTAAAATTCGTGATGTTAATATGTCGAAAACCAATCCATTACCACTAGAAACTATGCAGTAACCTAATACTAAACCCTAGAGAAGTTTACTTGACACCTAGGGCTGAAAATGACAAAAATTTTCAAAATTGAAAATTTTGAAAATGGTCATCAAAAATACTTAAGTCTTGCAAAAGACCTTTATCAACTTAAAATGGTCATCAAAAATACTCAAGTCTTGCAAAAGACCTTTATCAACTTTAACCAGCCTCAAATTCACACTGGTCCAACAAAAAAAATTGAAAAATGACGAAAAAAATGCAACATTTTGGGCTCAAAAACTGCAAAAAATGCCCTTTTAACCTTAAACTACTGCCGTCCCAGTAGATGCACCACACTAAGCACTTGAAGAACTACTAAATGCGGCTAAGGTCCTCTAATAAAACTTAATGCCCGCTGGGCATTACCTGTTTATCCCGTTTTTAAGGACGAAAAGTCAAATGGGTCAGACAAAAAATCAGTCAGGCAAAAACATCGCATAAAAAAGACCAACAGGACTAATATAATTGCTACAAACCTCGTTTGAATTCAATTAAAAACGAAAACTGCAAAAACATTAATAAAAAGGTAAAAAATTATTAATCTTTGGTCAAATTTCTCCAACAAAATTGTAATCAATTGGTTTCTAAACGTTTTTCTCAAATCCCACTAAAAGCAAAACGATAGGCGACTAACATTCGACTAAAAACAGCGAAATAGATGAAAAACCTCCAAAATAGCGTAGACTTAATTTGAAACCTTTAAGCCACTACAAAGGAATCCAAAAATAAAATTATCATTTTGAAACTACTTAACCAAAACAATTGAACACGTGCACAAAAAAATTCGCTCTCTTAGATTTTTTCACGCCTCAATTTTTCGCTCTCTGGAAAACAACGGTATGAACAAAAATCCACTCTTTCCGCTCCACTCTTCAATTTTTTTCAGCAATCAAACCACTCCAAATATTTCACGATTTTCCGTTTCCTGCTTCAAAATTCACTCCAATAATAGGGCACTTATCCAACACTCCTCTTCGAGTCGTAAAAAGACGCTCCACCAATCTTCGAGTTGGGGCGCAATAATAGTCAGCTGGGATGAGGGCGGCAATTAAACAAAAGCTAACCATAACTCATCAAGTAGTACAGCGGGGATTGCAGTAACATCCTCAAAATACAAACACTCAATCATGATTCATGTTCGTCTGGTAGCATAAAGCAAGACAGCCGCAATACTCAGCACAAAAACTTGTCAAATTTTTATCAAAACATTGAATTAACTGGACTAATTCTACGAATTAATAATAGTTCTACGTAAGAATAGTTGTTTTCCATAAACCGAAAATTAGTGGAATGTTTAGAAATTTCGTTTTCCTTTTCTTTTCTGTTCATTCTTCTGCCTCTTTGTGAATGATCTGTCTTCTCCTCTTTTCTGCTCGGAAGTCTCTGTCTCAAAATCAGGTCCCTTCTCAGCTTGATTGCCATTGCGATTAGTAAACGAGTTTGAAAAGATGTTCCATTGATTAACAGCGCCCTTGATAAACTTGGAAACAGTTTTATCTACTTCCTTTTTCAGCTTTTGAACGTGTTTGTTAGAAGCAATATCATTCTTTACCTTAGACATTTTGTCAACAGTCTTCGAAACGACGTTGTTCAACTTGGAAACTGTAGCTTGCGCCTGTTGGTTGGCAAAATCCTCAACCTGTTGCAACGTTAGGTTCTGTTTCACTTCCGATATTTTTGCCATTTTGTCCGACAAGATTTCAAACACGGTATTTCCAACCAACTCGGTCATGCTTAGAACGTTTGAGACATTCAGAATGCTTCCTTTCGAACTGTTAACAAGCTTCTCTGCAGCATTTGAGGTCAGATTAAGGGTTTTGAACGTGTTTTGAAAATCGCCCAAATATTTGAACAGAAATTTTTTAGTTGAGTTCAGCGATTCACTCATTTGATCTACAATATTTGGGGCTCTGCTTTCTGCTCTTTCTTCATTTTCTATATTTTCGGCTGCTTTTGCTTTCTGCTCTAGGAGCATTTTTAGTGACCTTTGGTCATCCGCGCTCAACGAGTACTTGCTCAAGATCTCGTCCATCTTGGATTGCTGCTCATCAACATGTTCGCCACTTTCTGATTGCTGACTTGGGTTCTGATTTTGATCTGATTGTTTGGAGTCGAGTTCAGATTTCATTTTACTCAGCAGTTCATTTGCTAAAACACTGAAGTAATTCAGAAACTCATTTATCAAATATCAAACACAACCGACTAAACGTCGGAAGAATAGCTCTCGAGCGACTAGTGGGAGCTCTAATCAATTGCAGCCTGCTTCAGTCGGGGGGGGGGGGGAGCCTAAATGGGACTAAGAAGTTCAATAGTGGTTAATATATAACCACATTAGAGGTTATATAACACTAATAAGATTTAAAGTGAAAAATGGCACCAGTTTCGGCGCACCGCACTTTTCATTCGACTTTTGGTATTAAATTGCCGCCAATTGAGTTCAGCTGCTTGAAATTGTGTTTGAGAGGGAATTTTAGATCACGCGAAACGCAAAAAGTCAAGGGCTTAAAAGTCACTCGAAAAGTCAAAACGGTCAAGCGAAAATTTTGCATAAAACCGGTAGAATACCGGAAACGACTCGAATCATCGTGCATTATAATCTCTAACCTAACCTTACCGAAATCAGAACATCAAAATAGACAAGAGAAAAAAAACAAAAGTAGCCCAACAAACCACATTAAAGTGTATTAAAAATGCAGACAATTTTTTAGGAAGAGTGAAACCTTTTTAAATGCGGTGAGACACTTCAACCAAGGTGGTGAGTTAATTTTGAAAATAAGACAACTTAAATTCTCTAACCATTTTCAAGCTGCGTTCTCCACTCTGCCCTTTCTGCTTGTAGCTCCTGATTGAATTTATTCAACTGGTCCGACAACTTCAACTGCATTGACTCAATCTGTTCTGTATGCTGAAACAATCACATTTGATATCATCTTAAGTTCAAGATGAGCAGTTGGAGGAAAACACTCGATTCACACAAAACAAACGGAAGATATCTACACCGTGGTAAATATCTACACCGCATTCTTTTTTCCTCAATTTGGACAAAACAAGCATAGTCGGTCGATTCATGGGAAAACATAACGCTCTCAGTGGACTTTATAATTCTGAAAAGAGCACCCAAATTGAAATCGGAAACGAACAGCACTGAAACCACTCAGCATTTTTGCTCACAAATTTCAACCCAGTAACCAAAACCAATGGCATCATGCTGATATCTTCATTGCAGTCATGCATAGCTTAAACTGTAGGATTGATTTTTTTATCTAATACAAAAATACAGGCGAAGACCAATTTAAGGAAAGAATGAATTTCAATTTTAACTTTCTCCACTTAGTAGAAAAGGTGAGTCACACTCACAGTGGGAAAATGAAACATCAAATTTTAATCGTAGATTATACGATAGTAGCAGTCTTTCAGAATTTCAAAAAATGACAAATGAATGGCCAAATACAAATATGCAAAAGCAAACCCGTCACATCCATTCTTACATCGATATTATAAATTCTTAAACTATTTCAACCAATTTGTGATGCCTTGTAAAGACTTGAGCTGAGATTGTATACAAACTAATTAAGTGACTGACCCCTCGCACTATCCGTTGCTTTCAACGCATATAAAATCATGTTTAAAAATTAGACTCTTATACAAGAAGTTTTACTCTATGGCTCCACGAAAAATAAACAAGATCAAATGCTTTTAAATGCGGGAGCGCAACTTATGCGGCTCTATAGTTGCCGATTTGATTATGAAAAACAGCTCAAAACCTTCCAATTCTTTGCCAGTAATTTTTATCAAATCCTTTCATCTGAAGGGAAAGATCGTATCTTTTTTACAATTCGAAGAATTTGAATTGTATTGGGGCGCTGTCTTTTTTTTAAGATCTGTTCAAACATTTTCATCATTTTTGAAGTCAAATTGGAGTAGTGATTTTGGTCACGCCGAAACAGGAAATGGAGCGAAAAAGCGAGTGGTTTTGCGGCGTGAATTTTTTTTCGCTCTAATTTTAAAGTAGAGTGAGAAAACGGTGTTTGAACAAAAATTCGGTTTCTCGGTAGTGGTTTTTTGTTCCCATGCGGCAATTTCACTCTGATTTTTTGCTGTTTTTTCGATTTTTTGGATCGGATTTTTTTTCTAAATGGTTTTCCCGATCATTCACAGCTCATTCTAGGCCTAGCTTTTTGTTTGAATTAAATTTTCAATTCTCGCTAGTGGTTTTTTTGTTCACATGCGGCATTTTGACATTGATTTTCTGTTTATTTCTTATTTTTTTTGTTCTGATTTTTTTTTTAAATGGTTTGTTATCAATTCACGCATAGTCCATTCTAGGTCTAGTTTTTGTGTTTAGTCAATGAAAATTCTTTGAATTGTACATCAGGACTTGTCCTGCTATGTTTTTATTTTTCGACCGAACTCATTATGTGTTAACATACCACAAGATAGTATTTTAACATGAAATCAATTTGGATTAAAAGAAAACATGAAAACAAAAATACACAGTATTTTTTTTAAAAAATGATCAGAGTTTAACAAAACGTTCTTTTTAGTTCATAGTAAAGCTTAACTTTTTCTCTTATGGGAGCATAAAGGGCCTAAATCTAATAATACCAATTAGAATTATAGACCTCAATTTCGCTGTTAATAAAAATCAAAAAAAAGTTAGGCTTGATCACAAATTTGGAAAGCTGAGCAAGAAGTCATTATTTCGTACTTTTTTATGCGTCCCACATTTTTTTCAAGAATTCACGTTTGATATCACACTAGATTTGGAACTTAATCAGTTTTGCGAACATTTTTCACAATGTCTCGTCGAAATCAAGCAGACAAAATGGGTGTAAAAAGCTGCAAAAAATTAGCAATAAACTGAGCAAACTTCTAGCAACAAATTTTCGGAAGCCTTAGGGCATGTTTCCTGGGAAAATTTATTGGAAACCCAATGTTTTCCCGAGAAAAAAATTCACTTTTCAAAGATAATCAAAGCGGATAGTTAAAAATAGGAAACAGTCACAAAAAAACAAACTTGGCAAACAGGATTTTTATCAATTTCTATAATGGGTTCAAAAGAAATAATTTCAGTTTGCTCATCTTTTAAAACCATAAAGAGTAATATTGAGAGTGATACAACAGCGCCTGCTGATAAACTGGTGCGATCCCTTTGCTCCCACAATATCAAACGATTATTGGAAATTATTAAAAAACAATTATTGAAGATGAAACGTCAAAAATTCCGAGTTATTGGATGCAAACAACGATTTCGACTACGATTGCGATTTGGGACGAGAACTGATTTTGTTTGAGGAGCAGGAAGAAAGTAAAGAACTAGAAACAGAAAAAAAACAATCATAACCGTGGGAGAAACATTGGGGGTGGGGGGGGGGGTTGTGGGATAAACTTTGGGGGGTGGGCAACGGTTGGAGGTGTCTTTGGCAGCACGGGTCCTTTACAGCCTGAACTATGTAAATGAGGATGGGGGTGAAGTGGGGGGGTATGTTGGGTGGGGTGTGTGGGGTCTACTTCTAAGAACCGCCCTTCACACGATAAGTATAAGGCTCCAAAACAGCTTGTGAATCGCATACTTGGAGACTAGTGAGCTTAAAGGCTCTAAGAGAACTTTGAGGCCGAAAAGTAAAATGGGCCAGACGAAAAATCGGTCAAGCAAAAAATCGAATGAACCAACAGGACTAATATCATTGCTACAAACTTTGTTTGGGAGCAATTAATGAAACTAACTCCAAGAGTAATCTTAAAATAAGCAAGTTCTTGAAATTCTTGATTAAAAATTATTCTTGCGAAATATACAGAATTGCCATGTTACTACAAATTTCAATAGAATTATCGAACAGCAAAATTAAAAAGCAAAATTGAGGTCTAATTAAATTCGCGTACAGTTCTGGGAAACCCTCGGGAATTCGAACTCAGCTTCAGGCGCAAGCGCCCTCGGCTTTGAGCTCTAATTGCCTTAGGTTTCCCAGAACTATACTCTAACATAAACTTAAAGCTGGAAAGCATTATATGAGTAAATCACAGTTAATTAATGGGTATCAACAACAGATTTATGAACTTCTCTTCTTTCCATTTTGAAATGATTGTTTCTCGAGCTCGACTTCAGCTTTCTTTACTGAACAACAGCTCTTTCAAAGGGCTTGAGAATGAGAGAAAATTGAAACTACCTATGAGGGCCAAGAAGAGCTTACACCAAAGGTTGCAAAAAGGAAATTTGTAACACGATAAAAAATTTCAATGACGAAGTTTAAGAAACATCAGATAATAAATTGTATTAAAAATTCAAAGCCTTCGCTCCGCTCCGAGAAGTTCAAAAGAACCTCTGAGTAGACCTTGAATTTCCAACTTTACGTCCTATCTCAATTTGACTTCGATTTGCCAATAAAAACCGAACAATAAACAGATCTTAAAATATATCCCACTACCGTCGGACGAATTACTCCCGAACAACAGGCGTGGGGTAGGCTTCGGTTTTAAATATCTTAAGCAATGGTAGCCTATGAAATCTCTCAAAATTGCCGTTAATACCATAAAATTTTGACTCAAGCGTTCCTATCCAGCTTTAATGAGCTCTACATTTAGCACCTACTAAGCCTCTAACGAGCTTCTCAGTTAATTAATGCGTCTAAGGATTGTCGAAAAGTCAAATCACTGAAGGGAACCAAACCTCTACAACCTCAAACTCTAAGAACCAAACCTCAAACTCTAAGAACCGTCCTTCACACCATAAATTCAGGTCTCCAAAATATTTTCAGTGGATCACGCCCTTAGATTCTAGAAAGCCGAAGGGTTCTAAGAGAACTTAATTACCTTCTGGCACTACTTGTTTATCCCGTTTTTTATCCCGCGAAAAGTCAAAGGGGTCAGACGAAAAATTAGTCAAGCGAAGAATCGCATTAAACCACAGGACTAATATACTTGCTACAAACTTCGTCGGTCGTTTAAAGCAACTAAACATAGCCGGCAAAACGGTTTTTGAGGTTTAGCTAGACCGTTCAGATTTGAGGTACTAGTTAGTGATTTGGCTAAAATTGCTAAAGGCGGAAAAACTTGGGGGACCAAAAGCAAATTCGGAATGAATTTTGATGACTAAAAAGCCAACATCTCATCAAATAAAAACGCCAAAAAGGGGCTTCCTTGTTCTTTTTTTCGCCCGTTAAAAAGTTGATATGCACCAAAAGTGTTTTTTTACAGTCAAATTTGATACTTGTACCTTTCAAAGCCACCAGCAAGGCAATTATAATTTGCGAGGCAATAATCACTCATGGAGCGCGAAAGATATGATCTCAAAAGCTGCTGTAAACGTACACTACACACCTTCAAGGCCGCTATTTCCTGGGCATCTTCCTGATCAAAGAGCAGCTTTCCTTGCCCTGAAAACATCTTCATTTGAAAATACTTCATTGCATGATAAAATCAAGTAGCACTAAATTTGTACTCAACCTAGCAAATGTCCGAGTCCTAGACTCACTAATGCAATCAGGAGGACTATGAACAAACGAGGTCCCAGAAGCAGGTCTAGGAAACCACTCGCCTCTCTTCGTCCTTGAGAGCCTGTTCCATCTGGTGAAGCCCTGTGAGGATTATGATCATTTTCGGGGTGAAATCCGAGAGAACTGGAACACTCACTCTGGTACCCGTCTTCATATTCTTCATTTTTTAAACCGTCTCCATTTGCCCCACTTTCGCCGTCCAATTCTAAAAGCAGCTGCACATATTTCGAACACGCTTTTAAAATATATGTGAGTTACACAAAATTCAGACTCAGCTATTGATTTCGGTGAAGATTGCTTATATGAGGTAGTACTTATCAAGCAAGAGAAATACGAAAGAAATATTATGAAAGTAAGAAGAAAACGATATAGTTCAAATTAAAGTTTCGACCGAATTTCTCTTTGAACTCTCATTTCCAAACATACCCGGCAGATTGCCGGAAAATAGCCGACGTTGATTCCAATAAGCATGATTGGGATTGAAAGAATAGAAGATATCGAAAAAAAGAGTTTTTTGTACAAAAGACATTTTTTAAGTCCAATTAATTTTGATGGCATTTCGTAGTTGAACAAACTTCTGTTTCTTAGAGAGAGACTACGGGGGCTACCATCAATACCAATAAGCATTAGAGATGGTAACTAAGACTTATAGGAACGGCGTTCAAATAGCGGGCATCTAAAATTGGGCTTTATGGGTTTATCCCGTTTCTATATCCGACTTCAACTTTTTATAATGACTCTGTTCATTTTGAATTGCTTTGCTGAGCAACTGATGTTCAAAATCACTTTTAGCAGAATGAGAGAAGAGAGAAACTAGCCCAGACAAGTCAAAAAGATTTCACGCAAAATGTTGAAAAAGCGGCAAAATGAGGTAAAGCGAAACATTTTTTTTTGTTCGACGAAGTAAAAAAACATAGCAGGACAAGTCCTGACGTACAATTCAAAGAATTTTCATTGACTAAACAGAAAACTATACCTAGAAAAGGACAATGAATGGATTGTAAAAACCACTTACAAAAAAATCCGACCCAAAAAATCGAAAAAAACAGTAAAAATTAAAGTGAAATTGCCGCATGTGAACAAAAAACCACTAGCTAGAAAGCGAATTTTTGTTCAAACACCGTTTTCTCACTCTACTAATTTTTAGAGCAAAAAAATTTCACGCCGCAAAACCACTCGTTTTTCGCTCCATTTCCTGTTTCGGCGTGACCAAAATCACTACTCCAATTTGACTTCAAAAATCATGAAAATGTGTGAACAGATTAAAAAAAAAGACAGCGCCCCAATACAATTCAAATTCTTTGAATTGTAAAAAACAGCAGGACAAGTCCTGACGTACAATTCAAAGAATTTTCATTGACTAAACAGAAAACTAGACCTAGAAAGGACTATAAATGGATTGGAAAACCATTTAGAAAAAAATCAATTGAAAAAAGAGTAAAAATCAAAGTGAAATTGCCACATGTGAACAAAAAACCACTAGAGAGAAAGCGAATTTTTGCTCAAACACCGTTTTATCACTACTTTAAAATTAGAGCGAAAAATATTTACGCCGCAAAACCACTCGCTTTTTCGCTCCACTTCCTGTTTCAGCGTGACCAAAATTACTACTCCAACTTGACTTCAAAAATCATGAAAATGTGTGAACAGATCTTAAAAAAAGACAGCGCCCCAATACAATTCAAATTCTTTGAATTGTAAAAACATAGCCGGCAGATTGCCGGAATAGCTGCGAAATAGACTTGCGTGCCGTAAAATACAGATGGAAAAAGATACAGAAGTGAGTTGATAGTAGTTATCGCCGCCGCCTATAAAACTTACAAGTTTATTTCAAAGGTTGTTTTTGGGTGCAAAAAAAATTTTCCCTGTCGCGTCTCGAACCGGCGCTCTCCGGATTAACAGCCAGTCGCCTTAACCACTCGGCTGTCGGACCATATAATCTGTTTTCTTACAATCAACTTTGTTTTAGGAACAGATTCTGTTTCTGAATAACCGCAATTTAGGTCACGCAGAAAGCGTGAAATCAAGCGCGAAAAAGCCATTTAAGCAGTGACGAGACAGAATGTTCTAGAACAAATGTAAAACGAAAATAAAGCCTCAGACGACGAAAAAAAAACCAAGAGCACCGCAATATAGCTACGCTCAGCTTACAGCTTCGCAGCTATAAAAAATAGGAGCGCTATAATAGCCGGCTGAGAAGACGAGGGCGGCTATTAATTAGTTATTCGTCCAAAAACGGAAATAGTACTTCTTTTAATACATGAGCTCCTACTTTGTTTCTTTGAGCGCCTAACTTCTGTAACTCCCACATACAAGTCATGACAGCCAGATGGGCCCTCCTCATCTGAAGCCACTGGCTCTTGCCCTTCTGCAAAGTCGTCTTTTGTTAAGAAAGGGGGTGCGGGTCCCAAAGAACTGTCAGTTGTCCGATCATCAGGATTCAAGGTCACGAAGTCAGATGATTCAGCGCCTAAAAAGAAAAAGAATAACAACAGTATAAGTGATTTACAACTTCTTCGAACCAATCGAACAAAGTATACATACAATTAATATCTGAGAGCATTATGAAACTTTTTTTCTAATTATTTCATCAAGATGAAACTTGATGAACTTGAGTTCGAATTTCAGGAACAAGAATAAAGGAGAAATTAATGTCTCCCACTCAATTCTCGTTACTGAAATTTGAACTCAAGTTGGCATATTGATGAAATGATGAGAAAAAAGTCTCCATCTTGATGGAATTAGAAGAAAGTTTCCTAATGCTCTCAGATACTTAATTGTACATGACTATTTGTAGTACCTACCTGAATTGAAAGTGGGTACTCGTTTTCTTGAAGGCACAGATAAGTTCTCCATTCTTTCAAATGAAACTGACGTTCGGTTCCTGGAAAACAAAATCAAGCAGCGTGACTCGTCAGTAGTTTCAATGGTGGAGCGGGGGGTTGGGAGGGCATGGAGGTGGGGGAGGGGGGGTTCAGTCTCTAAGAACAGCACTTCACACAATGAATTTATGTTCTCAGCAGTTTCGAAGAATCGTATGCTTAGACTAGTAAGCCTCTAAGAGCACTGCTCAGCGATGTAATGCCTTCTGAGTTTCAACTGTTGATCCCGTTTTTGAGGACAAAAGTCAAATGGCCAGACAAAAAACTATCAGACGAAAAGTTGGCGGTACAAACAAAAGCACATAAGGATAGACTAGCAGGATAAATATAACTGCTACAAACTTCGTTTGAGATCAATTACTTACATTTATAAACAAAGCATTTACTGTACACGTTTAGGTCTATTACTGTTCAAAATTCGGATACCTGATGTAATCTGTGCCTCCGTCATTTATAGCATTTATAGGCACGAACCCCATCTCCCTCTCGTCACCTTGTCCTTCCTGTTCCACTGGAAAATTTTGTCTGGAAATGTCGGCAACATTAATATCGCCTCCTCGCTCCAGTCCCAAGTTAACATCACCGTCCTCATTATCTGACATCTTAACACAATTGAGGTTTCACAATTCAAATGAAGAGTTGAGAATGAAATTATTGAACGCCCTGGTAAATTGAGCTACATACTGCATAGTCTAGTTGTGCAAACGCTACATGTGACATCTGATAACTTACATGAATAATTATTATACACGCCTTATTTCATCAGCCGGATGTTTAGACAACAAACGGGGAGATAAGTTTCAGCTGTGACAATACCCTGTACACAAAACTCGAGGCGCTGAGCCTACAGAACCAATCAAAACCATCAATTTTTTCAAATGCTATCATATACTGACACGTCAGAATATGCCCAATATAGGTCAAGTGACTTCGCAAAAAGTTTTAAGAGTTACTTAGATTAACTCGTTAACAGTCCAACAAAAAGACAACTCGATAATATGCAAATCGCTGCTTTCACATAAAAATCTTGTACCTTTTCAAATTTCAAAGCAAAGATCACCATTCACTCAAGTCAAGTACTGATCTAAGAAAAAATGGGAAGAGCTCCAATATTGTAACCCATAAACTTAAGAATTACCTCCACTATCCAACTAATTCACGCCTTGCTAGCAACTGTAATGTGGAAATTACATTTTAGACTGTCGAAGCTTCGGCACTTTAATTTTGTTTTTCCATAAACCCAGTTACTTGAAGAATGGCGATTATATCTAAGATTTTGGTATATCTAGGCATAAAAAACTGAACAGCATCAAATATACCCAGCAAATTATCCAAAAAAGCCGGATTGATTCCCTATATCCGAAGGGGGATTGAAAAAAAATGCTTGTTGTACAAAAAACAATTTTAAAGTGCGAACTTTTTTTATTTCAATACGTAGTTAGACATACTCCTGTTTCCTAATGAGAGGATACATGGGCTAGTATCAATACCAAACATAGCCGGTAGATTGCCGGAAAATAGCCGCGATAGACTTTTGTGGTCTACCATGAACTGAAACAACTAAAGAAATAAGATTGACAGATCGACCACCAGCTTTTTAATAGACCACTAGACTTTTTGGGTTAGATTCGGACTGTCATTTTTATGAGACACACTTGCTCTACAAGGAAAAAAGACCTAATGGAGCTTTTTCAAAATTAATATTCGATATTAAAACTCTATTAAGACTCTATTACTCAGGAATTAGGGCATACAAGTTTGGCACTACTTATATTCACACTATTGACATGTTCATAAATTTAAAGTTCCATAAGTGAGTTCAGAAGTCATTTTTAGTGACCTAAGTCACGCAATTGACCTTAAAGCAGAAATGACGTCACAAACACAAATTTTTACTGCATAGCAGTAGAAGTGACTGAAGTCATTGAAAAGTCAATTCCAAGAAGTCAGGGCAAGACGAAACAAAAATCTGTTAAACGAAATTTAAAACATAGCAGGACCAGTCCTGACGTACAATTCAAAGAATTTTCATTAACTAAACAAAAAAATTGTCGCATGTGAACAAAAAACCACTACCGAGAAACCGAATTTTTGTTCAAACACCGTTTTCTCACTCTACTTTAAAATTAAAGCGAAGAAAATTCACGCCGCAAAACCACTCGCTTTTTCGCTCCATTTCCTGTTTCGGCGTGACCAAAATCACTACTCCAATTTGACTTGAAAAATCATGAAAATGTGTGAACAGATCTTAAAAAAAGACAGCGCCCCAATACAATTCAAATTCTTTAAATTGTTAAAAATAGGAGCGCAATAATAGCCGCCTGACGCGGCTATTAAAAAGATGAAGAGATGGTAACTAAAAGATGCTTCCCAGAACAAAGATCAAGTAGCGGGCATCTAAAGTTGGGCTTCATTAGTTTTTTCCGTTTATATTTTTGATTTCGTTCTCCGGTGTTTACTTTGTTCAACTCAGAGGCGCTATATTGAGCAACTGCCATTTTAAAGCTCTATGAGCGAAGAATGAAAATAGCCTAGATAAATATTTAAAAAAACTTAACGCAAAATGTTGAACAAGCAATGATACGGTAGAGCGAATCAAATTTTCATTCGACAAAAAAGCCGGAAGAATACCATTAGGTGACCCATAAAATATTAGGCAAGTGTTAATAGATTCACAAAGAACAAATTTTGAAAAAAAACATAGCCGGCAAATTGCCGGAAAATAGCCGCAGTTGACCCGCTTGACGCAGATTAGCATTGAAACAGAATTAAAAAATTAAGATAAAAATTGACGGAACTTTTCTAAGTGTCAAAGTCTTCTTCTTTGGAGTGTAAATTCTGCTTATCAGGTTAATATCCAAAACTAAACTTAATTCAGCTACTAAACTGAAGGCTATTAACATAATATTAACGCCAGCTAGCTATCGTGTTTATGAACTTTGATAACCTAATGCTCTATGACTTAATAACCGGGCTTTATCGGTTTAACCCATTCTGTTGATTTTACACTTTTGATACTGACCGTATCCACTATATTACGTATTTCAATATTAGAAAGAATTTAAAATCCATTCAGTTCAAACAGTCAGTGAAATAAGTCAAAAGTCAAGCGTGAAAATCGTGACTTATGTAAATCGAAAAACGTGATCAAAAGGTAAAGCGAAATAAAAAAAGAGCCCCTTAATAATAGCTATTGAGAGGCTAACGACGGCTACTAAACAGAAATTAAAACAAATTTCTTATTGTCTGGTCAAAATTCACAGAAAAAAAGCTTGGTACCAAAAGAATTTTTAAAATTTTCATTAGAATTTTTCAATTTAGTTTACAATGACTGCATTAAAACAATGAAATGGGCGCAATAGAGCTGAACTAACCTAAAAAATTCCTTAAAATATTGAACTATTTAATTAGCCTACCTTTCCCTTTAATTACGACAAACTTTTAAAATGTCATCAAAACAACCGTAAAACTAAATATTAAAATTCTTAAACAAAAAAATAGGAACATAAACCGACAAATGTTGGTAGAATTGCTCTTGAACGACAGCCGAGGCGAATTAATTCAGCGTCTGTAGTCTAAATAATTTTTCTTTATGGGTACAAAAACCTTGCCCCCATCGGGATTCGAATTGACCTCCCGATCAATAACCACCCGCACTAACCACTGCGCTATGACTCACTTATTTTTTCTATGCTGCAACCGATTTTATATAAGCAACAAGCTTTACTTCGGAGTGAGAGTAAAAGAGATCATTCAAAAATGATGAAAGAAAGCGTTTACCATAATTGCTATGAACTTTGTTCAAGAACAATTTAAAAAAACGCTCTAGAAAGCACCAAGTGAAAAAATTTGCGAAATTATTTAAATTTAGCACTTTCGAAAAAGCGGTCCGAACAAAAAACCAACCCAGCCCCGTTTAGCTACCTTTTCAATTTTGCTCAGCACCAAAACCACTCAATTGTTCACGGATTTCATTTCCTACTTAAAAATTCACTCCAATAAAGTGCAGTACTTGCTTTAGATGGTCAAAAAAGCTTCCGAACGCACTAATACTGGTTTTGATGACTCGGACGAACAGCTTCAATCGAAAAAATGGAGTTCAAACTAAAAAACTGCTTCGAAAATGCCGCGTTATAAAATTGCTCGTTACGCGAAAATTATTTCAAACCTACTTTCCTCGCTTTCTCAATAATGCAACATGAACAAAGAACCACCTCTCTTTGTGCTTCTTTGTTTTCACGCATTTCACTTTCTGTTTTGAAAACACTCCAAATTACTGATAAAAACATAGCCAGCAGATTGCCGGAAAATAGCCGCGATAGACGCTTTAGGCCTTCCATGGATTTGAAGCAACTAAAAAAAGATAGACAGATTGACCACCAGTCCTCTAATAGACCACTAGACTTTTTGGGTTAGATCAGGTCTGTCATTTTTATGAGACACATACGCTCTATAAGGAAAAAACCCCGAGGGAGCTTTTTCAAAAATAATATTTGAAACCATAAACTCAAGACTCTAATACTCAAGAATTAGAGAAAATACGTTTGGCAATACTTAGATGCACACTATTGATCTTTAACTAGTAAATTGTCATAAAATTTATAAAGTTCATTAAGAGATTTAACAAGTCATTTTTTTAAGTAAGGTTTTTAAGTTCACCACTCTAAGTACATGAAGGACTACCAAACGCGGCTAAGGGCCTCTAATGAAACTTGATGCGCGCTGAGCTTTACCTGTTTATCCCGTTTTGAAAGCTCAAAGTGATGAAAAGTCATGAAAGTCAGGGTAAGACGAAACAAAAATCTGTTAGACGAAGTAAAAAAATTAGGAGCGCTATAATAGCCGCCTGGAATTGCTGACACGGCTATTTAACATAAACCGACTAATGTCGGAAAAATTGCTCTCAAACTACAGGCGAGGCAATTTAATTCAGGAGGCGTAGCCTAGATAAATTTTTCTTTATGGGTGCAAAAATAGTTGACCATGCCGGGATTCTAACCATTGACCTCCCGATCCCTCACCAGAAGCACTGACCACCCGGCTATCAGGGTCTTATTTTAACTCTGCTGCAATCGACTTTATTTTAACAAGCTTTACTTCGGAGTGCTAGCATAACTCAAAAATGAAGAACGGAAGCGTGAAAGTCACTTCAGAAGTCAAAAAATGTTCCAGAAGAAAAGCCCGAAACGGTCAAGCAAAAAATTTGCATAAAAAGACCAACACGTTTACAATAATTGCTACGAACTTCATTCGAGAGCAATTAAACGCTCCCCTAATATTCAATACTTTTCGCGTCGTAAGAACAGGCCCGCTATAATAACCGGCTGAGAAGATGAGGGCGGCTATCAAAAAGTTTTAAACTTTTTCTAACTGTTTTAAGACACTGCGGTCGTCTAAAAGTTCATTTTCTGATATCAAAGACAAGAGACTTCTGTGGTTTTTGTCTTTCATCTATATATTGATAAGCTCGAATTCTGATTTATATTAAAAAGATATTCTCTAGAGTTGTCCTTGCTTTCTTTATAATTGCAGAACACAAAGATAGCTTAAAAACTCAAGAGTTGCGGAATACAGATACAGCTTGCAGCTATAAAGAACTATCGGTCAATCAATACGATCATCAAAGACATATGAGAATCTGTACATTTTACCAACACCCAAGTGCAATGGTTGATCAAAAAAACCGAATCTTATTACTGCACGCGGAAAAGAGTTCGACATGAACCACCCTCCTCTCAACTCCTAGCAAATTTGGTTAAATTTAACAATTAAGCAATGGAATCTTTATGCCACTCACCATAGAATCAGCCGAATCATTGCACTCTTCTGGTTCCAAGTAGTGCCAGTCATTCAAATCACCACCCAGATTTCCTGCCGTGCCTTCTTCGGTTTCAGCCATAGGCAAAACGGTTTAAAGAATCAGCCAATCACTTCCTCTTCAATAATCATTAATTTCGGGACAAAAAAAGATAGAATCCGGGAGTTTAAACTGCACAATTTCCGGTTACACGTCGAATTGTGACAAAAATGTGCAGGTATGTCTTATCCAAGCGCAGCATTTTGACAGATATTGCAGTCATATTAAACTGAAAGATTACACCTTCATAGACTTTTTTAAATACTCACTCCGCTGATACTACCATGAAACGAAAGTCCGGTATTGGTAAATACGAATGTTGAAAATCAATTAGATTACTGCTATTGTAAATCGAAAACAAACATTAACATTTATACATATTATACAGGCAATCTCTCACTCATGTTCAAATCGACAGACAAACAAGGGAACTATGAATTAACATTTTATTTACAGAGTTAGATATGTTCAACAAACGACAGCAACCATTAATCGATAGCACAAACTCAATTTCAAAAGCCTTAACTCGAAAATAATTCACCCTTGATTTGAGTTTTGACTAAAACGTAGGGATTTAGAAGTTTGGAGGAATCTTGCACTTGCAGTTGACATTCTACTTTTACTAGGCAATTCCTTGCTCAAGTTCAAATGAGGCGGCGTAATTTCTGCACTAACTCGAGGCCGAGACATTGAAAACGATTTGGGTAAGTTCGCGTACGTATCAGTTGATACCTCTGAATGATTTGACGGAGACCCATTGTAATTTTGGAATGCTGGATACGTTGAAAACTGGTTTGACGTACCGCCAGAGAGATAAGGATTGGTAGACACTGTCGAAAGTCTAGGGTTCGAATTACCTGCACTGTTTGGTCTATAGCTTAAGTAGGGTTGGCTGTAAGGTTGCGAGATAGGGGCAGTATACTGGTATGTTGGCTGATACTGACTATCTCTGGGGGTACTAGAGTAACAGTAATTCTGGCCAACAGAATTATCAACTCTAGCTATTGACCGGGAAGGTTGTTGATATTGATTGCTTACTTGAGCTCCGTTATTTACGTCAGAATAGATATCCTTCATAACCATTGAACTTGAATGATTCAACTTTCTAGGAAGGCTATTCGACCTTGAAGCGTAATCTTGACCTGAGAATAACGGCTGCTCATTGTCTGCAGGTGCTGTAGATACACTTGTGTCCAGAAGACCACTTATGTAGGGTACTTGGGTTTGGTTCAGTTGAGCCGGTGGGTTTTGTTGATCCATCAATAGGGTGTTAAGTTCCTCACTGCGACGTCTTCCATCGTGCAGTTCCTTGCTTTGCTTCTTTCTCACAACCGGACGATCCTTAAAATAAACGCAAAGATTATTCGATCCGAACCGATTAGACTAATTTTGGGTAGCAAACTTACAAACACAAATTTTAGGACAATGTTTTTGCTCATTGAAAAAGTTGTTAAATAATTAACTAATTTCTTGATTAATTTTTAAACACAAAGGCTGATTTGCCTTTTTCGTCCTGTTGACTCACCCTTTTAAGCGCAGTTTTGGAAGACTGGCCCACTCGTCCTTGAGTTTGCTGGCCGTTTATTGGAAGGGGCGCAACAAAGGTTCCTCTGTTCCCTGAATGATCCTGACTCCCATAACTATTGGCAGACCCATTTTCTGACCTATCAACAGTTCGAAAGCCCGTAGGTGTCATTCCTGGTTGAATTTGATTTGCTGGGGCCCTTGGTTCCGCTAATTCTCTACTACTTATTGGCTGATGCTGCACCACATTCACTGGAAATTGTGACAATTCCTGAGAATTATTCTGAATGGGTGCTACTGGCTGTTGCTGTTGGGGAAATGTTTGAAAGGGCTTGGTTGAGGTAGCCGATACTGGGTTATTCAGAGATTCAGATGGTGCCATACCATTTCCTGAATTGGAGCCAGCCGAATGAGGGCTGGACCTGGATGACGTCATAGGAGTTGTGCTCATGTTCTCCGAGAGAGTCGACACCAGATGTCGGATATCCGAGGTCACTTGCATGTCCTGTTGAACTCTAAAGTTAGAAGATGGTCAAAAATATTAACAGACTTAAAGTCGACAGGCATTGAAGAAAGAAATGTTGTTTGTCTAAAAGAATGCCAATGTTCACCGCAAGAGCTATACCATAAAATAAACCATCGAATGGTAGAGTCTAATATTCACGTTTGTAAGCACATGCATACCTGATTACCCCTAAATAACAATGCGGTTTAAACTGCCCAACACAAAACAGCACATTCTCTTTCTTTCGTAAATAATTGTGTAAACTTAACTAGGAACAGAAAGCATAACGTAGGATTTGTTGAGAATCAGGTTTTCAAAGATTCCAATATTTTTTGAGGTCAGATAAAAATCAGAGCTAATTTCATGCGATAGACTAACTTTGGAAGCAACTCATTGACGAGTACGTGGTTAAGTGACGTGAGGTAGTTCTGGTGCATCTGCTGGGACATTAGCTGCTGGTCTTTGTGGATCTCATCCCTCAGCACTGTACAGATCTCCTCTTGTCTATTCAGCACATAGTCCACAACATCAGCTTAAATAAAGGTTCCACTCTATTCTTGTTTACGAGAAAGATTCTTTCATTGATTCCTATTGTTCCGAGCAAAAGCAACCGCAAATGTTCTCATAATTCGTATCGCTCAATTATATCTAATTCAGAGTTCTTTTAGGCATATTATATAAATATTTAGAAACGAAGTAAGCCTCATTTAGATTTTTAAATTCAACAGATTTTATATAATTTCTAACATGTACAAACTATTGGGAAATCACTCTGAGATTTTTCTGCATGTTATAGAGCTATGAGCAAAAGCTACAAACTTTTAAATTGCCGAAAAAATACTGTTAAAGACTTAAGCTGAAGTCCAACGATCTGATAGCAGTTTACCTTTATTGAAATTCACTTCAATTGAAATTCAATTCATTTAAAAACATAGCCAGCAAACTGCCGGAAAATAACCTCGATAGACGCTTGTAGCCTTCCATGAATTGAAAACATAGCTGGCAGATTGCCAGAAAATAGCCGCAATAGCTGGGTAGATCTGCAGTCTAAAAACAACAGTAAAATCTGTATAACTTTTTTCTGCCTCTATTAGCTGCTCTCAAATTGCCTTTATTTAGAGTGACACATACCCATTTGACCTTATCTCTTTGAACTAAGGTAAATAAAAGTCAATTTCAAAGTGAGGAAGTCTTTTTTGAGAGTGAGGTAAGTCAAGTGTGACCAAAAATTTAATCACGCGAATCAACACAAATCTCGCTCCACGAAGAGCAAAAAATGACGTCACACGCAATTCAGTTGAAACTGCATGAACGAATGTACAAAAGCAGATTTGAAGCGGTTGTGACGTCATATGGTCGTAACAAAAATCGTGACGACGAAATAAGAGAAACCAAGAGAAGGCCAATAAAATCCGCAGCTATCGCTGTGCGGCTATTAAAAAGTTAATTTCAGAGTGAGGAAGTCATTTTTGAGAGTGAGGTAAGCCAAGTGTGACCATAAAATTTAATCACGCGAATGAACAAAAACCTCGCTCCACTAAGAACAAAAATGATGTAACGCACGCACTTCAGTTAAATTGCATAAACGAATGAACAAAAAGCAGATCCGAAAAAAGCGCCAACACATCTATAAATTTAAAAAAAGAGAAAAATTAGAAACATTTAACAATTTTCAATTTCTTTGTCAAAAATTCAAAGAAATAAATTGCTTGGTACCAAAGAATCTGTACTTAATTTGTAAACAAAACTGCCCACCAGAATTAAGCTTACATTCAAGGACAAGTAAAAGTAACCTTCGAAACGCCATCAAAACCTTAAAACTTTAAATTTAGTCTGAAAAAACACTTAGAACATAGAAGTTTCAGAAAACAAAAATACGCTTGAAGAAGCCGCACGTAAAATTTGCTCGCTAAGCAAAATATTTCCACGCCTACATTTTTCTCTCTGTTTCAAAAGAAGGCATGAACAAAAGAACAACTCCCTTTTCTCCGCTTTTCGCATTTGTTCACTGTAACAACTTTTACAGAATTTATTCTTTCCCCGAACTTCCGGTTTTCTTGCTCGCTCACTTTTCAAAAAACAAGAAAACCATAAAGCCTCTCTGAGTCTTAAAAAAAGACAGCGCCCCAATACAATTCAAATTCTTTGACATGTTAAACACCAAGAGAAGGCCAACAATATCCCCAGCTATCGCTAGGGAAACAATATTAATAACTCAAAAACTTCAGAAGCAGGTCAAACAATCTTAATATTACTATCAAGACATTTTATCTGGAAACAAAAAGAACATAGCCGACGGATTGCCGAAAAATAGCCGCGATAGACGATTGTGGTCCTCCATGAATTGAAACAACTGAAAAAATTAGATAGACAGATCAAACAGCAGTCCTTTAATAGATCACTAGACTTCGGTTAGATTCGGACTCAATTTTATGACATACGGTCCATTAGGAAAAAGCCCTAAAAGAGCTTTTTCAAAATTGATATTCGAAATCAAAAACTCAAGACTAATACTCAAGAATTAGGGCATAGAGGTTTGGCACTACTTAGATGCACACACGCACACAAATTTTAACCGCAAAGCAGTAGAAGTCACTGGAGTCATTGAAAAAGTCAATTCCAAGAAGTCAGGTTGTAAGAATCATCGATGGAGACGACGAAGTAAAAAAACATAGAAGGACAAGTCCTGAAATACAATTCAAAGAATTGAATGAAAAACTCAGACGTACTCTACGTTACCAGCAGATCAATTGAACAATACAAGCCAGAACACAAAAATCATCAAAGAATTGAGAAACTAAAAGAATCAAAACTAAACAAAAACACTCATTGCTAAAACTCTCGAAGCTTTTAAACCTAAGGCAAAATTTTTTCCCTTTAAAAACACCTATTAAAAAAATATGTTCAAAAACAATTTTTGTTTCTGAAATCGGTCCAGTATTATATCTGCAAGACCTGAAAAATATTCATTGGCCCTTGAAGATCGATTAACTCGAAAATGACCAAAAAATTTTTAAAAAAAGAAATCAATTGCAAATTATAAGGAAATGTTGCAAAAAAATCGTAAAATAAATATCTTCAGAATCATTTCTGTGTCTCTAGATGCTATCCAGTAACCCAATTGCAAGCCTTAAAAAACTCATTGGTTCATAGATCGATAGGCAATAACTTCTAGAAAAAAACTTCAAATTGCAAAAAAAAGAAAATCGTTCTATTAAAAAGTTGAAAGCTATTCAATTGCCCCCTAGCAACTATTAATAGCATACTGTTAAACCCTGGATGCGGTTACCTAGCTACTGAGGCAAGAAAAAATAAATAAAAAACAAATAGTTAAAAAAAATTGCAAATTCTATCAAAAAATTTCTAAAAGTCGAAAAGTTAAATTGTTGAAAACAAATCCATTGAAACTAAAAACCATGCAGTAACTTTTCATCAGAACTTGGAATAGGTTTTTTTGCACTTGAGAATGGACGAATAACAAAAACTGACAAAAACTTTAGGAAACATTAAAAAAAATTGAAGATCTTATCAAAAAAAATGCTTAAATTCGAGACATTAAAAAGATAAAAAGCATTCCATTGTTACTAGAAACTATTCAGTGCCTTATTAACAAACCTCAAAGCAAAGGAGATTGCTTGGTCCCTGAAACTGGAAAAACTGAAAAAAATATGAAAATTTTCAAAAAAAAACTGAAAAAAATGCAAATTTGTTCAAAAAAATTGATAAAATTTGTGATATTCAAAAGTTGAAACCTATCCCATGGCAACTAAAAATTTTTCAATAACATATTATCCAGCCCCTAATGAGGTCTTCTTTCTCCTGGAACACAAACAACTTGAATGATGACAATAAATATGTCAAAAACATGAAAAATTTGCAACCTTTTCAAAAAATGCTAAAATTCATTATGTCAAAAAGTTGAAAAACGTTCCATTACCACTAGAAACTGTGCGGTAAACTATCATCAAACCCTTTATAAAACCCTAGATGAGTTTTCATGACACCAAGCGCTAAAAAACTCAAAAAATGACAAAACTTTTCAAAAAACCTGAAAAAAATTGCAAAAATTAGTATTGTTTTGTGTGTTTGTGTTTGTAGTACCACGACATATAGCTCATAAAATGGTCATAACAAGCAATTTTGTCTCCCAAAAGGCCTTCATCAGCTTTTAATAACTTCAACCTAAGACTAATCAAACAAAAAATCTCAAAAAAAAATTACAAAAAACATGAAAATTTGCACAATTTTGAGCCGAAAAACTCCTAAAAATGACCTTTTGACCTTAAATTAAGGCCATCCCAGAAGCTGCACCACTATACGCACTTGAAGGACTACTAAAGCCCACTTTGGGCCTCTAATGAAACTTAATGCCCGCTGGGCTTTACCTGTTTATCCCGTTTTGAAAGATCAAAGTCATTGAAAAAATGTGTGAACACATCTTAAAAAAAAAAACATAGCAGGACAAGTCCTGACGTACAATTCAAAGAATTTTCATTGACTAAACAGAAAAACCAGACCTAGAATGGACTAGGAGTGAATTGAGAAAACCATTTTAAAAAAATTCTGATAAAAAAATAAGAAAAAAAACAGAAAATCAATGTGAAAATGCCGCATGTGAACAAAAAAACCACTACCGAGAAACCGAATTTTTGTTCAAACACCATTTTCTCACTCTACTTTAAAATTAGAGCGAAAAAAATTCACGCCGCAAAACCACTCGCTTTTTCGCTCCATTTCCTGTTTCGGCGTGACCGAAATCACTACTCCAATTTGACTTCAAAAATCATGAAAATGTGTGAACAGATCTTAAAAAAAAGACAGCGCCCCAATACAATTCAAATTCTTTGAATTGTAAAAAAAACACAGCGCACCAATACAATTCAAATTCTTTGAATTGTAAAAACACCATATCCCCAATAATAGCCGCTATCGCTTCTCGGATATTAATCAACATAAGTGCTTGAACAGAAATGTAACAACCGACAACAGCCAAAAGAATGGTTTTCGAACAACAAGCGACGGGTTAGCTTTGGTTTTAGCTAGCTTAGGATTAATAGACCAATTGAAAATATGGGGGAAGAAAGTGGGGAGGTCAAACGAACTAAAATTCAAAATTTTTCAAGAATCATCGCTCCCTCAACAATTCCGGTGAATTCCACACTTAGAGTCTACGAAGTCTCTTAGAGAGCTACACAGCAACTTAATCCTCCAGGCTTTACCAATTTATCCAGTCTCTTTTTGAATTCTTAAATCTTTAAGTTCTATTGACTTAAGTTCAAGTCAAAACATAACCGATGAACCCCGGGCGAATTGCTCTCAAATGACTGTCGAGCAGTGTCTAAGCCTCAGGAAAAGTTTAAACTTGGTCCGCAGTTTCATTAGATTCCATAAATAATGTGAAATTAGCCTCTAAATTGGAGGAAAAAGAACTTAATACTTATACCATTTAGAAGTATACCCTAAGGAATGCACTAAGTCTTTATACATTTGGTCATAGATCTTAATTATTTATCCCGTTTTTTTATTTCGTCTTTTGACCTGAGCTATATTTGCGTAAATTTGCTGAATGAATTCTAAGTTTCATTCAGTTGAAACAGTGACAGGTCAGACAAAGTCACCAGTGAAAGTGATGACTAATTAAAACGAAAAAAAAAGTCAATCGAATTTTAAAAATCAGGAAAGTGACCCAAGAATAGCCTTTGAGAAACTTAACGTGGCTATTGAAGAAAAAGAAAACTGATTTTCCAACTTGATATAGACTTATTTCAAAGATTGAGGCATCCTCGTTTGCCTTTAAATCCTCAAATTACAGTAAAATTCATTTCAGAATGAGATACCCTTCGCCCCATTCACGAGTAGCAACGTAAGATAGGACGAAAAGAAATATAGACTGAAATTCCGTAATTCAAAAAACAGACGGAACGAGAGATTTACTTGTCAATGCACGTGCGAAGAACTCCTTGGGCCAATAAAGTTTTAGTAAAAACGAAAAAAACAAGACTTAAAAATAAGGCAGCTAAACATTTATTAACCCCTTTCAGCAACGAAAATCTTGTCGAACCTTCACGCTTCATCAGAACCACTCGTTGGAAAAGGGTTCCGCTCATACTTATAGTTCACCACACGGCTAGATTATCTGGATACAAATAAGAACCAGTAAAAAACAAGACTCATTGACTCTCTAATAGAAGTAACGAAGTACTACGTCTCAGCTTTCTTTGTGGTTGCTTATTTAACGAGTTAGCATACCACACCTTTCATCATTTTGATGGTGTCGATGACGGATGTTCTGAACTCATCCATTGAAGCAACAGACTCAGCAGAGTCACCGTCAAAAGATTTATCTGGATAAGTAGAGTCGGTCTGAAACAATAGATTACCTTCAACACATCAAAAAATAGTCTCACCTTTTTTTATTTAGTTTTCCTAAATTAAAAGTTTGTCCTTAAAATCATACATCTTTATAAAATTTTGTAAACATAGCTGCCAGATTGCCACAAAATAGCCGCAATAGCTTCGTAGATCTGCATTCTCAAAAAAAACAGTAAAAAAAAGACAGACAAAAAAATTCGTCTTTTCATTGAAGGCTGATATGTTATATATTTTGATTAGAAATCTGTAAAACTTTTTGCTGGCTCTATTAGCTGCTCTCAAATAACTATCATTTAGAGTGACACAAACCCATTTGACCTTATCTCTTTCAATTAAAGTAAAAAAAAATGTCAATTTCAAAGTGAGGAAGTCATTTTTGAGAGTGAGGTAAGTCAAGTGTGACCAAAAAATTAATCACGCAAATGAACGGAAAAAACTAGGTCTAGAATGAACTATGAATGGATTGAGAATATTTAGAAAAAAAATCTGATCCAAAAATCAAAAAAACAGTAAAAATCAAAGTGAAATTGCCGCATGTGAACAAAAACCATTAACGAGAAGTGGATTTTTGGTTCAAACAAAACACTAGGTCTAGATTGGGAAAAACACTTAGATAAAAATTCGATCAAAAAATTGAAAAAACAGTAAAAAATCGAAGTGAAATTGCCGCATGCGAACAAAAAACCACTACCGAGAAAGCGAATTTCTGTTCAAACACAGTATTCTTACTCTACTTTAAAATTAGAGCGAAAAAATTTCACGCCGCAAACCCACTCGCTTTTTTGCTCCACTTCTTGTTTCGGCGTGACCAAAATCACTACTCCAATTTGACTTCAAAAATTATGAAAATGTGTGAACAGATCTTAAAAGACAGCGCCCCAATGCAATTCAAATTCTTTGAATTGTAAAAAACCAAGAGAACGCCAATAATAGCCCCAGCTATCGCTGTGCGGCTAGTAAAATTATCGTTTTTGTCCGAATACATCCATTGCAAATACATATTACATTTAAAAATTGCTGGTACATTCTACAAATCCGTGAATTTAATTAAATACAAATTTCCTACCTGTGTCGATTTTTCTGAGCAAACAACATTGGGTCCTCTAGGCGATTTGTTCTCTAATTTCTGTTGAATCTGGGCTATTTTCTTGTCCATCATCAAGATGGCCTGGCTGCTTTCTGTCACTTGCTGTTCTTTCAAAGACTTCAGTTCCAGTTTCAATTTCGACTCGCTTCTAACAGATGTCTGAAGTTTCTTCTGGAGATCAGCTAGAGACGATTTCAAGTTAGAATCTTTTTCTTCTAAGCTCTTCTCAGCTGCTGATTTGACTTCGTTCAGTTTTATTTCTATCTCTTGCTCCAGGGAGTTGCATTTACTTTTGTACTGATCAATTTCTGCTTGCAATCTTTCACGCTCCTGTTCTTTTTCTGCAGTACTCGTTTGTTTCTCCTGAAAAGACGTTAGTTTCTCTTCACAAGACGCAGTCATTCAGAAACAATGAGGAAGGATTTAAATTAACTTGAAACACACGTTTATTTTAGAATACCACATCTCTGCAGTGCCCGATTCTAGAACGCCATATTTCCCTACATAGAGAGTCAGATTTAAAATCCGGCATTTTCAAACTTAAAATTTGCGTGGGTAGAACAATTTTACGTGACTCTGCTCAATTCACTTCAAAAACACTGGCTCATTTTGAACCACTGTGCGCTTCTTGACTAATGCCAGATTTTCCCAGACTTCATCAGATTCACGTAACCCATAAATCCGCTATAGCTTATAGCGTTCATCAATTAATGCGCGCTAACTAAAATTTTCAAACGCTCAAACATACCTTTTAATTAGAAAAAAAAGAGAATTGTCTAATTGTCAATTTTCGCGCACTTAACAGGGTACTAAATTCATTAGCTTGCATCTCGAACAACAATATCAGATCGATGAATAACGGGCTTGAATAAAAATGTTTGTTGCTCATTAATCACTTGAGAAAATTTTTGAAAACTTCCTTGGACCGTGAAGAATTATACGAGAAGACAAGCTACTAACCGTGTCCATATTTCGCTGTAGCTTGCGATGCTTCACAGACCAATTAGTTATTTCCAAATTCAAATCCTCAATTTTGCTTCGCAGACCGTTGCACTCTTGTTCTAAACCAGACCTCTTCGATGCCTCCTAAGCGTAAAACAATGGTAACCGGGGGTTATCGACTTGTAGATAATCAACTTGAGAATATCTTGACAAACAATAAACACCAATTCGAAGTAGAATTTTAAAAATTATTCAAATACGACAGAAGAAAGCAGCGCAACAAGTGTTCGAGTGTATAGACTATGCCACTGGGAAGATCCCAGCACCAAAATAGGAGAAACAAAATTGATAAATTCTAGTGCTCATACGCCATTTTTCTAGATTTTAGTCTTGCCTTCAGCTGTAAGTTATTTCATAAAACTATTTGTCCCTCCATTTGACACTCCAGTTTGCTGTTTATACGCGCTTAAACAAAAACTAACCTCAGTCAGAAGCTTCTTTAATTCTTCTGAACTTTCTTTGTATACAGATTCGAGTGACTTCGTTTCCGCTTCCAGGCTGTTTTCAAGCTCCGAAATCTTTCTTTTCAATTCCGTTTTCTCCTTCTCTAGTTGACAAATAAGCTCCTCTTTTTGCTTCACTACTTGTTCATGTTGCGCTTTGTCGCTTGAGGCCGTATCAGCATTAGTCTGATTTTGTTCTCGTTCTTTTCGTAGCAGTTCTTTGGCTGCTTTGAGTTGGATTTGAACCTGAAAACAAAATTTTTCTCATCAATTCAAAACACAGCCGGGCCGGTAGAATGCTGGAAAATAGCCGCTTATTAGAAAGTAGAGTCCTTTATTTAAAAAAGGATTACTGGAAGCAAAGACAGTAAATTTCATACACTAAACAACTCATATTCTGATTCCAAAATCATATTCTGATACTCTTCTTTTCAAAACAATTGAAAAAAAAAACTTTTTTGTTCCAATCAATGTAGCCTTATAATTATCTACTTTGGGTGACCTCTATTGAATTTCGGTTCGACATTCTTAATTTGGATTTAACAAGAGTACAAAAATCGTTTTTTAGTGAGTCATATAAGATCACACGATTGACTTAAAACTAACAACATCATGCACAACATTTCAGTTGCTGAGTGGTCGAAGTCACAAAAAAGACGATCTTTTGACTCCTTGGCGCGTGATCAATGGGTAAAAAAAACTGGGAAGACGACAAAACACAGCCAGAAGACTCCGGAAGCGACTCGAACCAAGAAATGAACTAAACAGCAGCCATCTACTTACTATGCATTTCATAATAATACACCATTCAAAAAAAAAACACGAAGGAAAAATAAATATACCGGACATATAAAAAGGAAATAAACAATTAAACAGTTTTGGAAATTATCCATTAGTGACTAAATACTCCAGTTGTGACTAAATACTTCCAGCATACCTCGCTACGATTATCTCTCCATCCATAGAATCACTCGAATCAAAACATAGCCGGCACTCGAATCAAAACAAAACATAGCCGGCAAATTGCCGGAAAACAGACGCCGTTGACGCGCTTGATGCACATCGTGATTGAAACAGAAGAAAAGAAGAGATAGAAATTGACAGATTTTTTTTCTGTTTTTTTTTCAGTGCCAAAAAGTGATCTAATTTGGTGTAGAGATTCTAAAACTATACTTAATTCACCTTCTAAACTGAAAGCTGTTAAGCCTTATAATAATGTCAATTATCAGTCACTCCAATGAACTTTGATAACTTAATGTTCTGAGACTTAATGACCGGTCTTTATCGGTTTATCCCGTTTCTTTTGATTTTGCTCTTTAACATTGAAGGTATTCACTATAATGCGTAATTAAATGCGTGAAAGAATTTAAAATCCATTCAGTTGAAAGAGTGAGTAAGGTAAATCAGAAGTCAAGCGTGAAATCGTGACTTATGCAAAACGGAAAACGTGATCAAAAGGTACGACGAATTTTAAAAAAAGAGCTAAATAATAGCCGTTGAGAGGCTGACGGCGGCTATTAAAAAGAACGATTTATACCAAGAAAACCAAGACAACTAGAATGCAACGATCAAAACTTCCAAAACCTTGACAGGTTGCAACTCCAAAACAAAAATTATGGAGTTAATAATTATTATCTATCTTACCTTCAAGCGTCTCCTCTTGATAACGAAACCCAATAGAAGAGCTCTAAATCAACGACGAAACAGGGAAAATTTTTACAAAAAGAACAAAAACAGAAATGATTTTAAAAAAACTTTTAAGTTAGACGAAGATTGCCCTAGATTGGACTCAAATTAATCAGTTTTCTGTAATAAAACAAAATCAGCTCTCATTCAAATCAAATAAGAAGGATACAAAACCCAAAAAAGTACATAAATGGCGAAATGACAAAATTAGCTCGAGATTGACACTAAAATTTCAATATTTGATTCAGATGGCCAAAAAAGATTACATACGAGCCCTTACCAGTTGACAAAATTCGCCAATTCAACCAAAACACCGAAACAATTAAAGATAAAACTAAAAAACTGCTTTGAAAACGCCGAAAATGAACAAGAAACTGCTCGATTAGCACAACTTTTTCTGCACCTACTTTTTCCGTCACTCTCAACATGATGCATGAATATAGATAGCCGGCAAAAAGCAACTTTTTGATGCATATCGGAATTGAAATCAGAAGGAAAACAAAACGACTAAGGTCGGATGAATTGCTCTCGAACGACAGGCGAGGGCAATTTAATTTAGAGGGGGTGTAGCTTCAAAATGATTTATGGTTGCAAAAAACGACCCCACATATGTTTGAACAGAGGTTCAAAATAGCAGTCTTACAAAAAAAAACAGATACAACGTCTTTGATTTCTTATTGCTCACAACCACTTTTAGCAGCGAACTTGATTTGAAAACAAGACCGACTTAGATCACTTAGAAATGAACAACTGAAGTTTGAAAAAGTCACTCAAAAAGTCAAAGAATTATCTAGAAAAGCGCAAAGGCGTCAGGCGACAATTTTTCACACGTTTACAATAACTGTATCGTTCGAGAGCAATTAAAAACAAGATATAGAAATTGACAGAAGTTATGTCTCACAAAGAATTCTAATTTTGGTGTGCAGTTTCAAGATTGATTCTAAAAACTATACTTACTTAAGCTACTAAAGCGAAGTCCGTTGAGCTTAATACTAAAGCCGGCTGGCAACTGCTCTAATCAACTTTTATAATCTAATGCACAACGACTTGAAGAACTGACTTTAACCGCTTATCCCATTTCTTTAGATTTTATTCTTTCGACGTCGACCGTATTCACTACATTGGGTAAGTCAAAGAAAGAAATTAAAATTCATTTAAGTGCAACAGTGAGTGAGGTAAGTCAGGAGTCAAACGTGAAGATCGTGACATAACCTACAAATCAAAGAATTATAATTGACTGAACAAAAACAAAAACAACTAACGTCGGGCGAATTGCTCTCAAACGTCCGGCGAGTGGTTGGCTTCGTCAGTAGCAACCACGGTTTAGTGAGGCTAGCTTTAGCTTAATTGAAGACGAGTAAGGTGAGCGCAGTAGATGATGACATTGCGACACATAACGGCAGCTGAAGTGCGTCATCAATAAAAGAGTTAAGGAGAGAGAGAGAGAGAGAGAGAGAGAGAGAGAGAGAGAGAGAGAGAGAGACATATAGAGTGTGCGAGATATAAAACTTGAACGAGAAAGAGAAGGTAAGGAAGACCAACCAACAGAGAGAGAGAGAGAGAAAGAGAGCTAGCAATATTTTCCATGATCAGATTCGACTCTGCCACTTCTAGTTTTCTGGCCTTTTTAGTAATTTAACCATAGAAAAAAAACTGAAAGTGAAAGACTCAAAAGTTTCCACATTTCGCAGTGAAAAAAATGTTCAAAACCATTTTTTGTCTATGGAGTTCTGTCTCATGTAACCCATCTGCAAGTCATAAAAGTTCCGTTAGCCAGTAATGATCATTTCACTCAGAAAAGGACAAAAATATTCAAAAAATCTAAAGACAATTGCAAATTTTAACAAAATCTTGCTTATATTCGTGATATCAATATCTTTAGAGCCATTTCATTGTCTCAAGAGAACTATCGAGTATCCGTAATTCAAGACATAAATAATTTCAGTGGCTCATAAAGATCCATAAACTTGGAACAAATTTCGAAAATTTGAAATATATCAAAAAATTGCTTAACTCGAGTCATTCAAATATTGCTTACCAATCGATATATTCAAAATTCGTTATATTAAAATCTTGAAAAAACAGTCTATTGCATATAGAAACTATGCAGTAACCTATTATGTCACGCTAGAGGAGGTTCCTTGGCTCTTGAGGCTTGAGAAACCTAAAAAATAACAACAATTTTCAAAAAAGCCGAAAAAATTGTAAAAAATAGTAGAAATTTGCGTGCTTATGTTTGGAGTACCAAAACATACAGCTCTTTAAATAACTATAAAGAGAAATTGTCTTGCAAAAGACTTTTCTCAAGTTTAAGAAACCACAGCTGTAGACTGGTCAAGCAAAAAATTCGTAAATTGACGCAAAAAAGGCAAAAAATTGCAACATTTTGGGCTCAAAATCCTTGAATTACGGCCTTCCAAGCAGCTTTACCACTCTGAGCACTTGAGGGACTACTAAACTCGGCTATGGGCCTCTAATGGAACTTAATGCCCGCTGGGAGCTACCTGTTCATCCCGTTTTTAAGTACGAAAAGTCAAATGGGTCAGACCAAAAAAATCGGTCAAGCGAAAAATTGCATAAACATAGCTGGCAGATTGCCAGAAAATAGCCGCAATAGCTTCGTAGATCTGCAGTCTCAAAAATACAGTAAAAAAGCAGACAAAGAACTTCGTCTTTTTATTGAAGGCTGATATGTTACTCTGATTGAAAAATCTGTATAAGTTTTTGCTGCCTCTATTAGCTGCTCACAAATAAACTTCATTTAGAGTGCCACACAACCATTTGACCTTATCTCTTTGAATTAAAGTAGATAAAAGTCAATTTCAAATTGAGGAAGTCATTTTTGAGAGTGAGGTAAGTCAAGTGTGACCAAAAAAATTAATCACGCGAACGAACAAAAGTTCATTCTTAGTGGACGTCAGTTGAAATTGCATGAACAAATGAACAAAAAGCAGATTTGAAGTGGTTGTGACGTCATATGCCTTAACAAAAATCGCGACGACGAAATAAAAAACCATAGCAGGACAAGTCCCGACGCACAATTCAAAGAAATTTCATTGACTAATCAAAAAACTAGACCTAAAACGGACTATGAGTGAATTGGGAAAACTATTTCTAAAAAATCAGATCAAAATAAAAAAAACAGAAAATCAATGTAAAAATGCCGCATGTGAACAAAAAAACCATTAGCGAGAAGTGGATTTTTGGATCAGACAAAAAAACTAGTTCTAGAATGAATTAGGAGTAGATTGGGAAAACCACTTAGAAAAAAATCTGATCCAAAAAATCGGAGAAACAGTAAGAAATCAAATTGAAATTGCATGTGAACAAAAAACCACTACCGAGAAAGCGAATTTTTGTTCAAACACCGTTTTCTCACTCTACTTTAAAATTAGAGCGAAAAACATTCACACCGCAAAATCACTCGCTTTTTGGCTCAACTTCCTGTTCGGCGTGACCAAAATCACTACTCCAATTTGACTTCAAAAATCATGAAAATATGTGAACAGATCTTAAAAAAAGACAGCGCCCCAATACAATTCAAATTCTTTGGATTGTAAAAAACCAAGAGAAGGCCAATAATAGCCCCACCTACCGCTGTATGGCTGTTAAAAAAAGACCAACAGGACTAATATAATTGGTGCAAACTTCGTTTGAGAGCAATTAAACATAACCGACTAGCGTCGGAAGAATTGCTGTCGAACAGCTAGTGGGAGATCCAATCAATTGCAGCCTGATTCAGTGGGGGTGGGGGAGCTCGAATGCGACTAAAATTCACTAGGGGGCTTCAAATAACCTCATTAGAGGTTAATATATTAAGATTTAAAGTGAAAAATGGCAAAGTTTTGTCGCACTTATCACTTGACTTTACAGATTGAGAGAGAACAGTTGAGTATGATACGACAGCAAATGCTCTCATATAAATTGACTTTTGAAAATCGCCCAAGAAAAGACTCATTTAGTTCAACAATTGGCAATTGAGAATTTTGGAATCTTACATATTTCAAATCTAATTTAAAAGAGCACAATTTGACAAAGCCAACCTGATTGAAATCCTTCTGCAATTTGGTCAAGGCATCCGTGTGTTTCTTGTCTTGGTTCCTTATCTGCTCCTCAATTGTCATCTTGGACTCTTTCGCTTTGCTTAACTCAGACTGGAGAGAGTCTATTCTCGCCTCCATCTCCAGGATGAGCTGTGCATTCTTTTCCTGTTCTTCTTTCGAAACATCCTCATCGTCCACGTCCGTTTGAGTGCAGATCTCAAATCGCCCAGAAACTAAAGGCAAAATCGACTATTTGCATTGAATATCAGCTAATCTTAAATGAATCTTAAAACAGCACATTTATGCAAAATCCTAAATGTCCAATTAATTGGTCAAACATTTTTTTTGCTTTAATGATGGTTAATTAAAATTCTATGTCTCATGGTAAATTCCCGATGACAGCTACACTTAGGGAGCAATACGTGTTTAGACAACGGACAGTATCCGGTCATTGCTTCCAAAACACATGATCTTTGTTTGTACCTAATCCAGTGTTCCTTACTTTTCTGTCTCTCTGCCAACTTTGTTTCCTCGCTCAGTTTGACGAAACAACTCTTGGCATAATCACACTCTTCCGTAGTCGCCTTCAGTTTCTCTCTGAAATACATTCCCCACTTGCGCATAAACGATTTCTTTAAGTAAACGATTCGAAATTTTCTTCACCAAAAAGTTCTGTGATGTGGCTGAGATACCAGTTCCTGCTGCAGAAACCAGGTCACACCTCTCCAAATGCAAAATGACATTTTCACCTTGGATATTATTGTTACTATCAGATGATACGCACTACTGTACATTAAAAACCACCAAGTACTTTTCAGGCAAGGTTACAGCCAACGTTCGAAAACAGAGCTCACTGTCCGAAAGCGGAGTAGCCACGAACAAATTTGCTTTATCTTTAACAAAAACCCAGTAGAATACCAATACTCTTCGAATCGTAAAAACATAGCTGGCAGAAAATAGCCGCAATAGCTTCGTAGATCTGCAATCTCAAAAAAAAACATTAAAAAAGGACAAGCCAAAAAATTAGTCTAGATGTTATATTTTGATTAAGAATCTGTATTAGTTCTTGCTGCTTCCATTAGCTGCTCCGAAATAACCTCATTTAGAGTGACACGCATTCACTTGACCTTTTCTCTTAAAAGTATTATAATTTAATAGAACAATAATTAGAATTAAAGTAACTAAAAGTCAATTTCAAAAGGAGGAAGTCATTTTTGAGAGTGAATTAAGTCACAAGTGACAAAAAATTTAATCACACGAAAAAAAACTTGCTCCACTACGAGCAAAAAATGACGTCAAGCACGCACTTTAGTTGAAATTGCATGAACGAATGAACAAAGCAGATTTGAAGTGGTTGTGACGTCATATGGTCGAACAAAAATCTTGACGAAATAAAAACAACATAGCAGGACAAGTCCTGAAATACAATTAAAAGAATTGCATTAATTTATGGCGTGACACTCATTTACTCCGCTTTAAAAGGCAAATGAGAGCTGTTAGTAATGAGACTAAACAATAAAACAACACAACAACATAAACAAGACAAAATTCGACTTATATTTTTTGAAAAGACAGGACCAACATAAAAAAACAGCAGTTATGAACACAAACTGCCAAAAATATTCCTCTATTTCTCATTAACAACCAGTCATTAAATGTCGATGAGCCCTCACTAATTATGTTATGTGATTTGACGAAAATAACCAAAAATCGCACTCAAACTCGCTGAAACTTTTTGAAGACACTTATAATTGAAGTCACAGAACTCAAAAGCTGATAAAGAATACAATTACATCAAATAATTGAGTCCTCAATGACTACGGTTTAGACCTGTCAAAATTTAGATTAAGCGATAAGACAGCGAAACGTACAACAAATACTAGCAAAACTAAAAAAAAATCAGTATACGCTTGTTCGTTTTCTTTAAAAAACGAACAAGCGTATAAGTCACAAAAAGCAATAGCTATAAACTGAAATGACTTGATTTAATTGAAGCCTTTTTAGCAACCAATCAGACTCGTTAATAATGAGACTAAGAGTTCAGAAGTTGAAAAGAAGAGCTCGCAAAACTCGATCATTATTGAAAACAATTAGTGTCAAAGTCATAGAAAGCACTAGCTTTGAACACAAACGATTAAATCGATAAATATAACCCCTATTAGCAGCATCAGAGACCTATCCTCAATGTGATTAAATGATAAGACATCAAAAAGTACAATAATACTGACAGAACACAAAAATTCACTCAAAATTTTTGAGAAAAAGTAGAGTCAAAGTCATGAAAACCACTAGCTATTAACTCGACCCATTAATAAGGTTCTTTTATGCCTCATTAGCAACCAATCAGACCTGTCGTTGATGATAATCAGTGATATGACAACAGATAATTTTTAAAAACGGGGGCAAAATCTAAAATTCACTAATATTTTATGACAACAAATAGTAGCAAAGTCATAAAAAGTTTTAGCTGCCGTCTTAAAAGCACAGAAGGAGAGGAAACTCTGAAAACAGAAGTCAAATTGAAGCACCTGAAAAAAATCCATCTTTAAAAACTCCGAATTGTTCAAACATACCCGGCAGATTGCCGGAAAATAGCCGCCGTTGATTCCAATAAGCATGATTGGGATTGAAAGAATAGAAGTTATTGAAAAAAAAAGATTTTTGTACAAACATTTTTTAGGTCCGATTTCGCAGTTGAACATACTTCTGTTTCTTAGAGAGAGGACACAAGGGCTACTATCAATACCAATAAGCAGAAGAGATGGCAACTAAGACGTATAGGAACGACGTTCAAATAGCGGGCATCAAAAATTGGGCTTTAAGGGTTTATCCCGTTTCTATTTCTGACTTCAATTTTTTATACTGACTCTGTTCATTTTGAATCGCTTTGCTGAGCAACTGATGTTCAAATTCACTTCTAGCAGAATGAGAGAAGAGAGAAACTAGCCTAGAGAAGTCAAAAAGATTTCACGCAAAATGTCGAAAAAGCGGCAAAATGGTAAAGCGAAAAAAGTTCGACGAAGAAAAAAAATAGGAGCGCTATAATAGCCGGCTGAGAAGATGAGGGCGGCTATTAAACACTAATTTCTCACCCCATTTTGAAGGTATTTTGAAAAAAGTCACGCCTCAAACCTATTCGATTTTTTGCTCCGTTTACTATTTCAGCGTGACCAAAATCACCACTCTAATTTGACTTCTCACTGAAGTGAAAAAGCCAAAAAAAGCGTGAACAGATCTTAAAATATAAGACAGCACACCAATACAATTTTAATTCTTTGAATTGTAAATAACCAGGAGAAGGCCAATAATAGCCCCAGCTATCGCTGTGCGGCTATTAAAAAAGACACGACTACAACAATTGCTTCAAACTTTGTTCGAAGGCAATTAATTACAAAGAACGAATCACTTACTTGAGCTCGTCCAGCTCTTGCTCAAAAGTGCGAATGATCTGTTGCTTCTCCTGCTCGTAGAAGCGACCCAGCTCTGCGCGCAGGTTCTCTTGTGCATCCTCGTGCATTGCCAGACAAGTATTGCGAGTGCTAAAATTGTCAAGCATTTATTGTCCAGCGTTACACACCTATTTAAGCTAACTAATTCATCGCCCTTCTGATCTCAAACGTGACATTGCAATGCAGGGAATTTTTTAGAGAAAAAATTTCCTTGTAATACCTCTACCAATTGGACTGCCTTATTTGAGGACTATTTTCTCAACGTAAAGGCCTACAGCCTTTTAGTAAACATTTCAAACTTTCTAGTTAAAAACAATGATTAATTGCTTAAATTAACTGCCTCCTCAACCAAGCCTGTTTGACCGTTCGCAGCTTACCTTCATTCCTGCCTCGTTAAGGAAGTATACGTCTCCTTTTACGCAGCAAAACAAGAGAAATATTCAATCCACGTTAGTCATCACAAAAATAATCTGAGGACTAAACTTGATAACCACTAACCGATCAATTGATTCTTTCTTCTCCTTTTCATAATTCGTCAATTTCTGACTCATTTCAGAAGACATCACGTCAAACTTCTCCTGCTCGTGTGACATTTTGTCCTCTAACTCCTGAAACAGTAAAATCTCTTCGTTTGATATAAATTTAAGTGGACATGACACCACTGGACGACAAAGCCGAGCTGCAGTTGGAGGTTATTGCGGAAGAGTACAGATACTGATAGCAGGTCACAGTTGGTAGCAGGGAAAATTGTTTCAGATAATCACTATATAAAATGTGAACAAGTGGATAGTTGGCCTACTAACAGATTGAAACACGGGATCTTTTCCGTTTGTACAACCCCCACCCCCCCCCCCCGCTTAATGGGTGCATATTATTTGCACCCCCCCCCCCCGGAAGCACATGCCACACGTTTACATAAAGATTTACTATGTAATGGCACGTGCTCTGTAACTGGGGGAGCATAACGTATTGGGGGGCACAAACGGAAAAGATCCAAAACACGCACGTGCAGTTTTCAAAACAGCCGAAAGCCTGCAGCGCCAGAAGTTTCTATATACATTGCCATACGTTGATTTCCTTGATCTTTCGGCAATTACAAACTTGCAAGGTACGTGTTTTAAGCGAGGTTACGTAACTCTGCAGACGATACTTCGCAATTCTGGCTGAGTATCTTGAACCGCTACCCGGATGTCGATAAACGCCAGAAGATCTCATTTACTTCAAGCAGAGTCACGCGACGTAATTACTTTGTTACAGAAGTTCACCATTAATAATATAACAGCCATTGAGAAATATTTTTGCAGAAGAATCTATACAATTCAATTTAACTGATCATGATTGATGTAAGGTTTGGTATACTTGTATTTGATTTGGTTACCTTTATTTGGGCCAAATATTGGAACTGAAATTACACTTTTGTTAACTAGGGAGTACGCCTAATCCTGCAAGAAGTGCCATATTGAATAGACTAATACCGAATACTGAATTAAATCAGAAACATACCCGGCAGATTGCCGGAAAATAGCCGCCGTTGATTCCAATAAGCATGATTGGGATTGAAATAACAGAAGATATTGAAAAAAAAAAGATTTTTCTACAAAAACATTTTTTAAGTCCGATTTATTTTGATGGCATTTCGTAGTTGAACATACTTCTGTTTCTTAGAGAGAGGCTACAGGGGCTACTATCAATAACAATAAGCATTAGAGATGGTAAATAAGACTTATAGGAACGACGTTCAAATAGCGGGCATCTAAAATTGGGCTTTATGGGTTTATCCCGTTTCTATTTCTGACATCCATTTTTGTACTATCTCTGTTCATTTTGAATTGCTTTGCTGAGCAACTGATGTTCAAAATCACTTTTAGCAGAATGAGAGAACAGAGAAACTAGCCTAGAGAAGTCAAAAAGATTTCACGCAAAATGTTGAAAAGGCGGCAAAATGAGGTAAAGCGAAACATTTTTTTATTCGACGAAGTAAAAAAACATAACAGGACAAGTCCTGACGTACAATTCAAAGAATTTTCATTGACTAAACAGAAAAACTAGACCTAGAATGGACTGTGAGTGAATTGAGAAAACCATTTAAAAAAAATCAGATCAAAAAATAAGAAAAAAGAACAAAAAATCAATGTCAAAATGCCGCATATGAAAAAAACCCACTAGCGAGAAATGAAAATTTAATTAAAACAAAAAACTAGGCCTGGAATGAGCTGTGAATGGATTGGGAAAACCATTTAGAAAAAAATCCGATCCAAAAAATCGAAAAACTAAAAATCAGAGTGAAATTGCCGCATGTGAACAAAAAACCACTACCGAGAAACCGAATTTTTGTTCAAACACCATTTTCGCACTCTGCTTTAAAATTAGAGCGAAAAAAATTCATGCCGCAAAACCACTCGCTTTTTCGCTCCATTTCCTGTTTCGGCGTGACCAAAATCACTACTCCAATTTGACTTCAAAAATCATGAAAATGTGTGAACAGATCTTAAAAAAAAACATAGCAGGACAAGTCCTGACGTACAATTCCAAGAATTTTCATTGACTAAACAGAAAAACTAGACCTAGAATGGACTATGAGTGAATTGAGAAAACCATTTTAAAAAAATCAGAACAGAAAATTAAGAAATAAACAGAAAATCAATGTCAAAATGCCGCATGTGAACAAAAAAACCACTAGCGAGCAATGAAAATTTAATTCAAACAAAAAACTAGGCCTAGAATGAGCTGTGAATGGATTGAGAAAACCATTTAGAAAAAAATCCGATCCAAAAAATCGAAAAAAAGTAAAAATCAGAGTGAAATTGCCGCATGTGAACAAAAAAACCACTACCGAGAAACCGAATTTTTGTTCAAACACCGTTTTCTAACTCTACTTTAAAATTAGAGCGAAAAAAATTCACGCCGCAAAACCACTCGCTTTTTCGCTCCATTTCCTGTTTCGGCGTGACCAAAATCACTACTCCAATTTGACTTCAAATATCATGAAAATGTGTGAACAGATCTTAAAAAAAAACATAGCAGGACAAGTCCTGACGTACAATTCAAAGAATTTTCATTGACTAACCAGAAAACTAGACCAAGAACGGACTATGAATGGATTGGTAAACCATTTAGAAAAAAATCCGATCAAAAAATCGAAAAAACTGTAAAAATCAAAGTCAAATTGCCGCATGTGAACAAAAAACCACTAGCGAGAAAGCGAATTTTTGTTCAAACCCCGTTTTCTCACTCTACTTTAAATTTAGAGCGAAAAAATTTCACGCCGCAAAATCACTCGCTTTTTCGCTCCACTTCCTCTTTCGGCGTGACCAAAATCACTACTCCAATTTGACTTCAAAAATCATGAAAATGTGTGAACAGATCTTAAAAAAAAGACAGCGCCCCAATACAATTCAAATTCTTTGAATTGTAAAAAGGACAGCGCCCCAATACAATTCAAATTCTTTGAATTGTAAAAATTCTTTGAATTGTAAAAAGACAGCGCCCCAATACAATTCAAATTCTTTGAATTGTAAAAAAAAAATAGGAGCGCTATAATAGCCGGCTGAGAAGATGAGAGCGGCTATTAATTATGATATATAAAGATTTAAAGAGAGCGATATTGTTTGGAGCACATTTCCTAAAACTGATTTCTTCAAGGAGTTGATCCAAAAATTTGAAAGGAATTATCACCTTAAAAATATTCTCCAGCTCTGATTTCATTTTGTCAGTTTCCGCCTGCATTGAACCCTGGGACCTTTTCTCTTCAAAGTCCCCGGCTCTTGATCCGCTTGCAGTTTGTTGTATCAATAACGCGTTCTTCAGTTCTAAGTCACGTTTCTCTTTCTCCGTTTGCGCCTGCTCTGATTTGAGGGCAGTTATGTTCTCTTGGCAATGTTCTAGTTCCCTAGCCAGCTTGTCTATTCTGTTGCGTTTTGAGAAATTGTTGATCAGGCACTTTTCTAGCTCATTTTTCAAGCGTTGAATGTACTCACTAAACAAAGTCCGTGCTGGAATTCGACAAAACTTCAGTGTCATAAAGTATTGAAGATCAACTCAACTAAATATACTTAGACTATTATACCAAGTAAAGAAAAGAAATTTGAGTTTGGGATTACTCGTTCAATCTGTTTTATAACTTTCTGTGAAAGCCGTGCTGCGCTGTGTTCAAATTGGCAATTTACCACTGGAAGCGGAACAATTTCATAAGCCTCTATACCTAACTGTATTTATTCCGTAATGTCAAGATGTAAAACCAATCACAAATAGAACCCTACCAAAAATAGTTGTTTCCAAGTACAATGGGGTGGCTTTGTATTTGAGTTTTTGTCGCCAATTTTTGATCATCGAATGTTGATATACTTTTATTGAGTCACGAATGATATATTGTTGACGATTCGAGTTACTAATGAGAATTATAATCGAAATTATAATTTAAAAACAGCTGCTATCTGAATTGTTGATTCTGGATTCAATTGTAAAAACCATATTGAACGAGCACCTCTTATTGAACTCAAAATACTGCCTAATGAATTTTCTATAACAAAAAAATTATAGTGACGTTTGATAGAAGCTTAGAGCCAAAACTTCATTTCATTTGGGTTTGATTTACTTGGGTTTTCCTGCTTCTGACAGCACGTCACTTCAATCAATACACCATCAAAAAACATAGCCGGTAGATTGCCAGAAAATAGCCGCAATAGCTTCGTAGATCGGCAGTCTCAAAAATACAGTTAAAAAGACAGACCAAAAAAACATCGTTTTTTCATTTAAAGCTGATATGTTATATTTTGATTAAAAATCTGTATAAGTTTTAGCTGCCTCTATTAGCTGCTCTCAAATAACCTTCATTTAGAGTAACACACACACACCCATTTGACCTTATCTCTTTGAATTAAAGTCAATAAAAGTCAATATCAAAGAGAGGAAGTCATTTTTGAGAGTGAGGTGAGTCAAGTGTGACCAAAAATTTAATCACGCAAATGAACAAAAAAACTCGCTCCACTAAGAGCGAAAAAAGACGTCACATATGCACTTCAGTTGAAATTGCATGAACGAATGAACAAAAAGCAGATTCGAAGTTGTTGTGACGTCATATGGTCGTAACAAAAATCGCGACGACGAAATAAAAAAACATAGCAGGACAGGTCCTGACGCACAATTCAAAAAATTTTCATTGACTAAACAAAAAACTAGACCTAGAACGGACTATGAGTGAATTGGGAAAACCATTTCTAAAAAAATCAGATCACAAAAATAAAAAACAGAAAATCAATGTAAAATTCCGCATGTGAACAGAAAAAAACCATTAGCGAGAAATGTAAATTTGGTTCAAACAAAAAACTAGTTCAAGAATGAACTACGAATGGATTGGGAAAACCACTTAAAATAAAATCTTATCCAAAAAATCGAAAAAACAGTAAGAAATCAAAGTAAAATTGCCGCATGTGAACAAAAAACGCCTACCGAGAAAGCGAATTTTTGTTAAAACACCGTTTTCTCACTCTAATTTAAAATTAGATCGAAAAACATTCACGCCGCAAAACCACTCGCTTTTTCGCTCCACTTCCTGTTTCGGCGTGACCAAAATCACTACTCCAATTTGACTTAAAAAAAATCATGAAAATGTGTGAACAGATCAGAAAAAAACATAGCCGGAAGAATTCGGGAAACGACTCGAAGCAGAAAAATGCCCATACCCATGACTAAACAACTCGAACAACTATTGTGAAACCTAAACTTCCACAAATGCCATTAAAAAATAAGGAAGACTAGAAACGCCATTCAAAAACAGTTTGAACAAAAAACAATAAAAACTGAATGAGTCTTTTTAATAGTAGTACAAGGAAACATAAAACCGAAAAAGGTTCCTCTGCAATAAGATCAATGAAAAGCTCGCAAAACAATGGAAAAGTCATAATAGGGTGGCTAAGAAACTTGTGTAAGATTGAAAAAAAAGAAAAACTGCAAAAAAAAATGAGAAAAATGGTTTAAAATTTCTCAATTTCTCTGTCATTTTTCCTAAGAAAAAAATGATTTATAAAAACAAAACTTTAATCAATTGGTATTTGAAAATTCGTTAAGTAACAAGCTTCTATTCAAATCCCACTTAAAAAAGTAAAACAAAAAAAACAGGTAAAATATCATTAAATTTCGTCTAAAAATTAGCAAGACTGATCAAAAACCTCCAAATTAGCATTAAACTCAAATTAACTACTTGAAACCTTCAATTCCTATCAAAACAAGCCTAAGACTAATACATTATCATAATCAAATCTCATAACCATCAAAAGTTGCAAAAAAACTGCTTTAAAAAGCCGCACGTGAACAAAAAAATTCACTCGCTTAGAAAATTTTTTCGCACATCAATTTCTCGCTATCTCAAAAACAGCGGTATGAACAAAAACCACTCGCTTTTCGCTCAGCTCTTCACTTTTGTTCAGCACCAAAATCACTCCAAATTTTTTCACGCGTTTCATTTCCCGCTTCAAAAATCACTCCAATAAAATTGATGGAAAAGAAGCACTTCTCCAATACTCCTCTTCGAGTCGTAAAAAAGACAGCGCCCCAATACAATTCAAATTCTTTGAATTGTAAAAAACCAGGAGAAGGCCAATAATAGCATCAGCTATCGCTGTGCGCTATTAATAAAACCAGATAAAATTCGAAAAGGTTGCTTTGAGCATCGAAAACAAGACAAGCAACTAAGGACTTAATATTGAACCCTATAACATGGCTAAAGACGGTCATTAACACATTAAACAAAATGCTATTATAATATACTAAACTTCAATTCAGGAAAATTTGAAAAATTATGGACTCAAACCAGCCACATTCGTTGTGAAAGCAGTATAAAGAGCTATTTACATTTAGCTTCAAATATACCATATCTAAATCAAAATTCGAAAAACGCTTGATTTTCCCGATTTTTTTATTTGGAGCGACAAATTCAGCCACATTGACTGACGAAATTTAGCAAACAACGGTATTGGCACGATACAGCTTAAGCAAATTGAACAAGAGCATGTTAAAGCCTGAAAAGCATGCTCGGTTGTTTTCGTTGCGCGAGAAAGATGTTAATCCGCTCCAATATAAAAGCGGCTTTCAGAAAAGCGCAGCGCAGACAATATTAACTGTCAGTGTAAGTCAGTATTCTTTTGTTAGGCAGGAAGTGCTGGTAATGAAATTCTGATAATTGTTGTCATGAGTTACAAGAGTCATTTACAAGAGTTTCGGCGTGACCAAAATCACTACTCCAATTTGACTTCAAATATCATGAAAATGTGTGAACAGATCTTAAAAAAAGGACCGCGCCCCAATACAATTCAAATTCTTCGAATTGTAAAAATTCTTTGAATTGTAAAAAGACAGCGCCCCAATACAATTCAAATTCTTTGAATAGTAAAAAAATAGGAGCGCTATAATAGCCGGCTGAGAAGATGAGAGCGGCTATTAATTATGATATATAAAGATTTAAAGAGAGCGATATTGTTTGGAGCACATTTCCTAAAACTGATTTCTTCAAGGAGTTGATCCAAAAATTTGAAAGGAATTATCACCTTAAAAATATTCTCCAGCTCTGATTTCATTTTGTCAGTTTCCGCCTGCATTGAACCCTGGGACCTTTTCTCTTCAAAGTCCCCGGCTCTTGATCCGCTTGCAGTTTGTTGTATCAATAACGCGTTCTTCAGTTCTAAGTCACGTTTCTCTTTCTCCGTTTGCGCCTGCTCTGATTTGAGGGCAGTTATGTTCTCTTGGCAATGTTCTAGTTCCCTAGCCAGCTTGTCTATTCTGTTGCGTTTTGAGAAATTGTTGATCAGGCACTTTTCTAGCTCATTTTTCAAGCGTTGAATGTACTCACTAAACAAAGTCCGTGCTGGAATTCGACAAAACTTCAGTGTCATAAAGTATTGAAGATCAACTCAACTAAATATACTTAGACTATTATACCAAGTAAAGAAAAGAAATTTGAGTTTGGGATTACTCGTTCAATCTGTTTTATAACTTTCTGTGAAAGCCGTGCTGCGCTGTGTTCAAATTGGCAATTTACCACTGGAAGCGGAACAATTTCATAAGCCTCTATACCTAACTGTATTTATTCCGTAATGTCAAGATGTAAAACCAATCACAAATAGAACCCTACCAAAAATAGTTGTTTCCAAGTACAATGGGGTGGCTTTGTATTTGAGTTTTTGTCGCCAATTTTTGATCATCGAATGTTGATATACTTTTATTGAGTCACGAATGATATATTGTTGACGATTCGAGTTACTAATGAGAATTATAATCGAAATTATAATTTAAAAACAGCTGCTATCTGAATTGTTGATTCTGGATTCAATTGTAAAAACCATATTGAACGAGCACCTCTTATTGAACTCAAAATACTGCCTAATGAATTTTCTATAACAAAAAAATTATAGTGACGTTTGATAGAAGCTTAGAGCCAAAACTTCATTTCATTTGGGTTTGATTTACTTGGGTTTTCCTGCTTCTGACAGCACGTCACTTCAATCAATACACCATCAAAAAACATAGCCGGTAGATTGCCAGAAGATAGCCGCAATAGCTTCGTAGATCGGCAGTCTCAAAAAAACAGTAAAAAAGACAGACCAAAAAAACATCGTTTTTTCATTTAAAGCTGATATGTTATATTTTGATTAAAAATCTGTATAAGTTTTAGCTGCCTCTATTAGCTGCTCTCAAATAACCTTCATTTAGAGTGACACACACACCCATTTGACCTTATCTCTTTGAATTAAAGTCAATAAAAGTCAATTTCAAAGAGAGGAAGTCATTTTTGAGAGTGAGGTGAGTCAAGTGTGACCAAAAATTTAATCACGCAAATGAACAAAAAAACTCGCTCCACTAAGAGCGAAAAAAGACGTCACATATGCACTTCAGTTGAAATTGCATGAACGAATGAACAAAAAGCAGATTCGAAGTTGTTGTGACGTCATATGGTCGTAACAAAAATCGCGACGACGAAATAAAAAAAACATAGCAGGACAGGTCCTGACGAACAATTCAAAGAATTTTCATTGACTTAACAAAAAACTAGACCTAGAACGGACTATGAGTGAATTGGGAAAACCATTTCTAAAAAAATCAGATCACAAAAATAAAAAACAGAAAATCAATGTAAAATTCCGCATGTGAACAGAAAAAAACCATTAGCGAGAAATGTAAATTTGGTTCAAACAAAAAACTAGTTCAAGAATGAACTACGAATGGATTGGGAAAACCACTTAAAATAAAATCTTATCCAAAAAATCGAAAAAACAGTAAGAAATCAAAGTAAAATTTCCGCATGTGAACAAAAAACCACTACCGAGAGAGCAAATTTTTGTTCAAACACCCTTTTCTCACTCTAATTTAAAATTAGATCGAAAAACATTCACGCCGCGAAACCACTCGCTTTATCGCTCCACTTCCTGTTTCGGCGTGACCAAAATCACTACTCCAATTTGACTTTAAAAAAATCATGAAAATGTGTGAACAGATCAGAAAAAAACATAGCCGGAAGAATTCCGGAAACGACTCGAAGCAGAAAAATGCCCATACCCATGACTAAACAACTCGAAAAACTATTGTGAACCCTAAACTTCCACAAATGCCATTAAAAAATAAGGAAGACTAGAAACGCCATTCAAATACAGTTTGAACAAAAAAACAATAAAAACTGAATGAGTCTTTTTAATAGTAGTACAAGGAAACATAAAACCGAATAAGGTTCCTCTGCAATAAGATCAATGAAAAGCTCGCAAAACAATGGAAAAGTCATAATAGGGTGGCTAAGAAACTTGTGTAAGATTAAAAAAAAAGAAAAACTGCAAAAAAAACGAGAAAAATGGTTTAAAATTTCTCAATTTCTCTGTCATTTTTCTTAAGAAAAAAATGATTTATACAAACAAAACTTTAATCAATTGGTATTTGAAAATTCGTTAAGTAACAAGCTTCTATTTAAATCCCACTTAAAGAAGTAAAACAAAAACAGGTAAAATATCATTAAATTTCGTCTAAAAATTAGCAAGACTGATCAAAAACCTCCAAATTAGCATTAAACTCAAATTAACTACTTGAAACCTTCAATTCCTATCAAAACAAGCCTAAGACTAATACATTATCATAATCAAATCTCATAACCATCAAAAGTTGCAAAAAAACTGCTTTAAAAAGCCGCACGTGAACAAAAAAATTCGCTCGCTTAGAAAATTTTTTCGCACATCAATTTCTCGCTATCTCAAAAACAGCGGTATGAACAAAAACCACTCGCTTTTCGCTCAGCTCTTCACTTTTGTTCAGCACCAAAATCACTCCAAATTTTTTCACGCGTTTCATTTCCCGCTTCAAAAATCACTCCAATAAAATTGATTGAAAAGAAGCACTTCTCCAATACTCCTCTTCGAGTCGTAAAAAAGACAGCGCCCCAATACAATTCAAATTCTTTGAATTGTAAAAAACCAGGAGAAGGCCAATGATAGCATCAGCTATCGCTGTGCGCTATTAATAAAACCAGATAAAATTCGAAAAGGTTGCTTTGAGCATCGAAAACAAGACAAGCAACTAAGGACTTAATATTGAACCCTATAACATGGCTAAAGACGGTCATTAACACATTAAACAAAATGCTATTATAATATACTAAGCTTCAATTCAGGAAAATTTGAAAAATTATGGACTCAAACCAGCCACATTCGTTGTGAAAGCAGTATAAAGAGCTATTTACATTTAGCTTCAAATATACCATATCTAAATCAAAATTCGAAAAACGCTTGATTTTCCCGATTTTTTTATTTGGAGCGACAAATTCAGCCACATTGACTGACGAAATTTAGCAAACAACGGTATTGGCACGATACAGCTTAAGCAAATTGAACAAGAGCATGTTAAAGCCTGAAAAGCATGCTCGGTTGTTTTCGTTGCGCGAGAAAGATGTTAATCCGCTCCAATATAAAAGCGGCTTTCAGAAAAGCTCAGCGCAGACAATATTAACTGTCAGTGTAAGTCAGTATTCTTTTGTTAGGCAGGAAGTGCTGGTAATGAAATTCTGATAATTGTTGTCATGAGTTACAAGAGTCATTTGCCGTACGCTGAAGTGAGAAACTCTTGAGTTGTTCATGCATGGCTGTGGTTCAGGAGACTGCTATCAGCATAGCAGAGAAATAATCTGGAAGAATAGTTACAATTTTACAGCAAAAACATTTGGATTTCTAAGCTTCCTCAGAAATCAGGGTCCTTCGATAAAACCACTATTCTGTATAAAATTATTTATTCAAATATTTGACCAGATCAAAAATTTCTGTTATTTTTTAAAGTTTCAATTTTTCATTCCGAGTACTTTAATTTTAACCCCAGCGTCAGCGTCAGCTTGTCAAATGATTGCTTCTTTTAAATAAAACATGATAAAAATTAAGCGTCCGTTTAAAGATTTTATCCACTGCTAATTCTATCAGGCCTTTTATTTTCTATACAAGTAATTAATTAGCTGAAGATTTTAACGCTCAATGTTATCAATAATGAGACATTAAATTTCTTTAAAAAATCAGCAATGAAGCACGTTGGTATAGCGTTGCTTCCCCCATACATGATGTTGGAACAAAGTAGTTTGACTTTCTTTTTCATATAAGCGTTTAATCTATGACCAGAATATCATTAACCAAATAGCATTAGAAAAAGCAATTAAAATTGCGGCAACAGATTTTGGAGTACGGAAATATTGGTCCATCTTTGATCAGAGTAAGAATACTCTTTTTCTCTGAGTCAACTTCAGAATTGATCACCGACATTGATATTAAACTAGGAGCAAAGCTCACTGAAAAGCACAATTCGTTTTTCCATTTAAAAGTTATCATCTATAGAAGTAAAGTTAGCCCCAAATTCTTAATACCTTCACACAACCAATTAAAGTCTGTCAATTAGACAAAATGATTTCAGAGCCCTTGGCATTAATAACTGAAGAAAAAGTGTCATTTAGGACAAGGAATTAAATTTTTAGGAAAACAGAAATTGGTCGCATACGCACTTAGACGATATTATTGTTTGGAGCACGCATCTAAGCCAGGCACCAGCACTGATTAGTTAATAAAAAGACCCTAGCTTCAAATATACCATATCAAAATCGAAACGCATGACTTCCCACATTTTTATTTGGAGCAACATATTCAGCCATTTTGACTGACGAAATTGAGCACACAACGGTATCCATATCGACCAAAGGAATGTTAAAGTGTGAAATGCATGGGCGGCTGTTCCTTTTGCGCGAACAAAGTGATAACCCCCTCCAGTATAAAAGCGGCTTGCACTAAAGCGCAGCACAGACAATTTTAAGTCAAGATTCAATAGTTAGGCAGGGAGTGGCGTTACTGAAACTCGACAGTCTCTGATAATCGTTGTCAGAGTTACAGCAGCTATTTGCCGTAAAAAATAGCGAGGGGCCCGGATTAGCTGTTGATGCATGGCTGTGGTTCAGGAGTCCGTTATTAGTAGAAAAAGAATCCGTGAGAACATTTACAGTTTTACAGCAAAAAATGATTGGATTTGTAAATTTCTGCAGTAAGCACGGTATTTCGATAAATACCACTTCTCTGTATAGACTTATTTATTATATGTGACCGAACCAAAAGTTCCATTTTCTTTCCAAGATTTATTTTTTCATTTCGAATACTTTAATTTAAATGCCAGCTTCATTTTGTTAACGGGTTGTTTCGTTTAACTAATTTTTGCAGTCAAAGTTATGGGTCCGGGGGATTGATGGGGGTCTTTGGCTGCACGGCGCCCTTACGGCCTGAACGATGTGCATGGGTGGGGATGAGGGCTGTGAAGTAAGGAGGCTGATATGGGAGAGGAGTGAAGTGGGGGGTCAAACTCCAAGCACCGCCCTTCACACCAAAAGTATACGTTTCTGTGAATCGAACACTTGTAGTCTATCTAGTGAGCTGAACGGCACTAACAGAACTTAATGCCCACCGAGCGCTACCTGTTTATCTCGTTTTTGAAGACGAAAAGTCAAAAGGTTCCGACGAAAAATCGGTCAAGCGAAAAATTGCAAAAACATAGCTGGCAGATTGCCAGAAAATGGCCATAATAGATTCGTAGATCTGCAGTCTCAAAAATATAGTAAAAGAAACAGACCAAAAAAATATTTTTATTAAATGCGGAGATGTTATATTTTTATCAAGAATTTGTTTATCCTAATGCTACTTCTATTCACTGCTCTCAAATAACCTTCAATTAAAGTGATACACACTCACTTGACCTTATCTCTTTGAATTAAAGTCAATAAAAGTCAATTTCAAAGAGAGGAAGTCATTTTTGAGAGTGAGGTAAGTCAAGTGTGACCAAAAACTTAATCACGCGAATGAACAAAAAGCTCGCTCCACTAAGAGCGAAAAAAGACGTCACATATGCACTTCAGTTGAAATTGCATGAACGAATGAACAAAAAGCAGATTTGAAGTGATTGTGACGTCATATGGTCGTAACAAAAATCTTGACGACGGAATAAAAAAAACTAAGAGAAGGCCAATAATAGTCTCAGCTATTAAACATACCCGGCAGATTGCCGGAAAATAGCCGCCGTTGATTCCAATAAGCATGATTGGGATTGAAATAACAGAAGATATTGAAAAAAAAAGATTTTTGTACAAAAACATTTTTTTAAGTCCGATTTATTTTGATGGCATTTCGTAGTTGAACATTCTTATGTTTCTTAGAGAGGCTACAGGGGCTACTATCAATAACAATAAGCATTAGAGAGAGGTAACTAATACTTATAGGACCGACGTTCAAATAGCGGGCATCTAAAATTGGGCTTTATGGGTTTATCCCGTTTCTATTTCTGACTTCAATTTTTTATACTGACTCTGTTCATTTTGAATTGCTTTGCTGAGCAGCTGCTGTTTAAAAGGACTTTGAGCAGAATGAGAGAAGAGAGAAACTAGCCTAGAGAAGTCAAAAAGATTTCACGCAAAATGTTGAAAAGGCGGCAAAATGAGGTAAAGCGAAACATTTTTTTATTCGACGAAGTAAAAAAAAAAAAATAGGAGCGCTATAATAGCCGGCTGAGAAGATGAGGGCGGCTATTAAAAAGACCAAAGGACTAATATAATTGCTACAAACTTCGTTCGAGAGCAATTAAAAATTTTTCCTTCCACACCAGTAATGAAACACGAGACATTTCCAAAATTTAATCTATGAAGACAGGCTGGCATAGAGTTGCTTCCCCCGTTACATGAGGTCGGAACAAAACTTAGGTCTACTTCCTTTTTTGGCAAGCATTTAATCTAGGACCGAAATATCATTAAGCTATTATAATAGAGGTACTAAGCTGGTTTATATGAAACCACCCTGAAATGCCAGAGATTGCTGGCTTCACATCTCTCCTTTTCAAAATAATGCAGCAATAATGAAGATACAGATTAATGTAGTACCTATCCGAAGCAGCATCTCTGTTAGGCATAGTGGATGTCGCATTCAACACACTCTCATCATGCAGGTCCTGATCAGGACTGATACCGTCCAGGTTCTTGAGTCCCTTTTCAATAGAAGGAAAGATGCCAAGTTTGAGAGAAGACACGGCCTCGTATTGGGCGAGCTGGGTTCTCAGGTCATTCACTTCGTCCTGTAGCATCTTCCCTATCTGGTCACTCATGTTCTTAGACATCGTAAGCTGTTTCAACTGAGATTGTAAAGCTGCAGACTCTACGGCAGAATCTAGAACACATGTTTATGAGACCAATTTCAGGAAACGAAACTCACGAGATTACTGCCTAGTTTTTTCCTGAGCAAACTTTGATTTTTTAATCAATTCTGCATTCAAGTTTTATTTATAGAAAAACTTAAGATAATAATGAGGCCGCAAATACCGTAAAAAATACCTCAATTCTGTAAATTAGCTTTCTTTCAATTAATTCGATAAAAAAAATTGTGTTTCCAGCAATGAAGCTCCTGGAAAATGTGAAACGTATTGAAATGTTTATTCGAAACTTTAAAGTGCCTGCATTAAATGATCATGACATTTTGCAGACTGTATGTCTTACTTGTTCCTAGTAGATCGCGACATTGGCGCTGACTATCCTCGAGTGACTGCGTGAGTTTGTTGACAATTTCTGCTTGCCTCATTTTATCAGCTGCCCTCGCTTTCTCAACATCTGACAACTCAGCCGATAATTTTTCAACTTCGCTCCCTTTCTGCTCAACAGTTACCTACAGAAGTAGAAATTCTAAACAATTTCATTGCACAAATTCTGAGAAAACACTTCAAGCAACATCATTAGTGATGTGGCCGAAATTCTTAGCCTCCGCCTATGAGGAATGTATTGTCTCATTTGTATCATGATTGAGTGATTATCTTTCAATGCTTTATACAGTATATTTCCTATAGAATTACTTGATACTGATAAACAAATTCCTTTTCTCGGTACTCTATTACCAATATTTACTAATACAAGTCATCAAAAAGCAATACATTTGCAATAATACGTATTGTAACTCAATATAAAATAGATTTAAACGAAATGCAGGCCGAAGGTGAGAAACAACAGCAATTCAATTTAGCACCCTAGAGTAACCGTTATCACAGTTGATTCCGTGAGATCTAACTTGGTTACGCTCCCCTAAAAGTAGTGGCTTTTACCTGTAGTGCGACCATCTGTTGATTAAGTGTGTACATTTCAGCGTGATGTTTCTGCGTGAGACTCTTCACAGCAGTCTCGTGCTGCTCCCTTGATCTACTCATCATATCACTCTTGCACATCTCCTCCATTTGAGAGTTCAGACTCGACACTGTCCGCTCAAGAACCTGCACCTTCTTTTCGGCCTAAATTTTAACGAACGATTCAATTAACTCGCAAAAACTTGGATGGTTTTTTGTCGAAATAACTTGTAGCGTATGGTTTTAGCATATTTGTTCCGACCTCACTTAATGGGGGGAGAAAGAAAGAAAGAAAGAATTTATTTCTCCAGTACTAAATGAAATAACAACTTTCAAAAACGGTAACAGATATGCAAAAAAAGAACGGATACTAACAATAGAGTCATGCTGGACTTTTAAGCTGGAGAGGGCAGACAACGAAGCCATCAGGCCTACACAAGGTCTGCCCCACTGCGTAATACGTCTTCAAAGCAAAATGAAAAAAGACCTAGAGAAGAAAAGGGCTCTGTAAAAAAGTAGCAAAAGAAGTCACAAGTGTTTCTGATCATTAAAAAACGTCCAAAAACTTTTTGGTCCCACTGCCAAGGTCTGAGCACCACGAGGACGCTCACAAAAGCAAAGAGCTGTAGAAAAATCAAAACTTTAGAAAATCGATAATTATGTCTCCTATCGACCAAAAAATTTCTAAGTGTTTTTGGTATCATGGACCAAAAAAGGGCCATATCTCGAAAACTAAAACAGCTACGAAGCTCATAATTGGTATGGAAAATTAGAAGTTAAAAAAATGGGCTCCTGCCCCTGGATGCCGTAGCAGTCCGGGACAGGAGCCCTCACGGACCCTTTTGTTTGAACACCAAGGTAACTAAATCTGAATTCCCAATCAAATAATGTTTTCTGAATAAATGCACAAAATTTACAAGCTCTGACGGCGTAAGCTCTGTAAGATTATTGGGCAATACTCCACCTCTCTCTAATGCATTGAAAAGAATAGTACCTCCATACTTGATGGAATTTCGATTTGCTTTTTACATAATGGCAGTTTCAACAGACGTAAATTAGCACTTCTGGTAATACGATCAGAACGTTCAAAAATAAAAAACGAGTTGAGATACTCTTCACTGTGGTGACTGTTCAGAGAACGCAGAACAAATTTAAGTAGCTCATACAAGTACAATTCATAAACCGATAAAATTTGATGCTTTTCAAAAAGATCTGAGCACTGATCACGCTTTTTCCTGAAACAAATGAATTTTAGAATTTTATTCTGCAGTGAAAAAATCCTGGACAGGGCAGAATAACTGCAGCATCCATACACAAGAAGTCCGTACTGAATAACGGACTTGATATTCGAATTGTAGTATAATATCAAGTCTTTTCTGGGTACATAGTGACGTAACTTTGAAATGACTCCACACTGGGTGCTTAACCTTTTCAAAACAATTCCAATATGCGAATGAAAAGCCAGCTTGCAGTCCAGCATAACTCCCAGGTATTTACAAGTAGCAGCAGCTTGCACATTAATATTTTCAATACAGAAGCTACCAACACTGGAAGAACGATGACCTATGTTTAAGCAAACTGTTTTATCCAGATTCAGTACTAGTTTGTTAGAAGTCAACCATCTGCTAACCGACTCAAGGTCGGCTGTGATTTGTTCATAAGTCACATCGAGTGCGGATAGATTTGTGTCATCAGCAAAAAGAAAAACTTGTAACTTTTTACACACACTTGGTAGGTCATTTATATATATCAAAAACAAAATAGGGCCTAAAACAGACCCTTGTGGAACGCCACAAGATATTTCTTTATATGAAGATGCAAAACCAGAAAATTCAACTCGTTGAGACCTGTTATGTAGATAGCTTTCAAACCATTTTAAGGCATTTCCTCCAATTCCATAGCAGGACAACTTCGTAATTAGGATGCTATGATCTAGAGTATCAAATGCTTTTTTAAGATCCAAGAAAAAGTTCACAGAAAATTTAGTTCTATCATGCCTTATCCTCTCTGCCAGCTCTGCCAGAGCATCAACGCAACTATGCTTTTTTCGAAAACCAAATTGTTTATTAAAGAAGAGACTAAAAGATTCAAAATAATAGTAGACTCTATTAAACATGACTCGTTCAAAAACTTTACTCCATACAATTAAGAGAGATATTGGTCGGTAGTTATTCTCATCAAGCTTTGAACCGGACTTATGAAGTGGAATTACTTTCGCATTGCGCAGAAGACTTGGAAAAAAGCCCTTCTTGAATGACTTATTCACCAGCTCAGCCAGATACCCCGATGTAACAGGTGAAGTTGCTTTTACAATAAGGTTGCTCATGTTATCAACCCCAGAAGATGATTTATTATCAAGCTGATGGATGATTGTTTCAATTTCCGCTGTATTTGTTGGATATAGATGCATAGAAAAGTTTTGATCACTTGGTAGTACTAATTCCACATCCGGCAGGCAAGAGCGAACATTCTGTCCAATAGTACTAAAATACTCATTAAATTTCTCAACAATTTCGCACCCTGAAGGACTCTTTTCCATTCTCGCGCAAGATGACAGAGCTGGCAGAGACAAATCTCTAGTAGTTCGACCCTTCATATCATTTAACAACTTGAAAGTGCGCCTTGAGTCTCCGATACAGAAAGTAAATTTAGTCATATAATATGATTTTTTCGCTGTAGTGTAGGTTTTTTCAAACTTCAAGCGGTATTCACAGAACTGCGAACGCTTTTGACTGTTGGACTTATCTTTTGACCACTCTCGGTGTAGTCGATTTCTTTTAGTCCGCGTGTTTTTCAGAGTATTTGAGAACCATTTGGGTCTTGATATTTTGATATTTCGGCTTTTCTTTATAGGTGCAAAAGAATCAGTCACACTTAAAACTGTTCGCTGGAATCGCTCAAAAGCTTCATCGACACATAACACATCAGATAACTTACACTTGGCAAGTTCGAAGGTTTTTTGAATTGCGCCGTTTTCGAGGACTTATCATGGCTAAGTTTTTGTGAACACAGGCTGTTTTTCACTATTTCTGTCCACTTTTTAAATAATTTTCGTACCAATTCTGCTTTTATTGTTTTAAAAAAATATGCTCAATGAAGAGAATGCTTTCATTTTGTCAAGATGACACAGAGCTAATGAATTTTTTGGTTGGAAATTCTTTGCTAAAAATTTTGGCTGATTAATTGATAATTTAATAATTTAGGTTTTTCCATTAAAACTAGCACCAAATCAAACCTTTAAGCTAAAACTGCTAATAATTCCAAGAATAATGCCCTAATATCTGCACGGAGAATTTTTATGAATTAGAGCAACGGCTAATAGTATTTCTACTATATTTCAAGACAATCCGAACTGCAGTTTTGCTAATTTAGATTAAATAAGCATCCATCAATTTTAGTGTCATTTTCGGCCTTCTTTTCATATTTTCGCTAAATTATGTTAACATTTAGAACAAACATAGCTGGCAGATTGCCAGAAAATAGCCGCAATAGATTCGTAGATCGGCAGTCTAAAAAAACGGTAAAAAGACAGACCAAAAAAATTCGTCTTTTCATTGAAGGCTGATCTGTTATATTTTGATTAAAAATCTGTATAAGTTATTGCTGCCTCTATTAGCTGATCTCAAATAACCTTCATTTAGAGTGACACACACCCATTTGACATCATCTCTTTGAATTAAAGTAAATAAAAGTCAATTTCAAAGTGAGGAAGTCATTTTTGAGAGTGAGTAAGTCAAGTGTGACCAAAAATTTAATCACGCGCATGAACAAAAGAACTCGCTCCACTAAGAGCGAAAAATGACGTCACACATGCAATTCAGTTGAAATTGCATGAACGAATGAACAAAAAGTGGCTGTGACGTCATATGGTCGGAACAAAAATCATGACGACGAAATAAAAAACCATAGCAGGACAAGTCCTGACGTACAATTCAAAGAATTTTCATTGACTAAACAGAAAAACTAGACCTTGAATGGACTATGAGTGATTTGAGAAAACCATTTTAAAAAAAATAAGAATAAAAAAATAAGAAATAAACAGAAAATCATGTCAAAATGCCGCATGTGAACAAAAAACCACTAGCGAGAAATGAAAATTTAGTTCAAACAAAAACTAGGCCTAGAATGAGCTGTGATTGGATTGGGAAAACCATTTAGAAAAAAAATCCGATCTAAAAAATCGAAAAAACAGTAAAAATCAGAGTGAAATTGCCGCATGTGAACAAAAAACCACTACCGAGAAACCGAATTTTTGTTCAAACACCGTTTTCTCACTCTACTTTAAAATTAGAGCGAAAAAAATTCACGCCGCAAAACCACTCGCTTTTTCGCTCCATTTCCTGTTTCGGCGTGACCAAAATCACTACTCCAATTTGACTTCAAAAATCATAAAAATGTGTGAACAGATCTTTAAAAAAAACATAGCAGGACACGTCCTGACGTACAATTCAAAGAATTTTCATTGACTAAACAGAAAACTAGACCAAGAACGGACTATGAATAGATTGGGAAAACCATTTAGAAAAAAATCCGATCCAAAAAATCGAAAAAACCGTAAAAATCAAAGTGAAATTGCCGCATGTGAACAAAAAACCACTAGCGAGAAAGCGAATTTTTGTTCAAACCCCGTTTTCTCACTCTACTTTAAATTTAGATCGAAAAAATTTCACGCCGCAAAACCACTCGCTTTTTCGCTCCACTTCCTGTTTCGGCGTGACCAAAATCACTACTCCAATTTGACTTCAAAAATCATGAAAATGTGTGAACAGATCTTAAAAAAAAAGACAGCGCCCCAATACAATTCAAATTCTTTGAATTGTAAAAAGACAGCGCCCCCAATACAATTCAAATTCTTTGAAATGTAAAAAACCAAGAGAAGGCCAATAATAGCCCCAGCTATCGCTGTGCGGCTATTAATAAAGTGTTTTGAATAGCCATATATTGATTGGCAATTGCTAGTCTCATTGTCATTTCTACAACCCAATACTGTTCTATTGGGCACTATGTTCTGATCACTTTTTCAGACTTCCTGATTTCAATGACAGCGATCTTCGAGTGGTGATTTTGTTCACACTGTGAAAGTTAAGGGAGCAGTGAGCAGTTAAAAGTTAAGACGTTATCCATAATTCCAAACTCCATAATTTCAATGAACAAAATTTTTGCTTTTTTTTCTTTTCGCCTCCAGCAACTTGCCTTTTATAATCTTTTTCCTTGAATTTCAGGAAGACTACTTAATGTGATACTAGTGTTCGAAAGGTTCTCAGCAATCATTGTCTGAATCAACCAATAGGAAACTGATGCCATTCCTGGCTTGGACACTGTATTTGGTGACGTCTTAACAAATAGACGTACCAAAATGTAGAAATTTCAACGAATGTGATTGGTTGAGAAATTTAAAACACTGGTCATTTATGCGTTCAATTAGCCTAATTTGGCATAGCCTAATTATAGATATTTAACCGCATCTGGCCATGCCTCGCGGGCCATGGACATGCCTCAGCGGCCCGTGGGACTTGATATGAATCTATCACAACCGAACGTGAGACCAGTTTCCCCCAAAAATGTAATCTATCTTTCGGCTTATCGCGATTTCTGAACAATTTTACGTTAACATTCATGTCCCACTTTAAAAAATGGAGAATTTGTTCACCAATCAGCCAATCAGAAAGCAATATTCCGATTTTCTCAATTGTGATTGGCCAGCAATAAAATTTCTAAAATTTGGTACGTCTGCCATTTTCACAAGCGCCACTGTATGTGGTTGCATTTTGAGTCTTGCGCGCAATTTTGTCCATTTTGCTATTACATTTTGGGTCAAAAAACGAAAGCTCTGGAAGTTTAATTAGACCTTTTGTTTTCATTTGAAGACTATAATTTTCATGGCAAAGATTTTAAAATTTTTGAATTTTGGCTGTAATGTTATTTTTTTTACAGTTTTGTTACCTATTCTGATTTTAATCTCAACTACTGACATGCCCGTTGACCTTCTAGTGAGCCATATGTTGGTCTGTATATATTTTTCATTTGAGAGCCAAATGTCTACATGAATTCCTTAATCACAGGCCCCATCTGATTTCTGGCGGATCGTAAGTAAATCTGTTTAGTGGTTTGATTTTTATTTAATTGGTTTGAAGTTCATAATTTTTGTTACTAAAAAGGTATTTTTGACTTTTGCCCGTTATTCTTGTTTGTTTTTGTCTCAGCAACAGGTGTCATCGGTCCTCAAATTAGGTTGGCTTAATTTAATTATTTTTTCAGCTTTTAGCAAATGCTATCCTCTAGGAGACCCTTTTCGTCGAACGCATTCGTACCCAATTCACCTTTCAGTGGTTGTTAATCTTTTGCCTTGATGTTACGTTTGTTATTATGGCTTAGTGGAATTAGGATGGTTTTAGGTGTTTTGAACTACCAAATGGCCCAAAACGATTTAAGATTTTGAAAATTGGTTTTATGTTCTATAAATCTTGACGTCAATAATATTCAAAAACCAGCCATATATTGATTGGCAATTGCTAGTCTCATTGTCATTTCTACAACCCAATAATGTTGTATTGGGCACTATCTTCTGATCATTTTTTCAGACTTCTTGATTTTAATGACAGCGATCTTCGAGAGGTGATTTTGTTCACACTGGGGAAAGTTAAGGGAGCAATGAGCATTTAAAAATTCAGACGTTATCCAAAATTTCAAACTCCATAATTCCAAAAGTCACGTCAGAAATTGATGTATGAAAAAAATTTTGCTTTTGTAAATTCTTTTTGCTTCCAGCAACTTGCCATCGTTTTATCCTTGAATTTGAGGAAGACTACTTAATGTGATACAAGTGTTCGAAAGGTTCTCCACAGTCTTTGTCTGAATCAACCAATAGGCAACTAATGCCATTCCTGACTTGGACACTGTATTTGGTGACGTCTTAACCAATAGACGTCCCAAAATGTAGAAATTTCAACGAATGTGATTGGTTGAGAAATTTAAAACGCTGTACATTTATGCGTTCAATTTGCATAATTCGACATAGCCTAATTATAGATATTTAACCGCATCTTGCCATGCCTCGCGGGCCATGGGACTTGATATGAATCTATCACAACCGAACGTGAGACCAGTTTCCCCCCAAAAATGTAATCTTTATCTTTCGACTTATCGCGATTTCTGAACAATTTTACGTTAACATTCATATCCTACTTTAAAACATGGAGAATTTGTTCACCAATCAGAAAGCAAAATTCCCATTTTCTCAATTGTGATCGGCCAGCAATAAAAGTTCTATAGTTTGGTACGTCTGCCATTTTCACAATCGCCACTGTATTTGGTTGCATTTTGAGTCTTGCGCGCAATTTTGTCCATTTTGCTATTACATTTTGGGTCAAAAAACGAAAGCTCTGGAAGTTTAATTAGACCTTTTGTTTTCATTTGAAGACTATAATTTTTATGGCAAAGATTTTAAAATTTTTGAATTTTGGCTGTAATGTTATTTTTTTTACAGTTTTGTTACCTATTCTGATTTTAATCTCAACTACTGACATGCCCGTTGACCTTCTAGTGAGCCATATGTTTGTTATTATGGCTTAGTGGAATTAGGACAGTTTTAAGTGTTCTGCATTACCAAACGTCCCAAAATGATTAAAGATTTTGAAAATTTGTTTTATGTTCTATAAATCTTGACGTCAATAATATTCAAAAACATTAAGTTTCGCCAATTGTCAATTTTTTTGTCAATTTCACTTTGTCTCTCAATGGTTTCCAAATTGGTGCACGTTTTCAAAAAAAACGAGTAGGAATTTAATCAATGTTGTGATTTGTTTCGCTTATTTTAACACCTCCAGTTTTTGAGGGGTTTTTTTCTGCTTTTTGTTTATTTTCTTGTAAGTAGGTCATTTGATTTGTTGACTGACTATAAAAAGCAGCTCTTATTATAAAATTGTTGACAGTCAACTGATTAAATGAATCATGTTTTTGGATTGTAATTTGAGACCTCTCCTGTTATTTTTAATTCGCTTCTTTCATTTGGCATCTTCTTCGCATTTGCCAAAAAGTCAGAGGAACTTTTTTTCGATGAATTTTGCAATTCAGCAGCTCAAACTGTATACGGGAGCTGATACATTAACTCCATTCTCTGTGGGCTTTTAGTTTGCGTAATCAATGTTTTGAGCATTCATCATACTAGCTAGATACTTATTTGATACTGTCTAGATATTTACCGGAGCTAAAAAAATGTATATGGCACTGTTACTTGGTAGGCATAATTGTTTTCAAATTTGATTTCAGCTATCCTATCGAATCATATTTCACTCGGGTGAATCCAATTTATTTTAAGATTTTTCATTCTCAATTTAGATCTAATAAAAGGGTGCACGCTCTAAATTCCAAAAACAATTTGAAATCTGAGTTTCTTTTTTGGTTGTCAGGCAAAATAAGTTTTTGAGAAATTGAAGTTTCTGAGAAATTGAATTAGCTTGATTACATTTTTTTTCAACCAAGTGGTTTTCAGTTCAATTTTTGTTCCTTAAAGGAAAGTACAAAAAACCTCGCTGCTAAACACGTCTGTTTGTAATAGACAGTCCATCAAGTTTTAAATTACAAAGCATGAATTACAATGTATTATATACAAATTTTTATATCTTTGCTGGTTTTCTGTAAAATTAGGGCCAAGAATGTTGATGAGCGGTGTCGTAAAATTATGTGCAAACACGTATTACAGATCATTCTTGTTTGGGATCAACCGGTTGTTCCATAGGTTTAAACTCAGTCGATCCGTGGCAATGCCAACATTATTGCTCGATAGAATATTAAATGATAACCACCATCTCATTCATTAAACCCTAATCAAAATCAGATCTAAGGCATTTTTATCATTTGACAACATGGTTTCATTACATGTGTCTCAAGAGAATAAAAGGAAAGAAAATTCTCAAATGTCAGATGATTTCAATTTAGACATTGGGTAATTTGTACAGATACCGTTTTGTTCTGAACCCATTGAAATCGATTTTGTGATAAATGGAATTCACTGGCCTCAGTAAAAGAACATTATAACAATAATATTGCCACATTGCTAACAAACAAACGCTTGATGCTACTCGTTAAGAGTGAATAGTATTTTGATCAAGTGAAATCAACTTTTTGATCAAAAGATGAACCCCTACTTCTCTTTTGGCGTTGGTGAGTGACTCGATCTGTTTGTCGCGACTTCTAACAGTACTCTGCAACTGCTCCATCTGACTCTTGAGCTCATATTGGCCCGCCATCGCAGTGTCCAGGGAAGTTTTCAATCCAGCCGCACTTTCTAAAATGGAACAGCGGTCAAAACCTACGATTGATCTAAATTGCAATGATTGCATTTGTTCTTAAAACGAAGTTGATTGTTGAAGTAAAATTAATGCTGCATATTTTGTCCCCTCAAATCTCAATTACTTAGATTCTTATATTTCTCTCATTGAGCTCGAAATATTGGCTCGTTCAACACCAAATGCTTTTATCTACTGGCTGTTCGCAGTAGTAAAACCAATTTGGAATTAAAATTCTTGCAAAAAATCTGTATCCGTAAAGAAACAAGGCGGGTCGTTAATGTGCGTTCGCACATGATGCTCCGACCCGCGCTCATCTACATTTTTGACTTAACTGTCTTTCGGCCAACATTTTTGACACAGAGATAACCAAAAAGTAGTTGAAGTAGTAGAAGTTTTGGTTTTCCACCTCTTCTGGACACAAACGTGGGCGGATTCGTTTAAAAGTTGGGTTTCAAGCACATTCCACAGTTTCAATCCAATGAAATATCCGAATACCTTCAGCTCTATCCGAGCAAAAACTGGAATTTGAAAGGCAAATGTACGCACTGCAATAACTTCAGCTCTAACCGAGCATTTGGTCGACCATAACTACATAGCTCTGCTCTAACCGAGCATTTCGTTATTGTCTTCTGCTGAAAGCCGAGCAAAACCAAAACAAATCGTTCCTTCTTCCGCTCTAACCAAGCATTAAAATTATGATATGGATCTATTATAATTTGGATAAAACACGCTTAAAAAGTTAAAAACGAGCTCACTATTACCTGTACCATATTTTGTTTTGTCTTATAGCGTTTCGGAAAACAGATGCTAACTATCGGATGTCCTTGGCATTTGGATGTACTCCATCAGCAGAGACATGTCTGAATCTGAATTTCTTGTGTTCCGCGAAAGGAATCCTGTGATCTCGTGCCACATCACGGTAACAGTCATTTAATTTTTTTATAGCTGCTGATTTATCTTGTCGACTTATGAGGGCCATTTTTCAATTAGGAAATACATTTCGTCAGATGTTTCTATTGGTCCCATGAGAGGGCGATCGTTTTTGTCAAATAAATTGTTGGTGCCGGCCAAAACGATTACATTTTTAATATTGTAAGTTTTCAAATCATCAAAAATCTTATTGCTACATAGAGTCGAGATGCATCCTCCTGGACACGATATAGTCAGCGCATTTTCAATGAAAACTCCAAACACTAGCGATGAACCCAGTATAAATGTTTCTAAGTTTTCTTGTAACCTGGCGGAGCAATTAACTTCCTTTACGGACCTTTTAGCTCAACAAGGGAGCACCCTCTTCTCCAGAGATTTTTCTTAATTTCGTTTATTCGACTCGACCTCTTCTGTTTACTATCCATTTTCCTTCTGAAAAGTAGTTTCAGTAATAACTGGAAAAAAGAAAGCTCCTTGCGAAAGAGTTTGTGATCTGATGTTTTGCGTAGGTAGGACGGCATTGCATTCCATTTTCGTGGACCGTAAACTGAAAAGGCTTTTTCCATAGGAATTTCGAAAGCTCTGAAATTTTAGCTTCCATTGGTTTTCTGATCGTTTAGCATTATTTTTCTCTTGAACAAAAATCAAGTCTTTAAGATAATTTGGTATATCAAGATCAAATACAATTTTATGAACAAACGTTAAGATTTTAAAATCGATTCTTTGAGCAATAGGTAGCCAATGCAGAATATATCTATATTTTTTGCACAATTCTTGTTTCCGTAGATTGAATATGAAACGAAAGGCAGCGTTTTGTACTCGTTGCAACTTTTTTCTGCTTGACTTGTTCGTCCCGCCCAACAATGAGTTGCAGTAATCCAACCGCGACAAGATAAGGTTTTGCACTGCAATTTTTCGAGACTCAAAAGAGAGATAATGCTTTACTCTTTGCAACTTTCTTAGTTCATTGTAGCAAGAACTCGTGACCCTATTTATTTGCATTTCAAAATTTAAGCACTCATCGACCGTCACTCCAAGAGTTATCAGGCTTTTATTCAATTTCACTTCGCTGTCGTTGAGTTCGAAACTGCCAATGTTAGGTCGTTTTTTCTTAGTAGATAGTAGGAGGACTTCAGTCTTGTCTGGATTTAGTTTGAGTTTTAAAGCAGTGCATGCTTCAAAGACTTTGCGTACTTTCCATTTCAGATCTTCCATTGATGTTTCCTCTTGATTTGTTCTCATGTTTGCATATAAAACTGTGTCGTCTGCATACATTTGATATCTCAGACCTACTTTTGTGAGGAGATCGCTAATTGGTATTATGTACATTAAGAAAACTAGTGGACCGAGAATAGAGCCTTGGGTAACTCCATAATGAACATCAGAAACAGAAGACAAAACTTTATTAACTTATGTTTGCTGTTTTCGATTGGTGATATAGGACATAATCCACTCTTTACATGTTCCAGTGATAAAGAATCGCTTTTCAATAATCTGATCTAGAATTTCTAAGTCAATGGTGTCAAAAGCCGCTGTTAGATCTAGGGCTATAACCAAGAGTGAGTTTCCCTTATCAAATTCATAGCAGAAATCATTTGCTGTTTTCAAAAGGCAGGTTTCTGTTGAGTGGAATTTTCTGTAAGCGGACTGTTGAGGGTCAAGTAGACTATACTTTTCGAGGTGTCTTTTCAACTGCACCGATACAACTTTCTCTAGCATTTTAGAAAGAAAAGATGAGTTTGCAATGGGTCGATAGTTATTTGTGTTTTCAGGGTCGAGTGACATTTTTTCAATTTTGGTCTGATGATGTATCTTTTGAACAATTTCGGGAAGTTACCTTGATGAAGGCTTTTGTTTATGAGAGTTAGAAGGTAAGGCGTCCAAGACTTACTAATTGACTTGCAGAGTTTTCCCGGTATTGGGTCCAAAATGCAAAGTGTTAGACGTATCGTTAAGGATTCGATTAACATAATTAACGTCAATAGAATGAAAGCTGTCCAAAAATGTGCGGTTGTTTGAGTTGAATTCTGTTGAGAATAGACTCGCATTCGTGCTCAAATTTTTGTTCTCTATGGAATTTCGAATCTTGCTTATCTTGTTCTTAAAAAAGATGTTGAACTTCTCGGCTATTTCTTTGTCTGTACCCCAACCTGACGGTAACGTTTCAAGCGACCTGATTCCGAGCAATTGATTAAAACAATTGAACTTTTTCTTCAAGTCAAGATTTTTGTTAATGTTCTTTTCAAAGAACGCTGTTTTCTTTTGTCGAAAAACCTTTTTGCATTTCTGAATTGACTCTAAGTAATTTTCTCGGGTCAGATACGTTTGGATCTTCCTGAATTTCTTTTCCATTTTACGACGATTTCTTTTGAGTTCTTGTAAATCTTTGTCGAAGAACGGACAGATTCTGATTTTAGAATTTCTTCTAATGATTGGCACTGTTTCTCGTTCTGCTATCAGAAAAGCATCTATCAGTAATTCGCAGCTTTCTTCAGGGCAATTCAGGTTCTGATTTAGGGTCAACATTAGATCAAGTTCGTTTTCAAATTTTACTTCATCAGTTTTATTTCATGATTTTACAAATTCGTGTCTTTGATGTCTAATCAATTCCTTTCCTCGTGACAGATTAAACCTGATCATTTTGTGATCACTGTAATTTACATTTCTGATTTCGATTGTTGAAATTGCAGTGCGCTGATTAGTGACCAAAAGGTCAAGAGTAATACCTCCTTGGTGGGTTAATTCTTCAATCAGCTGAGTTAGTAATGTTTCATCGAAAAAAGATTCAAGCGCCACACTTTGTGGGAGGTTGAAGTCACCCAAGAAGATAAGATCGCTTTCCATTGACAAAGGCAGGATACGTTCAAATAAAAATTCAGAGAAAACTTTAAAACTACCTGAGGGCGGTCTATACAAAAGACATATTTTAATTCTTCCCTCATTCATACTGAAGAAAGCAGCTTCAAAATCGGAAGTACAACTCGACGATAGGGATATTAGATTGATCTCTCGTTTTAATATGACTGCAAGTCCACCGCCTTTTGCGAAGTTCCGTGGATGGCTGTAGTGATGAAAGTGCGGGGAGTGTTCGTATGCTTGAGTTATAAAATTTTTATCAATTTCTCCAGACAACCATGACTCGGTTATGAAGATTGAATCTATATCGTTATTTAAGATTTCATCCGCAATTTCAGCAGTTTTATTTTGCATCGATCTTATATTAAGAAGGGCACATGTTCTAGAATTACTTAGTCACTGAAACGGGCTTTCATCTTGTGGCAGTGACTTCAGCCAATTCCTGGCTTCTTCATTCAGATAAAACCTACCATGAACATTTTCAGGCCAGAAATCCTTTTTCTCAACAAACTCTGCTGCTGTCTCTGGGATGACAAGATGATAGCTTCTTAAAATCGATCATTCTTTGCTGACCTCTCTTATGTGATGTACTTCAGCTCCATTTTTCTGACACCAACTTCTTATGAGATCTCCGGTGCAATTTTCGTTCAGCCTGCCGAGATAGATATGTCTTCTACTCTGCTTCTTTTTCACACCCATGAAATTATCCGAGCTTGTTTTTGTTCCAACATTTGAATATCGCCTTGAGTTCATCGTTTTCGGCATGCTAAATTCATTTTCGTTCGGGCCTTCCCAATCATTTGGTTTTGGTCTCCTCGCGCTATTGTTGCTATCAATTCGCTCCCTGCCAAAAAACGTTTGCTGTTCGCGAATGGCAGGATGTTTCTGAGCCGATGGTAAACACCGGCTTTTGATAAGTGCCACCTGCTTTGTTTGAGTACGCTGGCATATCTTTCTGTAAAAACGAGCTGTATTTCGGTTTGAATTGGTTTACTTGATCGTATATTATGTCCGTCTTTTCAGGGATTTTTTCAAGTTTGGCTATTTTCAATTTTAATTCTGATAGTTCAAAAGCAATATCTGCTAGTGATGAAGAATTGCAGTTATCGCAAGACCACAAAATATTTCCCTTGATTGCTTCTTTTAGTCCGACACATAACTTGTGAGCTGGGTTTTTGCACAGGAAACAGTTCAGAGTTTCAGTTTGCTGGGCTCCTTCACCACATAATACACAAGTACTTTGTTGTGCCCGCGATAGTAAACTTCCCGATGTCATTGTTTGTATCAGATATCTGCTGTTTGACTGGTTTATCGTTTATTTAGTGAAATTCGACCCTATCCGGGTAAATCGAGATAGATATATTTTTGTTTTCTGTTTCAACCCTAGCCGGGTAATCAGTACTCTTCTTTCTGTTTTGTTCTGTAGGAATTGCCCGTGATATTTGACCAATCTAGTAATCTATTTAATAAGTTTATCACAATTAGGCTAAGATTTTGAATTTTAAAAAATCGTTACAAAACCAAAGTAATAATTGAATTAAATATCAACATGCCTCTTTTCAACGAGACCTGCCATTAAAAAGACTACCCGAAAAAACAACCACAAAAAAGCAAAAAAAAACTCAATATCTAAAAAGCACCTAGTAACAACGTCAAATTACAATCAGACAAAACCCTAACAACACAGATTTACTTTTTCCTAACTCAAACACCAGATGGGATTTATTTAATATGACTAGGCAACAATTCAACAAAAACATGAAATATTGAGGCAAAATTAAAAAATCAATCAACATTTTTTAAACCAAATAATTTCAAAAGTATTCAAAATCATTAAAAATCATTAGCTTTTAGCAAAATAATTCTTGATAATTTTGTCAAAAAGTCAGAATGAAACCAATAGGTCCTGTCTTTGGTTAGACTCAGCCATACGGGCTAAAGATGTAGAAAAGCTCAAGAAAATACGAACAACAAATTACAAACATTGCAAAAACACAAATTAGTGAAGCCATTAAAATCATTAGCTATTATCTGAATATTGTGTCTTTTATTTCAATTTCTATATATGTACTAATTCAGCTAAAAACATGCAGATTGAATAAATAAGTTCAATCGCCCACATTTGAAAATCATTGGGATCTGTTATTACGCGATTGTGCTAAAGGAAGAAAAAAACAAATACACCACTCACATAACTTTATGAAAACGCATACTATCAAACAAAGCATAAATTAAGTCATGATATCAGTAAACATGTTAATTTTTAAAATACACGGAATGATACTGGACCTCTCAAGGATGGGAATAAGTTTCAAGTTGACGAAAAGAACAACAAACTGAAAAATTTGAAATTCTGAAAAATCTTTAAAAAGTTCAGTATCCTTAACTTTAAGACTATTCGCTGTAAACCGACTGCTTCGGGTAAAATCATTCATTCAATCCTCAATTACAAGCCTATGAGACCGGTCAGCATTTTACGGCAACCTAAAGAAAAAAAACAGGCAAAAACAGCAAATTAAAAAAAATGAGCAAGAAAAATGTCGAAGCCATTAAAAAATGAACTTTTTAGTAAGAACTTTTCTACTTTCATTTAATTTTCTACTTGCAACAGCAATGGGATTGTTCTTTTTAACAATTTGACTCCAATAAATCAACAAACATGAACTGATACATTAAAATCACGAAACTTTAGAGAAAACCCGTAGTCTCAACGCCATTAAATTCAATAGCTCTCAAAGGAAGCTAATAAATACACCAAGTTACGCTTCGATGAGACAACAATGTTGTTTGTCATTCGCAAGTCATCAAAAAAACATCACGATAAGTGATTGACTATGAAAACAACAACAACAAACACAGGCAAAAATCCAAAAATAAGTAGAAAAGTGTGAGAAGAAAGTGTCGAAGCCATTTAAACCATATGCTTTTCTGTGAAAACTTTATGTATGATCCACTGAAAGTCTCCTCTAAGCCCATGCAACAATCAATATTAGAATAATGGGTTAGGATTCCAAAAAGAACCAAAATTACAAAATATACCCAAAAATTTTAAAACTATGAAAACTTGTGCATCGAAGTCATAACACCAATAGCTGGAATATAAAACGGCTAACTAAATTAATTTTGGTTCCACTAGAACAGAAGAGGATCCAGTAATTACTGAGACTGAGATACAATTCACGAAAATGTGCTTAAGACCGGTTGATTGAAATAAAATTCTCGAAAAATCATTTTTAAAGTCTCAACAGCCATTAAATTCAATAGCATTCGACGAAAGTCAACAAATACGCTCAGTTAAAACTTGATTGGAAGACAACAATACTTGTCAAACATAGGTTATCAATAAGACATCACAGTAAGTCTTATGACTATGGAAACAACAACAAATACAGGCAAAAACCAAAAATTCAGCAGAAAAGTGCGAGCAGAAAGTGTCCAAGCCATTAAACCATAAGCTTTTCTCAGAAAACTTTATCTATGGTCCATTCAAAATGTTCTTTAAGTCAATAGGAGACATCAATAACAGGATAAGGAGATCAGATTTCAAGAGGAACCAATATTACGAAAATATCCAAAAAAATTTTTGGAAAATTTTAAAATCTTGTTGCATTAAGTCATTAAAACATAGTTAGAAGATAACACCTTTAGCAAGATTGATTTTGGTTACAGTAGAAAGGAAGGGGGTCCTGTCAGTACTGAGACTGACTTACAATTAACTTACAAGAAAACAAGTTTATGATCAGTTAATTTTAAAAAAAAAAATTCGCGAAAAATCAGTTTTAAAGTCTTAACATCCATTAGCTGTCCACTCAAAGCTCTGTATAGGTTCACTTAGTGCTCATTTCGGAAGCTATTGCACTTTTTGTCAACGAGTCTATGCCATGGGACTCCAAAACTTTGGAGTCGAAGCCAAAAAAAGGTTTGATTCCTTGAAAACTAATTTTTTGTTCATTGGGCTTCATTAGACTGTAATTCAGGTTGTCATTAACGGAACCTCGATATGAAAAGTGACTAGTGTCTAGGTGACTTGACAAAACGAAGAAAAATATTAAAAGTTCTAAGAAAAGCTCTCAAATAGAATTCGATTTTTGATAGTACACTTCCCTATGAGACCAGAACTAGTCTTTTTATCGCCTTTCGTTTGTCTGTTAGGAACTCAAAATTGATTCATTTTGTGGAGTGAAATGGAATTTTGAATTAGTATTTTTATTAAAGGGTATTAATTTGAAGAAAAATTGTACTAAAAGTGAACAAAATCATGCCAAATATCCCGTTGTTCACACAAAACTTCAATCCTCGATAACTCTTCGAAAAAAACTTAAAAAAAACTTTTTAGTTTCCAATTCTACGCTGGACGAGCTTTTTAATGATACCACTCATATTTCTTTGCAATGAATATATCGATCGGCCAAAATTGACTGAACAAAAAAACCATTTGAGTATATAGTTCCCCCCACAAGTGGGGTCGGAACAATTATGAAGAAATGGACAAATTTGAGGCTTACCTTCAGACATGCTCAGCTGATGCTGCAATATCCGAAGTTGTTTGGCACTTTCAGTTGAGTTCATCTCCATTTCATTCTGCAGCTCTTTAATTCGGTTGCCTCTCGCCTCGTATAGAATGTTCATCTGTGCCAATTGCTGGTCATTGCTCACCCCACCCGTCTCCATAAAATTCGATCTAGGATTCCTACGTGGCGGTGTGATGTTGTTCGCCTCCATTGAACTGCTAATGTGTGGCTGTTGGACTGATTGTCTGGGTTTGTACAAAACCCTCTCTGGGTAATCTCCATTGCCGAAATCAAAATTGCGGTAACTATCATTCAATGGCTGCTGACTTTGATTAGCATTCCTATCTTTTACAGGATTTATTTTTCCATAACACGGCTCTGTTTCCACTGAGTATGCTTCATTTTGATTTTTGCCGAACACTTCAAATGACCAAGAGTTGGCATTACTGCTAGCTGATGACAGATAAGATCCACCTTGGTGGTAATCATTAATATTGCTTTGGACAGTTCGTTGTCTTTTAAGGACATCCGGGTTTTGTACAGGCGGTGGGGTAGTTTCGGTTCCTCTGACAGCTGTCGAAGCTTTAGGTGGGCAGAATTCGGAAACAGGGTTAAATACTGCAAATTGATGCTGAGGCGTTTTGGCACTTAAGACATCCTCTTGTTCCAGATTTTCCGATATTGCAGAAACTGTTGAAAAATTGGTCGGTTTCACAATCTGATGTGGCATCGGAACATTGGAGTCTGCCATTGGTACTGCGTGATAATTGTCGGGAACAGGGTGTTGGACTAAGGGTTCGGTTGGACTGTGATGTGCAGGATCATCCGGATCACCGGCTATACCCATAGAGAGCAACTCATTCGTATCGATTCTCGCATGACCTAAGAAAGATTACGAATAAAAACCAAGCAAAACACGTTATAATTAAAATCCAAGAATTTGAATTAAATAATGACACGAGCAACATCAAACTATGACAATCAACAAAACACATATGCGCAAAAAAACAAACAATTTCAACAATCGAAAACTTTTTCTTTCCAGAAACTAGTTTTAAAGACAATAAAAGTAATGACAATACAATGATTATAATAAACGGAGAAATTTGGCAAAAATCAGCATTATTTAGAAAATTAGTGGACTCAAAGTAAGTATAACATAAAACAACATGCTAATATCATTAACCACTGCAAAAAAACTTCCGAAGACAAAACAATTATTAGTATTTCCGTTAGGTGACTAAGGGAGAAAAAGAACAAATGAAGGCAAAGTTCAAAAATTACAAAAAAGCTTTCATAAACAAAAAGCATCTAAATCAATAAAAGCGATTACTAAAACATGACTTCTCTAAAATAACGACAAATTACCACGCACTACAAAGTCAATGAGAACTGTTATTTTTGAGACAAATCAACAAAACCACAAGAACAAAAACGTTACACAAAAATCCACAAATATGAAAAGAAATAGTTTAAAAGTCATAAACAACAACGCTATGATCTCGAATTAGATTCATGTATGCTTCATTAGCATTCGATGACACTAGTCAATAAAGAGACTAAGTAAGAAGACAACTTAAATGAACGATTGAAAGGGGCAAAACTTTAAACTATAAAAGTGTTAAGAACAATTTTCGTCAAAGTCATAGAAAGGCTAACTAAAAATCGAACAAATAATTCGATAAATTCAGGGCTGTTCAGCAACCAGTGACATCTATCGTTGAGACTGAGTGATAATACAACAAAAAGTACAACAAATAAACGCCAAAATCAAAACCTAGCTAACACTTTTTGAACAAATACCGATAAAATCATGAAAAACACCAACTATGAACTCAATCCATTGGGTTTATTTATGCCTCACTAGCAGAAAAATGAGAACTGTCATTAATCAGACTAATAAAAAAACAAATTACTACAAAACTATGCAAGAAAAAAAGTCCCTGATATTCTTTTTGAAAAGTTCTGACAAAGTAGTTAAAACCTTTAGATATCAACTAAAACTATAACACTCTTTGTATTGTCCTCGTGCCAATAAGACCAGTCATTAATGAAGCTGAGAAGCACGACAAAAGAAAAAACACTAAACTTTAAAAAATTCACTGACATTCCTTTATAAGAAATAGTGTGTCGAGTCATATAAACAATTAATTGCCTCTTGCCGACTTCAAAAAAATATGCAATATTAGAACACATGTATGAACTTTTGTTAATCATTAAGGAAGAAAATCGGAGGAAAAATGTAACGATAGAAGTCAAATTGACGCACGTGAAAAAAAATTGCCTCGGAAAACTGGGAATTTGTTCAACATCAATTTACCACTACACGTTAGAAGCAGCTTGGAAAAAATCAAGCCCCACACTTACCTCCTTTTCGCTCCTTTTATTACGACAGTGGGACCCAAATCGCCAATAACTTGACTTCTCAATGACATCAAATAGTTGAAAAAAAGTGAACAGATCTTAACATAGCTGGCAGATTGCCAGAAAATAGCCGCAATAGCTTCGTAGATCTGCAGTCCTAAAAAACAGAAAAAAAGACAGAACAAAAAAATCATCTTTTCATTGAAGGCTGATATGTTATATTCTGATTAAAAATCTGTATAATTTTTCGCGGCCTCTATCAGCTGCTCTCAAATAACCTTCATTTAGAGTGACACACACCCATTTGACCTTATCTCTTTGAATTAAAGTAAATAATAGTCAACTTCAAAGTGAGGAAGTCATTTTTGAGAGTGAGGTAAGTCAAATGTGACCAAAAATTTAATCACGCGCATGAACAAAAGAACTCGCTCCACTAAGAGCGAAAAATGACGTCACACATGCAATTCAGTTGAAATTGCATGAACGAATGAACAAAAAGTGGCTAAGACGTCAAATGGTGGTAACAAAAATCGCGACGACGAAATAAAAAACATAGCAGGACAAGTCCTGACGTACAATTCAAAGAATTTTCATTGACTAGACAAAGAATTATACCAAGAACAGACCGAGTGAATTGGGAAAACCATTTCTAATAAAAATTAGTTTTAAAATTTTTTTTAAAAAAAAAACAAAATCGATGTCAAACTGCCGCATGTGAACAAAAACCATAAGCCAGAAATAGAAATTTGGAAAGAAATACAAAAACTAGGCCTAGAATGAACTATTAATGGATTGCGAAAACCACTTAAGAAAAAAATCCGATCCAAAAAATCGAAAAAACCGTAAAAATCAGAGTGAAAATGCCGTATGTGAACGAAAAACCTCTATCGAGAAAGCGAATTTTTGTTCAAACACCGTTTTCTCACTCTACTTCAAATTTAGAGCAAAAAAATTTCACGCCGGAAAACCACTCGCTTTTTCGCTCCATTTCCTGTTTCGGCGTGACCAAAATCACTACCTCAAATTTGACTTCAAAAATTATGAAAATGTGTGAACAGATCTTAAAAAAAAGACAGCGCCCCAATACAACTCAAATTCTTTGAATTGTAAAAAAACCCAAGAGAAGGCCAATAATAGCCCCAGCTATCGCTGTGCGGCTATTAACAAGAAAAACACTGCACCAAAACCATTCAAATGCTCTGGATTGTAATATTTTCATTCAAAAAAATGTATCGATAGTAGTGAAATAACAGCCAAGTAATGAACTTATAATCATAGAGGTGAAGGAGCTCAAATGCGAAAACTGCACCACATCATAACTTGATGTCTTCTTAGCACTTAGAGATCACTATAGCTCTCAGAGAACTGCTCAGTGACTAAATACCTTCCGGGACTTCTGTCCATAAAAGATGAACATGATTAATATAATTCCTATAAACTTTGTTAGAGAGCAATTAGTTTGTTGGAAACAATTGAATCAATACCTGTTTGTTTTTTGGGCGAAAGTTGATACAAATTGTGATTTGGGCGGAACTAAAACAAAACCGATCTTAAATCATCACATAAATAATGTTGCTCTCTCGAAGAAATGGAAACAAAAATTCACCTCTTGTCCATTGATGAGCTTGATGTGGTCAATTTCTTGATCGTCATTTACTGAACAATTTGTTTCATTTAAGTTTTCCGTGTCTACTTGGTTTTTATCATAAAACTGCTCATCTTCGGAAACCTGGGATTGGTCTTGTGTGATATCAATATCCGTTTCATCATCGGTACAACTATCATCTAACAGGTCGTCGGGCAACTGGTTCTGAAGCATTTCTAACATCTGTCTCTGACGCTCCTCCTCGTCCTCATCTTGCTCATCCTCGTCTAGATTTCCACCTGTGTCAATTTTGTCCAGGAAACTGGAATCAACTATACTCTCCATTCAGGCACTGAAAAGATTCATGTTTTGAAACAACTTAGGACAAGCCTCAAACATCTCATTATATTCCCCAACATGAAGAAACAATCATATATTTTAAGAGAAACAGTTCCTTGACTGCGCATAATGCGCGACAAAATAATAGAGCAGAATACAACACCCAGACGAAATCTATATTACACTAACTAGAAATTATCTTCAGATAAGGTAAAGGCAGTTATCATTCTATATCTTCAGCAACCCAGAATGAAACTTTCAGCAGCTCAGAGTTGTTAACTGTCCAATTCTGAAGAACTGTAAATGTAGTAGCGGTAGTAACGATCTTAAAGGCCAATTCTGTATCCGAAGACAAATATAGCATGCATAATTTTCAAATATTTTTGCAGTACACGTAAGGGTAAATAACGAAATCATCTTTTGATCCCTACTGCTACAGCAATGTGAACGTCCTGGTTCAAGAATGGTACAAATGGATAAACAAGATCCTCGAAGCAAACATTCCTAAAGTCACGCGGCATCGAGCCTCACTTGCCCCGTGGGTAGCACCATCAACATCCCATCTAATCAAGAAACTGGAAACTAAAAATAAACGATGGCAGACAATGAATCTGAGCATGACCCTCAAAATAAAAACTTGAGAAACAAATATACATTGCAATGGAGAAAGATCAATTAAATTTTGAATCCACAGAAATTTTGAATATACAGAAATATCTTAGGGCAATAAGAAAGAGCTCTTCCATACCACCCATTGTAAACTATGAAAACACGAGCGCTAGAACAGATCAACACAAAGGAGAACTTTTTAACTCATTCTTCCAAAAAGTGTCGGTAAAAGTTGATTACAAGCCAACAGTCTTGAGGAGAAAACTTAATTCTCTGCTTATAACACAAAAATTGATATCAAATAAATCAAGTAAACTACAACTCAACAAGTCAAACGGACCCGATAAATTTGGTAGTATAATTTTTAAATTTCAATCAGCAACTCTGAGCAAGTCACTCTTTTTCAAACAATGTTCAATAAAGGAAAACTCCCTTCTCACTGGAAAATAAGTCAAATAACTCCTATCTATAAGGAGGGAAACAAAGCAGAAGTGAAAAGCTACAGAGCGATTTGTCTACTCTGTTGTGCGTACAAAACCTTGAAAGTGATTTTTGACGAAAATTATTCTCATTGTCGTCACAGATTAAACGCAAATCAAACCGGCTTTCGAAAGAATAGATCGGCAACCACTCAGCTTCTACTGTTTCTCGACACAGTATATCGCAAATTTGACACAATTTCATCGGACGACATTAGTATCCCCTACTTAGATTTTGCAAAAGCTTTTGATAAAGTACCACATCACCTTCTCATTAAGAAACTCGAAAGTTTTGATGTAGGAGCGAATATATTCTTACTCTTGCAATCACACTTAGAAGATAGAAAACAAATTGTCAAAATTGGAAACTGTTGTTCAGGTTTGGAGAGCGTAACAATTGGAGTCCAACAAGGTTCCATACCTGGACCACTACTGTTCTTAATTTTTATAAAGGACTTGCCAGATGCAAACCCCAATACTGAATGTTTTGAATTTGCAGACAACTATAAGTTCATTGTTCATAATCAGGCAAAACTGGACAGAAGCGCAAAAAAAAACTGAAAACTGGTGCCGAGAGAATGGAATGGAGTTAAATGCGAACAAATTCAAATTGCTAAATTTTAGGCGTAATCTCACCCATGTGTGGCCAGGAAACAAAACCAACGGATCCCAAAAAGACCTTGGATTAATAACTACATCAAATGGGACTAGTGCTTTTTTCGAAATAAAACGAAAAATGTCAAACATCAGCTCAACGTCAACCAAAATGAACTGCTATACTGGTTATATTGTTCCAATACTGACGTACTGCTCACACACATGGTCGCAAAACCGCACCAATGTGCATAAAATTGAAGAAAGTGCAGATCTTGGCTTTGAAAAAGTGCAGATCATGGCATCACTAAATGGATTCTAGAAATTTCACTTCAAAGTTACAAAGAACGCTCATTAACCTAAAACTCCTCCCACTCTGTCACTACCTTGAACTGCACAATCTTCTTCTCTTCCTAGCTATTACATGTAATGAATTCGACATTCCGACAAATTTTAAAACTCTTAAAGACAAGAGGACAAGGCAACACTGTAGAGGTGAATTGAAAATTGAATATAAGCGACTAGTCAAATCCGATGAAAACTACTTTCACCAAACTAAACAACTGTACAACCTTGTAAATAGAATTATTCAAAAAATTGGAGACAATTTAAACAAACACACTATCACAAAAGCATACTGGCACTTTTCACAACTCAGTCCAGCCTAACAAACAAATGCTCTTGGCGTAAAATTTGCAGATGTTTTAATTGTAGCAGTTGGAAAAAACTTGACAACTGAAACTGAACTGACACAGGGGCACAAATTGAAGCCCCGGGAAACATACCCGACTTCTTTACTACCACTACTACTGTTACTACTACTACTACTACTACTACTACTACTACTACTACTACTACTACTACTACTACTACTACTACTACTACTACTACTACTACTACTGTTTGAACACTTAAATTCCATAAAGAAATAAAGGAACAATGACAATAGTTACAAACAAGTTAATAGAATGCATATAAGTTTGAGCTTATCTGGGTTTATTTAATCCAGGAAATTCTGTTCGACAAAACTGTTGAAGCGGGATTTAGACTTTCTTTTCGCTTTCTGTCGTAAGGTGATGTAGCTCATGTTGTTCCTTGAGCAATCTTCTTCAAGTTGATCCATCCACGTCTTGCGTTGACCCCCTGGAGCTCGTTTAGCATATCGATATTTTTCTGTCGGCTCCCAGGTGAAGGCTCGGAGCGCTAGACGATCGTCATTCATCCTCAGGATATGGCCAAACCATTTCAACCGTTTAATCATGATCATTGCAGAAAGTGTCGACATACGTGATCTAGCCAGTACTTCTTTATTTGTCACCCTCTCCAGATATGAAAAACATAGTATCCTTCGCAGACAACTGGTGTGAAAGCTCTCAAGTTTCCGTTGCGTTGATTTATTCATGGTCCACGTTTCAGAGCTATATAAGACCACTGATAACACGAGAGCTCTGTATAACTTGCATTTGAGGGGAATACTAAGTTGTTTGCTCTTCCAAAACTTCTGAAAGCTCGCAAATCGCTGTCTCCCTTCCGCCAGCTTGACACTGATTTCCTTTAGGTCACCATGTTGCAAGCTCACGAAAGAACCGAGATACTTGAAAGCTTCTACATTTTCGAACTCCACTCCATCTCGATCGTGGACATTGCAGGAGAAAATGCGAGATCTTCCAGCCTTTTCTCTGCCGCAGTATCGTGACTCGTGATTTCGTCGGCCTTTCACAGTTGCGTACTTCTTTGCAGCAGTTAGAGAACACTAGCAGCGCCTCCGCGCTACTATGCTTCCTCAACTGTAACTCGGCCCGTTTCCTAATCAAAGCCAGCGTTTCAACTGTAATCCAGGGCTTGTGCACACGCTTTTCGGGGATGAGTAGTTTTGTTGCCGCTGCATTAAGAGCCGTTCAAAAATTTGCTCAAGATTGTTCTACGCCTTCAACAATATCGCTCTCATCAAAATAGCGTTTCACTTCTGCGCAGAAAGCTTCACGCGTGACTTCATCGCGCAACTTGGTAGAGCAGACTTTCGGTTGACTGCGTGGCTTATGTGCCACTATTTTGAATCGCACTTCGGCAATGACCAATTCGTGATCGGTGAGAGTGATCTTTCCCCTCCTTGTCCTAACGTTGTGCAAACAAGTCCTGTGCCTCGAACTGAATAAGATATGATCTAACATCTTCTTTACTACTACTACTACTACTACTACTACTACTACTACTACTACTACTACTACTACTACTACTACTACTACTACTACTACTACTACTACTACTACTACTACTACTACTACTACTACTACTACTACTACTACTACTACTACTACTACTACTACTACTACTACTACTACTACTACTACTACTACTACTACTACTACTACTACTACTACTACTACTACTGTTTCAACACTTTAATTCCAAATATGAAATAAAGGCACGGTTGGCAACAAATACAAACAAAACAAGAAGAGTTATTTGTTTGGTTATTCTGTGAAGTGCTGTACGACGAAATTGTTGAAGGCATTCTTTGACCCGGTTGCTGCTTTCTCCTGCAATCTGGTGAACGATACTTTGTTTCGTACAGAGTCTTCTTCGATTTGACTCATCCACGTTTTCCGTTGCCCCCCAGGAGCGCGTCTAGCATGGACGTATTGATCGGGCGGGTCCCAATCGAAGGCACTGCGGGCTAATCTTCCTGGTTCCATTCTCTGGATGTGTCCGTACCATTTTATCCGTTTGAGCATGATCATCGTGGATAGTTGGGGCATTCGTGATCTTGACATAATTTCTTCGTTCGTTGCTTTCTCCAGATATGACACACGTAGAATTCTCCGAAGACAACCACAGTGGAAACTCTCAAGTTTTCTCTCCATTAATTTCGAAAGAGTCCAAGTCTCTGAGCTGTACAGCACGGCTGATAAAACGAGTGCTTTGTACAAATTGCACTTGAGGTGCACGCTGAGCTGCTTGCTCTTCCAGAGATTTTGGAAGTTAGCAAACCGTTGTCTACCTTCTGCAAGTTTGCAATTGACTTCCTGCAGGTCTCCATGCTTGAGGCTGACATATGATCCGAGATACTTGAACGCTTCTATGTTTTCAAACTCGTTTCCGAGAACATCTTGTACTTTGCAGGAAAACACGCGTGTGGCAACTGCTTTAGGTTTGCCACAGTATCTCGATTGGTGAACTTTTCGGCCATTGACTGTTTTGAACTTTCTTTCACACTTGTCACAGGTAAGGCTCGCCTCTAGTTGCTCGAACTTTGACTTGTCGACGACATTCTTTGACAAACCGGCTTTGCAGAATCTTGTTTGGTGCACTTTGCGTCCGGTAACTGTACTGAATTGCCGCTGACAATTCTGACATCTTAAAGACTCTTGGTCAGCCACCACTGACCGACTCTCAATTTCTAGCGACTCTGAATCTGCTACCGCAGATTGTTGTTGTGAAGCTACCAACGCTGGCTTAGCCACCGCTAAGCTTTTCAATCTTAGCTTCCGGCCATCTTGTGTTTCGAACCAGCCCGCTTTCTTTTTCGTTCCCAGCAGCACCTCCGTGCTGATGGTTAGTCGTGACTGGCTAGATGTCTCTGCCAGGAGTCCTAGTTTGCCTTTATGTGTTCCAGTGAGTATCTCCACGGTCTGTTGGATACTAGGCACTGCAACAACATTTGGGCTGTCGCATTTTACGCCCATATTCTTTGTTTTGGCCACATTAATCTTCAGACCAGCGGCTTCCGCAAGGGCCTCGATTCGATGTAGGTTTTCTTGCACCTCACTGTCTGAGACCCCCACGAGAGCAACATCATCAGCAAAATCTAAGTCAGCCACCAATCTCCCAATGTCTAATCCTCTATGCACCGAGTTAGCCAAAATGTAGTTGATGACAAGGCCGAATAGGATTGGGGACCACACGTCACCCTGCCTAACGCCCGTTCTGACATCAAATAAGCGTCCTTTCTCACCTTCGGCTTTGACTCGACATTTGAATCCATCATAGCTGTTTCTTATGATGTTTATCACTTTTTGCGGAAGACCATAGTGTTTCATTATCTGGTACATCTGCTCACGATCGACAGAATCGAATGCCGCTCGAAAGTCTATGAAACAAAAGCTAATATCCAATTGAAACGCCATTGATTTCTCTATTATTTGACGCAGGGCAAAGAGTTGATCGGCGCATCCTCTGCTTTTTCTGAAGCCGCACTGCTCTTCCCTTAAGACGCGATCCACTGAATCTTTGCATCGATTGAGAATAACGGAAGCGAACACTTTGCCTGGTACTGACAATAGAGAGATCCCTCGGTGGTTCGAACACTCTGACCTCTTTCCTTTACTCTTGTATAATGGGACAATATCTGCTACCTTCCAGTCATCGGGCAGAACTTCCGTCGACCAACACTTATCTATGATGTCCCAGAGCCACTCGACAATACCCTTGTGTGCTTTCAACATCTCACAGGAAATGTTATCGGGTCCACTTGCCTTGCCATTCTTCAACCTGCGGACAGCTTCAAGCACTTCTTCAAATCGAATTGGGCTCAGGTCAATCGACAAGCTTTCAGCTGCTTCTTCGCGATCCAATCTCGTACTGCAACTGGATGTTGAGGGATTCAGGAGTTGACTAAAATGTTCCGTCCAGCGTTCAAGTCGTTCCTCTTTCGTCCGTAAGTTGACGCCAGTGCTTGAAACTAATTTGGTCAACTGGGTACTCCAGTTTCGGCAAATCTGCTGTGATGCCCCAAAAACCTCCTTCAAGTTGCCTCTGTCCGCAAAGCTCTGCACTTCTTGGCCTTTGCGTTCAAGCCATGCCCGTTTGTCTGCACGTAGAGCTTTTCTGACTTCCTTACAGCAGTTTGTGAACTCTAACAACGCCACCGCGCTGCTGTGTTTCTTCAACTGTAGATCAGCTCGTTTCCGGATAAGTTTCAGAGAATCTGGAGAAATCCAAGGTTTGTTCACTCGCTTGTCCGGAAGGAGGCATTTCACTGCTGCTTGGTTCAGGGCTTTTCGAAAATTGTCCCAAGACTGCTCTGTATTCTCGAAATCGCCGCTCTTATCAAGATGTAACTTGACCTCCTGCGTGAATAAGTCACGCGTTGTTTCATCTTGCAGCTTTGCAGAACTGATTCTGGGCGTGAAACATGGCTTTTTAGACAAAAGTTTCATAGATACTTCCGCAATGACCAGTTCATGATCGGTAATTGTGGTTTTCCCTCTTCTGGTCCTCACATTCGTCAGACATCCTCTCTATCTCTCTGCAAACAGAATGTGATCCAGCATCTTTTTTCGACAACTCGGATCGGGAGGGTTGTAGGTGTACCGATGCACTTGTCGATGCTGGAACCATGTACCACCTACGAGCAATTTGTGTGAAGTGCAAAATGATAACAACTTTTCCGAGTTTTCATTTTCTTCACCCATTCCAAACGGGCCTCTGCAGCTCATGGTGTCATTCAACTGGTGTCCAGGCTCTGCATTGAGGTCACCGATGACACAAATACGCTCCCTATGTTTGAAGCTGGAAACTAGGTCCGAAAGTTGACTCCAAAACAAATCCTTCTCTTGGAGACTAGCTTCATTCGTAGGTGCGTAGCAGACAACAACAGCTAGATTGGCTCTCCTCCGAGCCGCGAACTTGACGTAGCAAATACGTTCACTTAGAGCCACTTGTTCTACGATGCTGTTTATCAATGACTTCTTTACAGCAACGCCTACTCCTCCTTGTCTCGACTTTACACCAGACAACCACGAGTCAGACAGGTAGAGCTTGTGGTCTCCGAGATCAATTTCTTGCTCCTGCAATCTCGTCTCCTGCACTCCCAGAATATCCAACTTGTATTGCGCCAGATCCATTTTCAAAGCCTCTAAAGATCCGGCTTGGGTCAGTGTTCTGACGTTTAAAGTTGCAATTCTGAGTTGGTTCCTCGGGAGATTCTTAGCACCCCTTACCCGGGACTCGGGGCCATGGTTGAATGTACTCATTGCGTTGGTGTTTGGAGGCTGAGATACGACTAGTTGCGCCACAAACTAGAAGACTAGAAGACTACTACTACTACTACTACTACTACTACTACTACTACTACTACTACTACTACTACTACTACTACTACTACTACTACTACTACTACTACTACTACTACTGCTGCTGCTGCTGCTGCTACTACTACTACTACTACGACTACTACTACTACTACAATCAATTTTTTTTTGCAAAAAATCAATACCTTTTTCTGATTGGTTCATTGCTCAGTAACGCACCTAACACAATTTCACACTTCATTATTTTGAAATAAATACGACCTTATGTTTGGTTGTGCTATAATCATATCACGTCCACGAGCTCCTAAGGCATCGATCCAGCAGACGAGGTAATATTGCTTCAGATTATACCTTCCAAAAACATTTTAACCGCAAAACTAATATTTCGCATAATGTTGTTGCTGTTGTTGTTTGGGATTTACAGCTGGTCTGAATGATCTAAGGTCCCAGTCTTTAAAATAAAATAATATTCAATTGTTTGGACAGTTCTGAAATCGCAGAACAATTGTCAAGTTCAAATATTTTGCTCCGAAATTTTCTTGAAAAATTGCATATTGCACGTAATATTCGGTCCAACTGGTTCTCTTAAGTTTTTTTAAACATTTTTGTTCCCACAAGGAATTCTCTCAGCACCAGATTGTCTCTAATGTCCTGCGACTCCGTTGGGTAAGCTTCCAAAGCCAACTGCTTTAAATCACCCAGAAAATTTGTTAGTTTTTCTTCTCCTTGTTGCTGTACGCGGCGAGCTAGCCGTCCCCGGAAAACGATTGGTTTTCCGCTATAGTGTTATCGATAAGCTTAGCGCATTCATCTTAATTTTCTCTGGTAGCTTGTTGTAGATTGCGATTCTATGGCAGATTTTTGTAGCCTATGTGCAAATTAATGCTGCCGTTCATCAACTTCGCAAGCCGGATCTCCTTCAGTTCTTTTCCACTTTTGTAGTTTCGCTAATAGCTCAAAATGTGTATTGCGTAGATATTTCATAATAATAATAGCTCAAAGAGTGAATAGATAATACCTCAAAAAGATCTTACGGAGGACAACGATTTTGCGGAAATTGAAGTAGTCACTCCAAAATTGAATGACACAGCAAGGAGTGGGGTTAATCTTGAAGGGAATAATAGTCAAATTAACCATAGTACTGAAACTCACAATGAGACAGTCAAGGAGTAATTGTTGCAAACACCAATGGATGGGAATACAAGAGAATCAATAAATACTAAAACAAACAATAAAAGCAGAAGCACAAAGCTACCTGAGCCCAAAGTGGCCTCACAGTAAAAGCGGGATAGTCTGATGGCAACATCTAAAGGAGTAAAGGCGAAGAATTTCCAATTAGAAGCACGGCTTCTAATTCGCAAAATGTTACCGAAAGACGATATCAAACAAAAAGTGCGAACCGGAAGACCACGGAAACTCAAGGACTGTTTTTATTCAAGGATAACGATTCAGATGAAAAATTTGATGATGACGTGTTTTCAAAAGGTGATGCGACAAAATGCAGAGGGCATGGAACCCACATTGGAACGTAAATATGAACTGTAAACTTCTCCAATTGGCTAGCATAGGATAATTTTAACAATCGTAAGAGATTGTGGGGCATGATTTTGAGAACATTCTGCAGACTCATAAAATTGCCATGATGGAACCGACAAAACGCGAAACGCCATATATAATTGAGGAGCAAGTAAACAAAAGAGGACTCGTCTACGCCGAGAGCAGCATGAGTAAACTAAAATACTGCATTTACAAGGCTGCATATATGGTAACGGTGCTGCAAAAAAGTGGTTGTAATGACGACGCAACTTACTTAAATGAAAAATGAAAAATAATTCCAACATTTTTCCCAATAAAAGAATCAGTCTGCCAAAACCTATGGCAGGGACACAAAGCGCGGTTACCAGGTCTTGGTGACTTCGAATTCAAGGCTCCTAATGAAGTCCTTAATGAGATGAATTTTGGCCGGGCCGACGCAGAGTTTGTTCAGAAGGTATCTAAAACATTCATGAAGGGTGGAGATGAGAAAGGAGTGAATTATGTCTACCCCGTGGATTGGATCAATACAAAAAGTGAAACACAGAGAAGTAAAATCATGATAAATGCAGAAATTTTCATGGTGTTTTTGTTCATTGTAACTAAAGAAGTAAATGAAAGAACATGGCTATTTTTTAAAGACCCTCTGAAACAGGAGCAGACCTTGTTATATCAAGGAGACACATTTGAAATAGATTCAGTACAACATTTGTTCGACCATGAAAAAAACCACATATCTTAACGATAGTTAACTTTCCAGACTCGATAACCGCAAAAACTAGTCCAGGCTTGCAACAAAAAGTACTTGACGAGCAAATTAGACAGAAAAAGAAATTTAAGGGTTCAGTGGAAAAACAGGACATAACAGCTGGACAATTTTCAGCTTTTTGAAACAAACCACAGAAATTTGTTCTACACAAACGAAATATTGACGTCCACGGAACAAATTATTTTACCAACAGCTATATCTGAGACAGATCTCAGTGACATAAAACTCGACCAATTTTTGTTTGGCACTTTAAGGCATGTTTGAAAATCTGAAGAAAATAGAGTTATTAAATTGTCATATGGAAAAATTGGACAGAGCTATGATTTCAACGATACCAATTAACTGAAACTCACACCAAATTTTCCTAAGTCAACAAAACGCTCTGGATACACACGCAGAAAGAGCGGGAGAAAAACATTATGACAACAGATGCGCTAAAATTATCGTTCAAAAACCAGTTTTGTGCCGAAGAAGTACTAATCAGGGTTTTTGCTGACAACAGTTCAGAAGGAATTTGATACATGGACCCCATTTCTAGAGTATTCTATAGAAATTTCAAACTAATTAATTGCAACCTCATGTACCCAAACGCTCTTCAATTGCAAAATGGATCACGGATAATAAATGGCCGACGATTACAACTGATTGATAAACCCAATGATAAGCCTAATTACAGAGTTAACGTCAATTTATCAACCTTCAGTTCAGAAACACACGTACCAAACAGTTCAGAAGGAATTTGGTACATGGACCCCATTTCTAGAGTATTCTATAGAAATTTCACACTAATTAATTGCAATCCGATGTACCCAAACGATCTTGAATTGCAGAATGGATCATGGATCACATATGGCCGACGAATACAACTGATTGATAAACCCAATGATATGCCTAATTACAGAGTTAACGTCAATTTGTCAGCCTCCGCGCCAGTGGAAGGGTTTTTCAATGACAGAGACCTGGAAATCAGCAAGAGGGCCCAAAGATTAAGGCATTCAAGAAAAACGATAACAGGAAGAAAAGTGTTTCTGGGACAAGAAGATTTATATGAGACTCTAGAGTATTCGAACATGAATTGCTGATTTTTGAATACTTGGTAAGTGAACTGAAACAAATCTTGCATGTGGCCAGGGAAATAACCATCAGTTTGATGACTATTTTTTTGGATCTACAATCATACTTTGTTTGGTACGTGTGTTTCTTTCCATCGATATGATACGCAGTGGCACCAATCCTGTAATTGCATTGCAACCCATTAACACAATTGGGAAACTAGGTTTTTCATTATCTAAAACAACGTAAAAAGGAATAAAGATTGACAGAAAGTGACAGTTGAACGGTGTGAAGGTAAAACAATCATTGTAGTTAAAAAAAAGCTAAATCTGTACCATATATGACAGAAATTGAGATTGACACATTAGATTATCTTAAGTGTGTTATATGTAGGAATGGCAGAACCAAAAATTGGCGATTGTTGCTATTATCTACCCAATTTGTTCGAGGTCATGTCAATAGTCAGGCACCAAGCGTATAGGATTGATGAAGTAACATCAAATAAAAGATACGTTGTGCCATTGACGCAGCTGCAACCACCCATTATAGTGGATAGAGCCGCAATTAGTATTATGGAGTTGAATGAGATGCATCAGAGAATCGAGAAACAGCAAAAGAATATTGACAACAGCGAAATGCTGGGAACTGCCGGGGTTCGGCTCGAAGAGGAGCTCCGGCGGTTAAAACTTGAAAGTCAAAAGTTCGTGAGCAAATGCTTGAGATCAAACGACTGCTTGAATACGCTGGGAATCAGCGGGAGTCTTGGAGGAGGCGGTTTGAAATATTGAAAATAGAGTTGGAGGAGGTTACAATTGTAGCCGAAACAAAGACAAAAGAATGTATCGCTCTGGTGGATGAGCAAGACTGTTTAGCTCGAGAGTTGGAGAATGCCGAGATAGATAACAGAAACTAAGTAGTAGGGTAACAGTAGAGCAGACCTCAAAGAAAGTCATCCAGAGGAGGCCGGAGCCGATCAATGCGCAGAGCTCGTTCAGTTGACCTCCAAATTTTACGAGCTTCTATTCCTGCCACAGGAGGCCACAACCATTACTATCCAGAAACATTTCAAAATGATGGCAATGCTCTGTCACCTTGAAAGGGTGGTCGGAAGGACCTTTTCAAAATTACTCTTCAGGAGAAAAAAATATGGAGGACGAGGAGGCCGGTAATATTTTTGACAACTAGGGGATTGAAAAAGCAGAGGAAAATATGAACTCACAAAATGGGCTTTTGAAACTCTTGCTTGTGAGTGAGTTGAACACTCAAATTTTCTTGGAGGGAGGCAGAGGAGTACACCATAGAATTTAATGTATGACATTAAGCGAACTTACCTCCGAGCCGCGAATTTGACGTAGCAAATACGTTCACTTAGAGCCACTTGTTCTACGATGCTGTTTATCAATGACTTCTTTACAGCAACGCCTACTCCTCCTTGTCTCGACTTTACACCAGACAACCACGAGTCAGACAGGTAGAGCTTGTGGTCTCCGAGATCAATTTCTTGCTCCTGCAATCTCGTCTCCTGCACTCCCAGAATATCCAACTTGTATTGCGCCAGATCCATTTTCAAAGCCTCTAAAGATCCGGCTTGGGTCAGTGTTCTGACGTTTAAAGTTGCAATTCTGAGTTGGTTCCTCGGGAGATTCTTAGCACCCCTTACCCGGGACTCGGGGCCATGGTTGAATGTACTCATTGCGTTGGTGTTTGGAGGCTGAGATACGACTAGTTGCGCCACAAACTAGAAGACTAGAAGACTACTACTACTACTACTACTACTACTACTACTACTACTACTACTACTACTACTACTACTACTACTACTACTACTACTACTACTACTACTACTACTACTACTACTACTACTACTACTACTACTGCTGCTGCTGCTGCTGCTGCTGCTGCTACTACTACTACTACTACTACTACGACTACTACTACTACTACAATCAAATTTTTTTTTGCAAAAAATCAATACCTTTTTCTGATTGGTTCATTGCTCAGTAACGCACCTAACACAATTTCACACTTCATTATTTTGAAATAAATACGACCTTATGTTTGGTTGTGCTATAATCATATCACGTCCACGAGCTCCTAAGGCATCGATCCAGCAGACGAGGTAATATTGCTTCAGATTATACCTTCCAAAAACATTTTAACCGCAAAACTAATATTTCGCATAATGTTGTTGCTGCTGTTGTTTGGGATTTACAGCTGGTCTGAATGATCTAAGGTCCCAGTCTTTAAAATAAAATAATATTCAATTGTTTGGACAGTTCTGAAATCGCAGAACAATTGTCAAGTTCAAATATTTTGCTCCGAAATTTTCTTGAAAAATTGCATATTGCACGTAATATTCGGTCCAACTGGTTCTCTTAAGTTTTCTTAAGGAATTCTCTCAGCACCAGATTGTCTCTAATGTCCTGCGACTCCGTTGGGTAAGCTTCCAAAGCCAACTGCTTTAAATCACCCAGAAAATTTGTTAGTTTTTCTTCTCCTTGTTGCTGTACGCGGCGAGCTAGCCGTCCCCGGAAAACGATTGGTTTTCCGCTATAGTGTTATCGATAAGCTTAGCGCATTCATCTTAATTTTCTCTGGTAGCTTGTTGTAGATTGCGATTCTATGGCAGATTTTTGTAGCCTATGTGCAAATTAATGCTGCCGTTCATCAACTTCGCAAGCCGGATCTCCTTCAGTTCTTTTCCACTTTTGTAGTTTCGCTAATAGCTCAAAATGTGTATTGCGTAGATATTTCATAATAATAATAGCTCAAAGAGTGAATAGATAATACCTCAAAAAGATCTTACGGAGGACAACGATTTTGCGGAAATTGAAGTAGTCACTCCAAAATTGAATGACACAGCAAGGAGTGAGGTTAATCTTGAAGGGAATAATAGTCAAATTAACCATAGTACTGAAACTCACAATGAGACAGTCAAGGAGTAATTGTTGCAAACACCAATGGATGGGAATACAAGAGAATCAATAAATACTAAAACAAACAATAAAAGCAGAAGCACAAAGCTACCTGAGCCCAAAGTGGCCTCACAGTAAAAGCGGGATAGTCTGATGGCAACATCGAGTAAAGGCGAAGAATTTCCAATTAGAAGCACGGCTTCTAATTCGCAAAATGTTACCGAAAGACGATATCAAACAAAAAGTGCGAACCGGAAGACCACGGAAACTCAAGGACTGTTTTTATTCAAGGATAACGATTCAGATGAAAAATTTGATGATGACGTGTTTTCAAAAGGTGATGCGACAAAATGCAGAGGGCATGGAACCCACATTGGAACGTAAATATGAACTGTAAACTTCTCCAATTGGCTAGCATAGGATAATTTTAACAATCGTAAGAGATTGTGGGGCATGATTTTGAGAACATTCTGCAGACTCATAAAATTGCCATGATGGAACCGACAAAACGCGAAACGCCATATATAATTGAGGAGCAAGTAAACAAAAGAGGACTCGTCTACGCCGAGAGCAGCATGAGTAAACTAAAATACTGCATTTACAAGGCTGCATATAGGGTAACGGTGCTGCAAAAAAGTGGTTGTAATGACGACGCAACTTACTTAAACGAAAAATGAAAAATAATTCCAACATTTTTCCCAATAAAAGAATCAGTCTGCCAAAACCTATGGCAGGGACACAAAGCGCGGTTACCAGGTCTTGGTGACTTCGAATTCAAGGCTCCTAATGAAGTCCTTAATGAGATGAATTTTGGCCGGGCCGACGCAGAGTTTGTTCAGAAGGTATCTAAAACATTCATGAAGGGTGGAGATGAAAAAGGAGTGAATTATGTCTACCCCGTGGATTGGATCAATACAAAAAGTGAAACACAGAGAAGTAAAATCATGATAAATGCAGAAATTTTCATGGAGTTTTTGTTCATTGTAACTAAAGAAGTAAATGAAAGAACATGGCTATTTTTTAAAGACCCTCTGAAACAGGAGCAGACCTTGTTATATCAAGGAGACACATTTGAAATAGATTCAGTACAACATTTGTTCGACCATGAAAAAAACCACATATCTTAACGATAGTTAACTTTCCAGACTCGATAACCGCAAAAACTAGTCCAGGCTTGCAACAAAAAGTACTTGACGAGCAAATTAGACAGAAAAAGAAATTTAGGGGTTCAGTGGAAAAACAGGACATAACAGCTGGACAATTTTCAGCTTTTTGAAACAAACCACAGAAATCTGTTCTACACAAACGAAAAATTGACGTCCACGGAACAAATTATTTTACCAACAGCTATATCTGAGACAGATCTCAGTGACATAAAACTCGACCAATTTTTGTTTGGCACTTTAAGGCATGTTTGAAAATCTGAAGATAATAGAGTTATTAAATTGTCATATGGAAAAATTGGACAGAGCTATGATTTCAACGATACCAATTAACTGAAACTCACACCAAATTTTCCTAAGTCAACAAAACGCTCTGGATACACACGCAGAAAGAGCGGGAGAAAAACATTATGACCACAGATGCGCTAAAATTATCGTTCAAAAACCAGTTTTGTACCGAAGAAGTACTAATCAGGGTTTTTGCTGACAACAGTTCAGAAGGAATTTGATACATGGACCCCATTTCTAGAGTATTCTATAGAAATTTCAAACTAATTAATTGCAACCTCATGTACCCAAACGCTCTTCAATTGCAAAATGGATCACGGATAATAAATGGCCGACGATTACAACTGATTGATAAACCCAATGATAAGCCTAATTACAGAGTTAACGTCAATTTATCAACCTTCAGTTCAGAAACACACGTACCAAACAGTTCAGAAGGAATTTGGTACACGGACCCCATTTCTAGAGTATTCTATAGAAATTTCACACTAATTAATTGCAATCCGATGTACCCAAACGATCTTGAATTGCAGAATGGATCATGGATCACATATGGCCGACGAATACAACTGATTGATAAACCCAATGATATGCCTAATTACAGAGTTAACGTCAATTTGTCAGCCTCCGCGCCAGTGGAAGGGTTTTTCAATGACAGAGACCTGGAAATCAGCAAGAGGGCCCAAAGATTAAGGCATTCAAGAAAAACGATAACAGGAAGAAAAGTGTTTCTGGGACAAGAAGATTTATATGAGACTCTAGAGTATTCGAACATGAATTGCTGATTTTTGAATACTTGGTAAGTGAACTGAAACAAATCTTGCATGTGGCCAGGGAAATAACCATCAGTTTGATGACTATTCTTTTTGGATCTACAATCATACTTTGTTTGGTACGTGTGTTTCTTTCCATCGATATGATACGCAGTGGCACCAATCCTGTAATTGCATTGCAACCCATTAACACAATTGGGAAACTAGGTTTTTCATTATCTAAAACAACGTAAAAAGGAATAAAGATTGACAGAAAGTGACAGTTGAACGGTGTGAAGGTAAAACAATCATTGTAGTTAAAAAAAAGCTAAATCTGTACCATATATGACAGAAATTGAGATTGACACACTAGATTATCTTAAGTGTGTTATATGTAGGAATGGCAGAACCAAAAATTGGCGATTGTTGCTATTATCTACCCAATTTGTTCGAGGTCATGTCAATAGTCAGGCACCAAGCGTATAGGATTGATGAAGTAACATCAAATAAAAGATACGTTGTGCCATTGACGCAGCTGCAACCACCCATTATAGTGGATAGAGCCGCAATTAGTGTTATGGAGTTGAATGAGATGCATCATAGAATCGAGAAACAGCAAAAGAATAATGACAACAGCGAAATGCTGGGAACTGCCGGGGTTCGGCTCGAAGAGGAGCTCCGGCGGTTAAAACTTGAAAGTCAAAAGTTCGTGAGCAAATGCTTGAGATCAAACGACTGCTTGAATACGCTGGGAATCAGCGGGAGTCTTGGAGGAGGCGGTTTGAAATATTGAAAATAGAGTTGGAGGAGGTTACAATTGTAGCCGAAACAAAGACAAAAGAATGTATCGCTCTGGTGGATGAGCAAGACTGTTTAGCTCGAGAGTTGGAGAATGCCGAGATAGATAACAGAAACTAAGTAGTAGGGTAACAGTAGAGCAGACCTCAAAGAAAGTCATCCAGAGGAGGCCGGAGCCGATCAATGCGCAGAGCTCGTTCAGTTGACCTCCAAATTTTACGAGCTTCTATTCCTGCCACAGGAGGCCACAACCATTACTATCCAGAAACATTTCGAAATGATGGCAATGCTCTGTCACCTTGAAAGGGTGGTCGGAAGGACCTTTTCAAAATTACTCTTCAGGAGAAAAAAATATGGAGGACGAGGAGGCCGGTAATATTTTTGACAACTAGGGGATTGAAAAAGCAGAGGAAAATATGAACTCACAAAATGGGCTTTTGAAACTCTTGCTTGTGAGTGAGTTGAACACTCAAATTTTCTTGGAGGGAGGCAGAGGAGTACACCATAGAATTTAATGTATGACATGCTCACAAAATACATAGTGAACGCAATATTCGAAATCTTCACAAAAAATGGGAGAACAAAAAGAGATGGTTACTAAGAGTAAGCCGGTTTTTAGCAATATAAAGAAGGCATCATCAATAATGCTGGGAATCATCACGGAATTTCATCTCGACGGGAGACGTCAAGGAATGTTTGTTCTTGACGGGATTCGTCAGGCAGATAAACCTGTTAACTGTTAGTTTATCTAACAAGGACCCGTGAGGTAGAAAACAAATATGAGAAAATTCCAAAGAGATTAACGAAAATTGGTAAAAATACCCTAAGATTAATCAACTAATGACAGGACCAAACTCAAAGACCATGTTCGAAACTAAACCTCATATAATTGAGCTGCCTTACTCTAAATAGCTTAACATCTTCTCGTCATTTGAAACTTGTATTTCCAATCAAAAATTCTGATTCTGTAAAAAACCGTTTGAATATTTACATTTTCAAAATTAAACTAAAGTCTTAGACTTAGAGAATTTTCATCAGCAATCCCCAGGTTGAAGCTGCTTAAGAAAACCCCCCAACCCAAACTGTAACCATACACAGTATACGGATATTACACTAACCACAAAACTAATGTTTCTTATAATGTTGTTGTTGTTTGGGATTTACAACTGGTCTGGAAAGTCTAAGCTCCCAGTCTTCAAATAAAATAATACCCAATTCTTTCGAAAGTTCTGAAATTGCAGAACAATTGCTAGGTTCAAATATTTCGCTATCAAATTTTCTCAAAAAGCGGTTTGCAATTCGACGGGTTTTAAAGGTGAATTCGCGTTGCACTTTTGCTGTTCTTGTTTTGGCAGTTATTCTATATCTTTAGCAACTCATAATCAAAGTTTCAGCAGCTCAGAGTTGCTATTTGTCCAATTTTGAAAAACTATAAATGTGGTAGCGGTAGTAAGAAACTTAGAGGTCATTTCTGTATCCGAAGACAAACATAGCATGCACATTTTTCAAATATTTTCGCATTACACGCAAGGGTAAATGAGTCCACGAAAACCTGATAATTTCAATTTATTGGATAAAGTTTAAAATTTCCGGTAGACAATAGGGGGGTAGTGGAAACAACAGATGCTTCAAGAATAAAAACTTTGGAGCGGGCCAGTCACAAGGTTCTTGCAAAAAAATAAGGCACCTAACACAATTTCACACTTCCAGATTTTAAGATAAAAAGAACATCATGTTTGGTTATGCTATACTCATATCAAGTCCACAAGCTTCCTGGGGCATGGAACCAGTTGACGAGGTAATATTGCTTCAGATGTTACCTTCCAAAAACATGCTAACCAGAAATCTAATATTTTGCATAATGTTGTTGTTGTTGTTGTTTGGGATTTACACCTGGTCTGAAAAATCTAAGGTCCCAGTCGTTCGATTAAAATAATACCCATTTGTTTCGACAGTTCTGAAATCGCAGAACAATTGCCAAGTTCAAATATTTCGCTCAGGAAATTTCTCGAAAAATTGCATATTTAACGTAGCAATCGGTCCAACTGGTTCTCTAAAGTTTATTACATTTTCCAGGCGGTTTGGAATTTGACAGGTCTTAAAGTTGAATTCGCTGCGCGCTTTCTCTTGGGGTTTTTGTCATTTCGAAATTTTTGTTATTCTCTGTTTCCTTCGTATGTTCTTCTGGTAGTTTGATGCCGCTATTTTCTTCATTGAAAGTTTTGAAACTAGTAATAGGTCGTTAAGCTAGATAGACATTAGTAGTGGCCAATTGTTTAATAGTCGAAGCTGGTTTTGAATTCTGTATCTTTATTTCCCGTTATCTGTTTGACTACATTTTTGTAAAAATTTTCCAGAATTTGGTTTTTGGTTGTTCCTGCAGTCAAGCACGTGAAACCATACAGCAGTTCCGAAAAAATAAAGGACTTATATAATCCCAATTTCACAAATGTGATTTTTTTTCACATATCGCAACTTTATTTGCTTTCTTCAGTTGCTCTTCAATGTGCTCTTTTCACGATACATCAGCCGTCACGTGAATTTCAAGATCTTTGACAGTTGTGGAGTTTGACGAATCTTTTTCCATCAAATTGTAATGTTGGTCTCTACCTCTATATTTCCGATATGCACTCTTGCATATTGCCAGCTCCAGTTTATTTTGGATTACCCAGTTCTCAGTTGCATGTTAATCATTTTGAACTTCCCAGTAGCTTCATTAAACACCCAAAAATTTATCATCATCAGCAAAGATAAAGGGCTCCGAAGAACATGAGGACATATTAATATAATATTAATATTAATAACAAATATACAGAACACTTGTGGGCCTAGGAGTGACCCCTGTGGTACGCGGCTCTCTATATGCAGTATCTGCAAACTGGTATTGTCCACACTCACATTTTGTGGTCGATCTTTCAAGAAGTCGGTTAGTATTGTACTCAAATATCCGCCTACTCCAATGTCAGTGAACTTTTGAATTAATTCATATTGTGGTCAGAAAATTTCGACTTTGTCAAAAGTTTTTGAGAAATCAGTATAGAAAGCAATTATCTCTGAGTGAATGCCATGATCAGGAGCTTCATATACTTTTTTGAATAGCAGCTGCATTTTTGATTGCACAGATCTTTTCCTGATATTACCATGTTGAATTTTAGTCAGGAACTTTTGAAATTGAAAATACAATTCAATATATTTATATTTATATATATATATATATATATATATATATATATACATCTTTCCTGAATATTGCTATCAACGTCCAATATTGAGGCAGGCGGGTAGTTATGAACTTTTTTTCGGTCTGTTTTTTTCGGAAATTGGCGTTATGGCGGTACCTTTCCAGCTGTTGGTTATTTTTCGCAGCCTCTTTCTATTCCGAAGGACTGAATGCATGTGTTGCAGAGATTCTTGCTTGTCTTCACGTTAAAACCCGAAGGTATACGTTTCGGCCTTCTGGATTTTGTGGCATCAATATCACCTATTATATTTCTGATTGTATTATTCGAATAGTCAAAATTTGTAAGAGAGGGTTTCTGTAATTTGAAATCTTTCAAACTGAAATTGTTTTTGGGGAAAAACGGAGTAAATGAATTCATTCAAAATATTAATTTGTTCGCATCGAATGAAATTTGCTTGGTATCATTCATCAAATCTTTTGGGCAGGCAGGCAGATTTGGTTAGGGTTATCAGATGTTTAAAAATTCTGTCTGTATTCCTTGATCCTAATAATTGTTTCTTGGTACCCAATTGTGTCTTCCTCAGCTGAATCAGTGACTTGTTTTTCCAGATTTAATACCGACTGTTTTTTGTAGGATGTCGGTTTATTCTCCAATAAACGCTCTTGTCTTTATCTTATTTGTTATAATTGAAGTACCACAGGAAATCCAAGGTGGCAGTGATTGTCTTTGCCTTGCGCTCTTTTTGGGACATATAAATTGAACATTTTGTCAAGATACCTTGTGAATACTTCGCTCATTCTGTTGATGTTGGTGTAACAAGCTGCCTGGAACGGCTTTTCAACAAGATGCAGGTTTATAGCGTCATAGCCAGCATTTCAAAAACTCTATATAATTCTGTATTAAAGGTTTCAGTAACTGGGCTTTCTAAGGATAGACGAATGTTCTCATGGTCATTTAGATGATATATAGTTAAAAAATAGGGTGCAATTTTTCGACCTATAGTAAAAGCAGAAGACATCGATTTAAGGTTGGCCCACGGGTCTTGGAAGACTCGGTTCAGTTTTTTTGTATCAGTTTCAAGCCGTCAGAATAAGTTAGTTTCAGCCGAATGAGATTCAATGACAATTTTTGACTTGAGTCAGTAATCCGTTTTAAGATTGGATTACAGATAGTCATGATTTATTCAATTGTAGCATTTTGTTTCTCAGTATATAATGTATCACAGTAAGTAAAAAAAAAGTGTAGTAAATTATCTCTCTCTTTGGTGGTGTCAGATAATTAGACTCATTCGTTTCAACTCCGAAGATCTTTACCTGCGGTGCTTTGGTTGCCGAGCACACATGCACATCAAATGAGGCCGGTCAAAGTTTTGGAAACGTGCACCCTCAAAAAATCAGTAGATAAAGCCTTGTTTGTATTGTCTCATCGTTACAAAAAATTAACTGAATGGAAGAACTGAAGTTCTCAGACGCATAATCAAAAGTTTCGCAAAAAGATTTTACAAAACTTAAAATATAGCACCGAAGTGGAAACTTTAAAGCCAAAAGGCTATGTGGTAGTGCCCTTGGGGCAAACAGTGCTTATTTAACATAACACTCAATAAAAAATATAGATTTCGTGAACAGTCTTTCAAAAACGATTTTATTTATAAATATTGTATTCATTGTACGGTCTGTTAATTTCTTAAGTGCAATCTCAGATAAAAAAGTTTTAAGGAGTGGTATTGCATTTTGATCCAACAAAAAATTGTACAGAAGCGGACGTCTGTACGTAAGTGAGTTTTTTGAGCATTATTTTCAATCTTAGGTACTTTAAATATACCTGCTGTGTTCGATCTTGTAAAACAAAACGTATTTCTGCTAGTTTGAACATAGATCAAAGTGTAATTTATGAGCGCTTTTAGGGAAAACTCGTATATGGATAACACTTTACTTTTCGAAGAACACTCATTAACAAGTTGACATCGGCCTTTTAGTTATTTAACTGTAAAATTTTTGAAGTAAGTATAATCGATTCAATTTATTATTTGAGGTGCATTCATACAGTATCAAACCATACAGCATGATAAGCTGTGCTTCTCAGACTCATGTAAAGTTATACTGCCCAGAGTGAAATCAAGACTTAAATTAGAAAAATTTATCAGCTGTGTCTTAGAAGAAATCAAAAATTGCTTTGTGCTTTTTTCCGCAAACCATGATGCAATCTGATGGAGCTCATCACTCAAAGCATAAGTGATTAACAAGTTGGATTTATAAATAAGATTTTTGTTATCTGCAAAAATATACGGATTTAATTGCTCACAACAGAGAGGAAAAAAACAGTGGTCATAGAACAGAACCCTGTGGTACACCAAAACTGATGACCTCGACTTGAGATAAACAATCGCCTAATTTACCGCAATGGATTCTGTTTGAGAAACAAGATTTAATTTTTTCTAATGCAACTCCCTTTACACAATATACAGAAAGTTTTTTAAGAAGTTTAGAATGATCGATAATGTCAAACGCTTTCTTAATGACAAGAAAACTGCAGCAGGTAAATTTCCTTTGCATTTCTGTATTTTGAATCAGGCATCAGTTATAGAGCGTTTAGGTTGGGAACCCATTTTTTTATAACACAATTTCAATCCTTAGAAAGTTATAGAGACAGTTGAACATCCACCTTTCAAAATTTTGCTCAATGCAGGAAGCACAGATATGGCTGGATAATTCTCAACTTTCCATTTTGATCCGGCTTTATGTATTGGACAAACTTTTGCATGTTACAAGCAGTCATGATGATTACATTTTGCGAAGGATAGACTAACTAAGTATGAGACAGGATACGCAAGAATATTTGCAAAAAGTTTTAGAACCTTACCAGGAATTCTATCCAACACAGATACTTTTTTAACATCAACGTTTTGCAACGATTTGAAAGCTTCCGTATAGGTACAATCGAAAAGATAAATAGATTTTGGTTTACTTATTGGGCTGATGTTAACTTTATTTATTGGTGTTTCTATCGAGCTATTAAATTTCTTACCAAAAGAACAAAAGTATAATAAAGCAATCAGCGGCTTCGTGATAATTTTCAATGGTAGTTCCATGTTCATCTTGAATCGATATTGTATCATCACTTCTATTTTTTCACTAATTTAGCTAATTTTTGAATAAAACGACCGCTTGCAGTTGAATAAGTTTTTGACTTTTTTTACTAAGATACTGTTTGTTGTTTAAGCGAAGAAGTTTGCTTACTTTATTTCTAAGCATTTCATATTTAGAATTCGGGAATTTGACTATGCTTTTGAAGAAATGAATCCTTTTTGTTAAATAGTTTTTCAATTTTTCATTTACCCACGGAAACTTTTTAGTTTTTCTAATTTTTAAATAACAGCACTTTTGTCTATCGAGTCTTTTATAAATTTAATAAAGTTCATTGCACATTCCGAAGTACAGTCACCGTAATGAAAACTGGTCGTTTTAGATGCTAGTAGATTCCGGAAATCAATAAGGGCGTTCACTATGTTCAAAATCGGATACCGTTGGATTGCCATATTTATAACTTCATTTTTGGTTGACCAATCAAAATATTTATTAATTGCATAATGATCAGTAATTCTTGGAAAAATAACACAACATTCAACAGAGTTAACTGTTTCATTTTAAAATACGTGATCAATTAACGTTGTGCTGGTACCTGTAACTCTTGTAGGAATATCTAGATGTTGAGTGAAAACATTTTGGGAAATTATTGAATAGTACTCGTCAACAAATTTAGAATTTTGAAGTAAATCTACGTTGAAATCGTCGTGTTTACTGAAATTACCATATTATTCCGGATGTTTTATAACGGTTCAGAAGACAGTTAGACGGCATCTAGGTTTCCGAAGGACATATAGCAGTGAGTTTGTCATTTTTATGATTTATGATTTGTTCTAGTTCATCAAAATATTTTTTTACTGATCTTAAGTTAGTTTAAAATACAGAAGCTTTCAATTCATTCCTTAACTTTGTTTTTTTTCGAATTAGATTGCAATTGTGGGGGTTCAACTACAAAAACATTGGTTAATACACACATCAAATAGAGCGCCTTCTCAAATTTAAAATTCAAACAAACTATTTAATACAAGTTTATCAGAAGATTTCAGATACACGATTATTTTTTCCTTTAAATTTGTCACACTCGCAACTTCCTCTTTTTGTCTATTAAGGTACATGACCTTCCCTCTTTGCGGTGTTACATCATCAATGAAAAATCGCTGGCCCAATTCTCTCAGCTTCTTCTTTTTTCCCATTATCAGATGTTTAGTTTGTCTCCTGACAAATTTCAGAATTATACGTTTGGGTCCATTTCTTTTTGTTGGAAGACAGACGCTAGTGTTGGTTTTATCTATTGTAACCCCAAATTGTTTGGCCACGTCGACAACTTTTTGGCACACATCTTCGTTGTGTTCTTCAATGATTCCTGAAATTCGTTTGCTATCCCTCCTACCAGATTGCTCTAACAAATCAGCTCGAGAGGCACCAGTCGGGATTTTTGATTTACCTGTATCAAAACGTCGGTTGCCTGTTTAGCTGATCAGAAATCACAGTGAAATGGTCGTATCAAAAGTGTTCTGGGGATTTTGATCGGAAATCACACTTGTGACCATACAACACATCGATGGCCCTTATCCATACCCGTGCACTCAATGAAATAAAAGCTCTATCATCAATGTCATTTTTCGTCGAGACTGAGTTTTTCTGCAGTTTGCGAGGCATTGTTGGTTGACAATTTTTGTTGTTCACTGTTTCAACAAAATGAGTCAAAGCATCGCCCCAGGGCTCTCTTTTTTAATAAGTTTATCACATGAATTACGTTTTACAGTCTACCCATTACCCTTAAGACAGTCCACATAACATATGCGTAATAATGAGAAAAACGATAAGACCTAATTTGGTTCATGTGCCTTTCTGATGATGCAAAAAGTAATTTATCAACATCAGATAAACCGATTGTCACAAAAACGACTCCGACAGTCATGGAGAATTAACGCAAGAGCAATCACTTAGCCGAAAATGGATCCTTGTTACGTATTATCCGACAAGCCTAATTTACCTTGCCAGCCAACAAAAAACTTGAAAAATTAAACGCATTCAAAATCTGATGGGCTGTAATGAAGATAAATTGTAATCACAGTCCATCCGGTGTTGAAATTATAATGACAACATATACTAACATTATTAAAGACAAGTTACGATCTCTACAAATCATTATCGCAGCTTGCATTCACAGAATTGCGACTGCTGTTTTCACGTTTTTGGCAACATAGAAAACTTGACAGATGATTGCTTCAAATAAAAAAGAATGGTAAATTCTTGTGAATTTCTAATACGAGGGGAAAACGGGGGACAATTCGACAATTACCTTGGAGAATAGGGAAAATCAACACGCTATTCATGCGTTTTTTTGCTTTAGAAACCAAATTTTCGCTTAACGTAATACTGCTCATTGCTGCTGAGAGAAATCATTACTCAACAGCAACCGACCCTTATAAACATCACATCAAGTCAATTGAAGAGATCATAAATAAGTTCCATAAAAATGATCTTGAGGCCTGCCCTAAATGCAACCGTAATGTCATTTATAGAAGAAAATGAGTCGAATGAGAAAAGTGTAAGAATTGGTTCCTTTCAAAATGGCAAAAAAAATAATGATCAAGTTTGGGCTAAAAAGAAGGACATGGTGTGGTAATGCCCTAATTGCCAGAAAACTAACTAACTAGATAGTGAACCTGAAACTGAAAGACAACTTTGAAAGATTTGTAGACGATATAATTTGTACGGTAAGTCGTGAACCGGACATCTTGCTCAGTAAAGTAAACACCCTTCATAGGAATTTCGAATTCACAATAGAAAGGCTTGACGAAAATGGTAATTTAACCTTTTTAGACATAAACATCAATGTAAATACCTGTAAAGATATTAATTGGGAGTGGTACAAGCAACCAACCGATACGGGAATTGTCTTGAATTTTCCTAGCTGTGCATAAATCCAACCTAAGAAAAATATCGTAGAAAGAGCTGTTCACCGCGTTTTTATAAGCACTAGCACATGACAAATTTCTAACAAATGAAAGTATTTGGCTGAAAAATTAATACCCTGAATGTTGGACTGCTAAGACAATCAACGATGCATCACAACAAATCATAAGTGAACCTCAACTAAAAAATTTTGACGAGAAGGTACAACAGAGGGTTGACAAAAACCACCAGCGGAAGATGTTCAACAATTATTTTTCTTGCATTATCGAGGTAACATCAGCCACTAATTGAAACGAAAATTGGAAAAAATCTCCGAAGTGACAACTATCTTCACTACTTGAAAACTACAAACATGCCTACTCTCTCTGAATACTAGTTTTGATAATAATCTGAAGTCTCATGTGGTCTACGACTTATATTTTGTGTTCTCTGATTATATTAATGAGTATCTGATGATAGTTGCAACATACTACAGGTCCCGGCTGTGGGTCTAGAAGTTATGCCAATAATAATTCTAACAATCAATTCTCTTCTTTATTCCTTCTAAATCTTCTCCTTCAACTAATTAAAATTTTTCTATTACTACAGTTCTACAAATCCAATCCTTCTAATGGCAAGTTGTCTACAACTAATTCATTCAATAATTCATACAATTTTTCCACCAATAAGATTTCACTAAGTCTGAGTACAAATGGCTCAATTTAAATCCAATCAAAGTTTAGACGATACTCTGCTCTTCTTTAATAATAAAGTTTATACTACTTAGCAATAATTCATAAGACATTCATACTTCGAAGCATTTAGAAATCACATCAACAAGATGGCTTTTGGTGTCATGGTTGGCATACTGAAGTTTTTCATGCAATGAGTATCCACTTTTAAGATATAAATTTATTTTATTGCGGTGTTTAGATTTGGCGCAATTTGTTTGCAAATAAATTGCATGTTGTCCACATCTGCTGGAGCTTTCTCTTGATTCGACAATTTGAAATTTTGTATAAATTGTTGCTCACACAAAATAAATTTATTGTTTGCAAGTTTACTCACAGGATGTAGTTATAGAAACTGATATTCTGTTGCGGACACAACCAACATCGGCTTTGATTTAATTCTCTTTTCACTAACCAATGATGTAATAACCATAGCATATTGTTGACATTAAATTTGTAGAGCATGTATTAGTCCAATATGCAATAATAGGGAAAAATAAAAAGAAAAAAATTCAATCGTCACTGACATTTTCCATGTTCCAGCTTCTCAAAATTTGTTCTGAAAGCTTGGTTTAAATTTTTTCAAGTTGAGAACAATAAGTTCTGAAGTCTAACTTACTGAAAGCTTTTCTGTGAAATTCAGGCACCGTTAACATTTTTAAAAATACTTGTTCGATAATTTGTCTGCGAGCTTCAGACATTGATGAGATGTGTGGGAGATGCTGTTATGAGTCAGCTAGGTTGATTTCAATCTTTACTGCTCTGTCTTTTTTTCCAGGAAAACGTTTCCGCTCTCAATTCCATTGAGCTAGTCTCCATTTTTGTTCTGTTTTTTTATTATAACACAAATAGACACATACCACTCAAGAAGTTTTGTTCATGGTCGGCATTATTCAAATCACTGAGAAAAAGATCAAAAATTCTACTGGATGTCGTTATCAGCCATTTACCAATAGCAAGATTTTTCTCTCTTTCTTTAATCGGAATTTTGACCGTCAAGGTATTACAATTCTGTAATGCTGAGAACTGATTGCCAATTAATAGTGAACCAAGACACGTATTTTCTGCGGTTTCCAATGAGAATCCATTTATGCATACAGAAAAGCTACTGAAGCCCACACAGTTGTCAATTTGTGGTTGTGAGAGTAATGCTATGCGGTATGTTGATTCAGCTATTGCATAATAATTTGACTCCAAATAATATTGAGAGTGGTAACCATATTTTTGGCATTGGTACTGGAGTTGCTCTATATAAGTTGAGAACTGTCGATCCAGATATAAAGGCACTGCCAGGGTGAAAATCATTCATGAATTGACCAAAGCTTCTTTTGTCAAGATCTTTATCAACATAAAACAAAATTCTTGTATTATTTTTGGGCTCCGCTTAACACAATATTCATGTACTTTCAGTGGTGCGGCTTCTGCTTTTCTATCATAGTATTCTTCGTATTTAATGAAAGATTTCATTAGTAATTCTTTTGTATGCCCGAAAAGTGTCGTCATTTTGCTCTGTAAATCAGATATGCAGTCATACCTGCTACTGTGATAGTACAATGTTCTGTTGTTAAATCTTATATCTATAGGGTTCATTGGAGTTTGACCATGAAAAAATAGCGTCGGTGGGCAACTAAAATTTGTATGGTATTTAGTATTGTGTGGGAATACTGCTAAGTCTATGTGCTTATGCCAATTGTAAAGTAATTGATTTTCAAATAGATCTAAATAGCGCTTCAGAGGTCCATGAGATCTCTCAACTACATCAATTGTTTGTACGTGTTTTACTTTAGCATGCTCTAGCTTTATTTCTAAAATTTTTGCGAGTTCATGAAGTAATTTTGAAACAAATTGTGAACCTTGATCAGTGACTATTAAAATGTTGTATTGAATGTCTTATGAACCATTGCTACTTTGCTACTGTTTTCGCTGATAATGAAGTGAGTGGTTGCACAAACATGTATTTTGTAAAAATGACCAATCCAGTCAAATTATAGGGATATCTGCCATTATGTGGTAATTTTCCTAGAATGTCTATTTGGAGGATGTCAGCTGATAGGCTGGATGTTGGAACTGACTGAATTTAGTGGAACTGTTAAGTATTTTTGCTCTGGAGATTTTGCTTGTGCTCTTGTTAAACAACTATTTGTATACACTACTAGAAAGACAGTGAAACCTGGAAAATACTACTTTCTGCGGAATTCAAATACCGTTTTTTATTCCCAAGTGTCCTTCCATTTTGCTTTTGAGAATTCGGTACAGTAACTTTGATCGTAAATGTTTAGGAATAACCAACGGCTTTTGGTATTTTTCCTGTTTGAGCAAAGACCTTTCTATACTGTATATCATGTTCAACTGATAGTCGGCTAGTGCTTATGGTATTTCTTCAAGTCATACGTTGAATAACTCATTTCCGGTTTAGTTCGTTTTTATATCCAGGTTTTTATTTTTGCTATATCTTGGTCATTGCGTTGTTCTCGCCGTTATTCTGTGGTAACAGGTTTTCAATCAAGTGCAATTTATTACCGGATTTTGTTCCGAAACTGTACAAATTTTATTATAATGCACTGAACTCAGCTCTGTAATTTCAGCTTGTATTTCGTTATCCGCTTTTGTAATTATGGTTTTTAACGTTTGTAGTGAGTAGGTTACGGCACAATTTCTTCAATATATTGAATATCCTGACATTCTTCAATATATGTATATCCTGACATTATTGAATTATCTGGTGTATATGATAAAACTTCATTTTGGATTGTGTAGTGGTATTTGATCTCCTAGCGCCATTTTCATTTTTGTTGCTCAATTTATATGTACTCGAGACAAGTAATCCTCAGCTGAATTGGCTTTGCCTGGAGTATGACCTAACACAAAATTGAATAAAGGTACGTAATCATCAGCGTTCCAAAATCTTCACGATAGCCGTTTTGCTTGAAAGTAAGGTGTTACACTTTTGTTGTCGGTTAACAAAATGATTTGTTTGTTTAAGGCTCCTCATATGTAAGGTTCAAACGTTTCAAAGGCATTCTGTAAACAACGAAATTGCTTGACCAAGATTGAATGTTTCAACTGTGCTGGAGAGAATAAATGGGAAACAAGGGCTAATGGTGCGTAAAATTTTTGTTGAATTGTTATTATTGGGAATAGATTAATCTTCAATGAGTAATACAACGCCTGCTGCATCAAAACTTGCATCAAACTTGATGACGAATTGGCAGTTTGGTATTGCCATTTTTAATGACAATGAACAAGCTCTTTCTAGGTCATCTTTCAGCTTTTCAAGGCTTTTGTGATAATCTGACCTTAAAATTGAATGTGTTTGTTTTTCGTAGCAGCTTAAAGAATGTTTGCAGTTCTTCAGCCAAGCTTGGAGTAAATTTTTGAAAGTAAAGAAGAAATCCAATTAATCTTTTTGTTTATTCTACAAATTTTGGTAATTTTACTGTTTTCAGAAAATTTTCCAGCAAATCTTTATGAGGATTGATACCAACTCCTGTAAATGTAAGACCAGGGAAAATAAATTCAGGTATTCCGAATTCGCATATTCTGTTGACAATTTGAATCCCATTCTCTCTATTTTGATAAAACCATGTTCCAAGTTTTCAATAAGTGCATGTCCATCGATTGCTCTTGATCCCAAATCATTGGAATAAACAAAACATCTATCGCTCGCTACGCATGCAGGAATATATTTGTTTACACAAGCAATGAAAGCTGTAGGTGATCTGCTTAAGCCTTGCGCAAGTTGCTTGCAAGCAAAAGTACGCCCTCCACAATTAAATGCGAGCAATTGAATACTCAACTAAACCGCCATTTGCATCGAAAGGTACGCTTGGCTGCAAACCACTTTTACCTGCTAATGAGCACTGGCATCAGCCATTGACGGAATAGGAAAATTATCTTTCGAGTGGTCATGTCTAAGTAAGTTGTTTATTTTTCTAAGATCAATCAATATTTTTAGCCTTACACTTGAATTTTGTTGGGCAAAGATTGGTGACTAAAACTTCAAAAATGGTAACGTTGTTTTGTTAACATAGTATTGCATAAGTGTGAGTACAATAACTAGTTTGTCACGTAAGTGTATCGGAGTTATCGCTTTTGGAAAATATACAGGATGGTTATGCTCAGGTGTCAATTTGATTGGACTGTCGGTATTTATCCCTAAACCTGATCAGTGTAGAGCAAAAATTTTATAAATTGCACCATCAGTTCATCCATTTCTTGCCTCCGGCTGGTATTGAATATTATCGTATCCCAATCAAATTTGCTAAAAAAATCTGTTTTTGTATGCCGTCATTAACGGTTGGATCAAGCATTTCTTCTTCTTAAATTTCTTTAGAGACTTAAAAATTTTCTTTTCTACTCCGATAAGCTTCGGGGCGTCTTTACAATTTTCAGTTTTTGGAAACCAAAATCCATCAGACTAATCGTGAAGTGCTTGACGCAAGTGTTGAGTTGATTTAGAATAGCTAATATTGTGTTCATTATTTTTAATCAGATTAACAAAAGTGAGGCGTGAATTGGCTTGATAAATGACGCTTGTTTTGGTCTTTAAATTTCAAATTTCGCTACTCTTTGTTTTTGCTGTTATTGTGATTTTGTTTGGATTGAGATTCATGATTCCAATGTTAAATCGCCAATTCCTATCCAATTTACTTATAGAAGACATTGTGCAAATGTCTGACTTACTTTGAAATTGAATTGAAGGTTCCATCAATCCTGAAGCGTACTCATAAACTTCGTCTAGATAATCAGTTCACATTCAACATTTTCTTGTTGATTTGGATGTATAGTAGTTTTTGAGAGTGTATACAAAACTTTTGATTCAATAAATTTCTATCGTACTTTGTTGATGCGGCCAATCAGATAGTTTGTTCCGGTAAATAAAGAAGACCTTTAAAAAGATATATGACAATCTTCATTTTTGCAAAAGAATGGAAGGCGAAGTAACGTTGAAGTCATATTTTTAAAATTAAGAATTCTTCTTTAATTTGACAATTTCCGGTAATTAAATTAATTTGATCGCAATTTCCAACACGGATAACTCTACCATTTGCCAATTTTACTGATTCGGGAAAGACTTCCGACGATTCGAGGATCCTGCTTGGCTCCTTGTTCATTATGAAGTTGAAAAGTTTAATTGACAATGCTCTCGAAAATGCGCCCGTATCTAAAAACGTTAATGTGGAGAGTATCAAAAATAAGCGGACCATAGAAAAGTTTCTCTCCTCGTAAAAAATTTTGATAATTTTACATGCTGGGGCAATAGCCGTTAGATAATGTGGTTTTTTTTCAGTTATTTGAACGGTCGTTTCTGTTGAATGCGATGTTTGTCCCACGTTCTGGTAACCGTCGAAACCAGCAGCCACTTCCTTTATGTCTTGGTTGTCCACATCAGTGACAAAGCAGGTTACTTCTTCCTCGGTAGGAACTTTGAAAGCGTTGTGACGATTGTCCGCGATTAGTCCAATTTCCTCTATTCTGGTGCTGTTGGTTAGCAATTGAGTTTTGTCTTTATAACTGATGTTGTTAGAATTTCCCCTAGAACGCAGGAAGCCCCTATATAGCCATTTTTGGTTAAAGCCCCCGAGATTCTCTGCATATTGTTTCGGAGTTCTTTCTGCGTTTTTTTAAATTTGCTATTGGTTGCAGCAATCGAATTAAGTGCCTCCGTCGTTGAATTTGTTGTCTCATAAGAAAAATGCGTTAATTGCTGTACTTGAATTGTTTTTTTATCTGGCTCAATCAACAATTTAGGCCGTAGTTGGGAAAGCATGCCACCTATGAATGCATCACGTCTCCGCCTAGTTCTTTCGTGTGATCCATCTCAGCTTGTTGGATTGGGAAAAGCCAATTACGCCGATCTCGTCAGATCTGTTAAACAATCTTTAGGGATCTCGCTTAAAAAATTTTTTTTTTCGTTCTTGAAATTTCAGCTCGAATAATTCTATTCTGTTTGCAATTAGTGTCAAAAGTGTCAAATGTGTCTACGTCTGCTGCCGCATTTTCCAAGAAGTATGCTAATGCGCCGCCTGTTAAATGTAGTTTGAGGTAATCCAAACTGCTGATCTGTTCTTTGTAAGTTCAAAAAACGTTTGCTTCGCCAACGGAAAATGGATTGAGAACAAAAGTTCGTCCTGAAATTGTTTTTGTCATGCCTGTTTGAATAGCAGTTGTAATGGCCGTAGCCATCACTGTAAAGCCTGTCATTTTGTTGTTTGGATGGCATAAATTTTGATAAATAATGTTCAAAAGAAAAGTTCATTTGAATTCATGGTTGAATTAATTATGCAGTTTGAGTTGATGGTAAGAGTCGATTTATTTTCAGTAAAGTTGTTCATAACTTCAGTAGTGTAAATTATATGAATTCCTGACCGACTGTCAATTTGGTAATAATATGAAAATTGCTGTTGCAAAATTATTTGTAGAGTTTTTCAGTTTTTTGAACGGTCGTTTCTGTTGAATGCGATGTTTGTCCCACGTTCTGGTAACCGTCGAAACCAGCAGCCACTTCCTTTATGTCTTGGTTGTCCACATCAGTGACAAAGCAGGTTACTTCTTCCTCGGTAGGAACTTTGAAAGCGTTGTGACGATTGTCCGCGATTAGTCCAATTTCCTCTATTCTGGTGCTGTTGGTTAGCAATTGAGTTTTGTCTTTATAATTGATGTTGTTAGAATTTCCCCTAGAACGCAGGAAGCCCCTATATAGCCATTTTTGGTTAAAGCCCCCGAGATTCTCTGCATATTGTTTCGGAGTTCTTTCTGCGTTTTTTTAAATTTGCTATTGGTTGCAGCTAATAATTGGTTGCAGCTAATTTGCTAAATAATGTTCAAAAGAAAAGTTCATTTGAATTCTTGGTTGAATTAATTATGCAGTTTGAGTTGATGGTAAGAGTCGATTTATTTTCAGTAAAGTTGTTCATAACTTCAGTAGTGTAAATTATATGAATTCCTGACCGACTGTCAATTTGGTAATAATATGAAAATTGCTGTTTCAAAATTATTTGTAGAGTGAGATAAAAAGGGACCAGTATCGTTGTGAACTCTAACTTTGATATTTTATCAAGAATTATGAGAGTTCGAATTGTCAAACATAGTTAGATTTCCATCAAAATTTCAGAAGATAAACAATACTTTGTGTTTGAAAAATGCATTTTCTATCATTATCTCTAACTGCATTTTTCCTGTCAGCAACTTGTATTTGGTGTTCTCTGATTATATTAGGTGCAGATTAGGTGCAGAAAGCATGTTCTGCCTAAAAGATTTTCCGAATTGCTAAGTGAGCAACGTTATATTGTTTTTTAAGTCGAAAAACTTCTATTCAAAACCTATAAGAAGAAAACTCATGTTAACTCCTGGCTGATTGCGCGCAACTGCCAGAACTGAAGGGAAACGTGGACAATTTTCTTAAGTTAAACTCGGGATAAACTCCCCTCAGTTTCTTACTGTACAGCCACAACAACAAATAACAGTTTTAAAGTTATTTTAACATTTTAACAAAATTAAGGTGGGAACCTATTAGAAATTTAGAAAATTTCGAAAGTGTAAGTAGATAATGATGACACGTTACTGTATGTATGAATATTTGTAAGTATTTAAATTAACAAATTTTTAACTCCGGACGATTCAAGTTTTTGCAAAAACGATCGAGTAATTAGCAATTCCATATCGATTTTTAACTTTTTTGGCCTTATAAATTAGCTCAATTGGTCCAATTGATTATGAGGAGGTTAACAAATCATAGACAAGACAACCCTCTAAAAAATTGCAGGTAAATTGATTATAAAATGCAGGTAATTTTACCTAGAATTTGTAAGTAAATTGTTCCTTAATGCAACTTACCTAGAAACTACCTGCAAGCGATCTAAACTACCTGCAATTCTAGGTAAATTTGCCTGCAAAGTACCTAGAAATTGCAGTGTTACCCATCTAGAATTTTACTTGCAAAAAAAAATTCTAGGTAGTTCTACCTGCAAATTGCATGTAAAAATTGCAGGTAAAATTACCTAGAAATTTCATTTTGCAAGTAATTTTCTTAGGTGAAAATACCTGCAAATTCTAGGTAAGTTCTAGGAAAATTTACCAAGAATTTTAACTGAAAAAAAAATTCTAGGTAATTCTACCTGCAATTTTTACATGCCGTAACCTACTCACTACAAACATTAAAAACCGTAGTTACAAAAGTGGATAACGAAATACAAGCTGAAATTACAGAGCTGAGTTCAGTGCATTATAATCAAATGTGTACATTTTCGGAACAAAATCCGGTAATAACGGTTTCGGAAATTACCTAGAATTTGCAGGTATTTTCACCTAAAACAATTACCTGCAAAATGAAATTTCTAGGTAATTATACCTGCAATTTTTACATGCAATTTGCAGGTAGAACTACCTAGAACTTTTTTTTGCAGGTAAAATTCTAGGAGGGTAAAACTGCAATTTCTAGGTACTTTGCAGGCAAATTTACCTAGAATTGCAGGTAGTTTAGATTGCTTGCAGGTAATTTCTAGGTAAGTTGCATTAAAGAACAATTTAACCCAAAAACCAATTTTCTGCTTCTAAAAAGTTTTGCTTAGCGAATACATTCTATTCATCTCAAAACTGGTTTCATGGCCCAAAACTGTCTCTTGTTTCGCATTTGAACGTTTTGCTGTTTGATTTTGTGCTTATAAAAATTTATTATTGCGTTTTGCGAATCATACTGCTTTGAATAACCATTCTCGACATTGAACATATAAAGTTTGGTTGTGGAGTCGTTGCACATTATCTGATGGTCCTTCAATTAGTCTGATGGGTTACCGATAGCTACTAACATTGTTGTCAATTATGACAGAGATGTTTTTTGGTGGATGGATAGCTTTTTGAGGATCGCAAAATGGTCTTTTTTAAAACCGCAAGAGAAAATACAGAGGAAAATAATGGATATGTGGTCACAATTTCATACAATACCTTCCCGCCCGTTATTATCTGAACAGTCAGTTTTATCCATGTAAACACAAAATGAAAATGCAAGCGGAGCACGCCTAAAACTAGTTACCGACAGCAAGGATTATAGATGATATAGGGCATATTAGTTTTTGCTGAGTTTTTCTTAGTTTTCTGCTCCGACTGACTTTGTTTCCTTCTAATCTTCCATTGAGGAATATTATCTAAACTTCAATAAGATTTTTTAAGATGTTTTTTTTTCAATTATAGCTACATACTTAATATAATTTTGTTGTTTGAGTTTGCAGGTAAATTCTAGGCAACGTATTCTAGGTAAATTGCACGCATCAATTTTTTGCAGGTAATTCTACAGGTAATGTTAACTGCAATTTTGCTTACCTGCAAACGTTGCAGGTAAAATTACCTAGACATTTTTTAGAGTGTAGAACGTTAGTTTTGGAAGTAACAGTGCCCTGTAGAAGGCAAGTTTCTTGAAACAACTAGTGAGGAGAGAAAAAAATCCTGCGTATC